>NC_140089.1:5210650-5759451 GCF_964237585.1 Gallinula chloropus | reverse complement strand
CAGGACAGAGCTGGTAAAGGAAGCCTTATATTGCAATATGTAAATGTGCATTTGCTATCCTGAATGGATTTTTGAATAACAGACTTTGAATAATGTTAAAGTAAAGAAACCTGAGTGTATACACTGGGAGGCAGAAGTCTCCACAGTAGGAATTGTCTTCTCTTGTGTTTTGTACAATACCAAACATCACAATGTCTCCTCACCAGTTGCAAATTTTAAAACTTTAAAGCAATATACATGTTTAATTAATAAATTTAATTTAATCTGTGCTTTAAAGACACATATAAAAACACAGCATATCCATGGCCATTTTTCTTCTTTCCTCCTCCATAGGGTCTTATTCTCCTTTCAGTTAAGTTCATGTCATTCTAAACGTCAGAGGAGCTATTCTTCAAGTACACTGATGCACAAATTGTTGAATTCACCTTCCCAATCACCAAGGAAGCAGTAAATCCATCACAGACAAATTGCAGGAAATCTATGCCCCTCAGTATGAGCACCTGGCTCCCTTGGTTTTTGTGCTGTTTTCCTGGTGAAGGAAGACCTTTCGATCGCAGATGGAGGTAAGAGATGCACTTCACTATTAAGAGACAGGTAACAATGTGTTCAGTGGTATAAAACAAAGGGTGTAGCAATGTTTGATAATAAACACAACAGTGATTAAGGGCCGATGGTAAGGCAATCTTGATTATTTAGTGCATAGAGAACAGGGTCAGATAGAGCTGTCTGGCAGACCCTCACATTGAGTCACGAGGGTTCAGACCCCCTTGCTTTCTAAACTCCTTCTCAGAGAGGAGCCTAGGTGTGCCTGGATCCAGTCTGAGTCTCAGACTCGGGCAACAGTTGATGCCTAAAAGATTATATATGCACAATCAATCCTTTGTACTTCTTAGCTAAGATCACACAGTTTAGTGCACTTATTCCCAATTCACTTACCGAGGATCTGCTGTGGATCTGTTGCAGCAAGGCGTCTCTCAACCTCGAGGAGTAACCTTGAGAGGTGTCCTGTTCAGGGGGAGACCCTGATGTGCAGCCCGCTGTCATTTCAGGAGAGCTCAAAGGGCTCTTGGGCTGCTCACTATTTATGGAGTAAGATGGTTGGCTTATAGAGATATTTATGTACCACCTGCAGATGCCAGCGGACACTGACCAGCACTCTGTCCAGGTGGACATATTAGCATAGACAGCCCTTGACTATTGTTTTGTTATCTGTCTTCCTGAAGTTACCATGAGGTGGATGCAGACGTTACTTGGTGACATGGTCTAGTGTTGGACTGGATAGATGGTTGGACTCGATGATCTTGAAAGTCTTTTCCAACTGTAATCGTTCTATGATTACGACCATGACCAATGGTTATCGATTAATCCAGATTTATGGGGAAAAGTCAGGCAAAGGTGGGGACAGTGAGGAAAGCACACCATCCCACCTTCCTTCCATGCAGTAAGGAAGGTGCATGGTGTTCCCTCTGTGGCTCCTGAGGGCCAGGTGTCTCCAACCTTATCAAACTGTGAGGGTCCTACAAAAGGTAGCTCAAAGAGCCAATTTGCTGTACAGGATTGTTATCCATACATCTATTTTCCTTCAATGCTGCTGAAAGAGAAGGAGCAATATGGATGATGGATCTATATGGTTATGGATAAATAAAACATTGAGTGACAGTAAATTGAAATGTAAACCTAAAATACACTGTGTTGGTAAGATACCTAAGAAAACCCATAAAAAATGGGTGAATGTGAGCTCCATAACTATCCATATATCTCTGAGAGCTATTTCACTCTTCTAAATGGACATGTGAACCATGCCAAGCATGGGTGGGATGATCTGTCAGTGACCCTTCCCAGCATGAACTTCAAGCACAGGATACAACATTTGGTCTCTTGACCAAAGTATGATTTTTGCCTAATTTTCTTACACAACTGTCTTACAAGACAAGAGTTTTTTCAGAGCTCTTTGGGAAAAGTGATGCTTGGAGCAATATTATAAAAGTACCCAGTCATAAAATATTAGGCGATGGTAGTTAAGTAACAGTAGATAATCACAATATAAATCTTCAGTCCAATATGGAAAGCGTAGTCTATTAAATGGGGATATTCTATACCATAAAATGTGATATACTTACATGACTTTCTGGATGAGATTAGTGACATTTTGTGTATACTTTTTATAGGCAAAGAGGACATTTCTATGCCATTGTAAAGTTTCAATTTTTTTCCCATAAAACATGTAATAACACTTTACTGTATGGTTTTCTGCAGAGGTATGGCATTAGCAGAAAAATGCCTTTAATATAGCCAGAAGTTAAAAACTTGTGTTTGATCTAAGACAGCACTGCACAATGCAGTCGCATGTAACTAACATCAGCGTGAACTCTGTGTGTGCATTTCTTTGGATATGCCAGATTTTATTAATTTTTGGCAGTAATCATAACAAAGAACAACCCAAAGAAATTAATTGCTTTTAAAACACCACATGGTAAATGGTAAATAAGCCTAAAGGAAGACAAAGACTGAAAACAGTTGGTATAACAAGGCGTTGTAGACCACAACTAATTCTTCCTTACATTTTCATCCTCATAGGCAACAGTTCATAGAAACAGAAACAACCCTGAGTTGGAAGAGACCCATAAGGATCATCAGGTCCAACTTGTGGCTCCACACAGGGCCAGACAATTCAGAACATGAGACTCAGTGCATCTCCAGATGCCTGCTGAGCTCAGCCAAGCTCCATGCTGTGACCACTTTCCTGCTGGGGTGGTTCAGCCCCAACAAGTAGCTGAGCACCACACGCTGCTTTCTCACTCCTGAAGGTGAGATATAGCCTCTGTGGGTTGGGATAAGGACAGTTTACTGACAAAATCACTGTGAAAGGAGGACAATAACCGCCTCCTGTTATCACTAATAACAGTGGTAAAAGAGTACTATACAACATTAAGGACCAACGCAACATCCCAGCTGCACTCAGACTAACCTTGAGGCACCCAGGACCACCCATCCCTGGCCAGCCTCTTTTATGGGGGAGTGATGTGAGGTGGGGTGGAAAATAGCCCAGGCTAACTCAGCTCCCCTGTGCTGGCTACTTGGGGAGGTTGACTATGGCCTGGCCAGAACCAGGACACCTGGGGAGTCTGTTCCAGTGGCTGACCCCCCTCTCTAGTAAAGAACCTTTTCCTAACAGCCAACCTAAACCTCCCCAGTCACAGCTTCATGCTGTTCCCTTGGGTTCTGTCACTGGTCACCAAAGAGAGATCAGCACCTGCCCCTTCACTCCCCCTCCTCTGGAAGCCACAGACCACCATGAGGTCTCCCCTCAGCCTCCTCATCTCCAGGCTGAACAAACGCAGGGACTTCAGCCTCTCACTACAAGTCCAGGTCTTTCCCCATCCTCATTGCCATCCTCTGGACACTCTCCAATAGTTTTGTGTCCCTCTGATATTGTGGTGCCCAAAACTGAACCCAGTACTCCAGATGAGGCTGCACCAGCGCACTGTCGAGTGGGACAATCCTCTCCCTAGACCTAATTGTCCACAAAGAAACCCAAAAAACCAAACTAACCCAAAATAAACAAACAAAACCAAGACACCATACTCCACCAATCTCCATGGAGATCATTTCCTTATCAAGGTTTCACCCATCTCTAGTTTCCATGCAGCAGCCATGCCCACATGCTTGTCACATTTAGGGTACATGAAGAAAATCCGTGCTACTCAGCAGGAGCACGCTGATCTGAGAAACACCTGCTTTCTGTGTGGTTATCCATAACACTCGATGTGGAAGTTAGATAGCAAAGCCTCACATTTTTTAAGGGGAATCTGCAATCTTTCATTAAAAAAAAAAAAAAATGTATCTACAAAGTTACATTAACTGAGGCTAATTCTAGAAAAGACTCACAAAATTTAGCACCATATCCTGACAAAAACTCGCACAATGCAATTATGTAGTAAACATATTAGTACTATAGTTATTATGCAATAAATAGTAACTATGTCATAGTAACAGAAATAGTAAGAGGAAGTATAGTAAATAAGAGCAATAAAAATAGCAGTAGTAAGTGTAGTTATTATGTAGTAAAACATGCAGTGTGCAGGCAAGGTTTAAGGTTCAATAAGGTCCGTGTGAGCTGTTTTCTACCCATGGCTGGAGCCCAGATGATTTCACTGAAGTTAGGCAGATAAAACTATTTATCTATGAAGAGTGCAACTGGAAGATCTCTTGTGCACAAATGGTTGGACATGACCTTGAAGGTCTTTTCCAGCCTTGATGATTCTAGGATTCTAAGTTTCATGTGACATCAGAATAACGGTGACATTAGAACCTTGTGAGCCCCAAGCAAGCAGAAGAAAGCAGAATGAAAGAAGGAACTCATAATCAACATTTCTTCTCAGTAACTATGGGTTCTTACAAAAAGGAAACCACTGTGGGAAAATAATGATCATGTGCTTCCACCAGGGGAATATTGTGATGATCAAGGCACAAGAGAAATTAAAATGAAGCATTTTAACAACATTATTTGTGAGTTGTACAGGTTTTGGCACCACATGTAAACATTTTTAATACAGAGGCACCCAATTAGGTCTGAAATAATCGTTCAGTTTAAGAAGGAAGTAAAAGAGAAGTAATTGATGCCCATACTCTGAAACATACATTCTCACCTTACTTCTCTTTAACTAAAATTTGAGCCCAGTCTCTCTGCAGTTTACCGTCTGTGCAAAATAATGGGAGCTATTATTTCCTCATGAGATATTTGTGAGGGGATTACTCATTTTGTTATAAGCCATTATGATGCCAAGTCATGAAACTCAGGAAAGAATCACAGGAAATCATCTTAATGCCCCATGCATAAAGCTTTTAAAAGATTCCATTCAGAAAGTCAATCTCCTCTATCATTTGCTGTAGTTTTTGGTGCAAATCAAAGAACACTCAGTCCTCTGCTATTGTTTCTGATACTGCGAGTAATGCCACTGGCACAGCTTTTCTAAGGAACATTTAAGATTTTCCTTATCTACTGAAATGTTCAAGTGGAAAATCAACAAGATACAGGCAGATGGTGGAAGATAATAATACTTTAATGACTGCAAAAATTCAGCCTGTATAGTTGCATGTCATTAAATTATTCAATGCTTTGTAGCCAGGCACAATAAAGCAGTACTTATTTATGCGAAAGCCATAAGAGGTTTTGTATAATAGACATAAGCCCAGAATTCCTCTTTTGACATTTAAGATGGCAACGAGCTCGTTGATACAGGAGCAGCAAACAATGGTGCAGCTATAAACCACCACAAAAAAAAAAAAAAAAAACAAAAAACCAAACCAAGATGTTTTCTAAACTAGTTTTACAAGTGACAGTGATAATGCAAATGTAACTGTAAATACGGTATAATGATCTGACAGCAGCAACTAAGTCTCCTCAAAAAGGCAATCAGAGATGCTGAGATTAAAGCTGCAAGATGCCTGCTGGTTACCTGGTAATCAGAGAGCCATCAATCAAAAGCACACTGCCTTCAGATCTTCAGGTTTTGAGAGAGTGTATGTGCATGCACACAGAGGACATACTCCCAAGAGAACTAGGACATATTTCTGCTACAGAATTTTAATTGGGTACAATAACTGTGTTTATTCAATAAGCTTTGTTGTATTTGTTTTCTCCAGTTTGCACATCAGCTAGGGTCATTCTCTCTTCTTGTTTTGCAGCTCCTCTTGTTTGAATTACTTCCACCTCTCTTTTACCTTTTTCAGCACATCTGAATCACCCGCGTTTGTTGCCTCTAACGCAAGGGAGGCAGGGGGCAGGAGGTTTTCACTCACATTTGTCCTCCCCTCTAAAATACCAAACTCATGAGATTCAGAGTCAGTAATTTGTAGGAATATGGTTTACTCACAATGAGTTTAATGGAAGTTTCATCATATTATTTCAAAACATAGTGACAGACCACCAGACACTGGTGGTGGCAGGTCAAGAAACAACAGGCACAGGTTCCAATGTTAATAATTACAATTAGGTGGAAGGAAAACCTTTTTCATGATGAGTTTGGCTAAATATTGCAACAGGTTGCCCAGAGAGGTTGTGACATTCATCCTTGGAAATGTTCAAAACTTACCTGGGTGTGGTCCAAAGAACTTGATGAAAGTCAACCCTGCTTTGAGTAGGGGAGGATGGGGTTGGGGATTACAGATCCCTAACCAGTATGCCCAGTAACATTTTAGACAAGCTGCTTCAGTTAACCACAAATAGCTAAGAAGCAGTGTTGGTTTGCTTTTTTTCTTGTGGGGATTTTGGGTTTTGGTCTTTTTTTTTTGTGGGGGTGTTTTTTATTGTTGTTATTTTGTTTTTTTTAATTTCCTGAAAGTATTCTCTGTGTCCATACTGCAAACACCTATCACAGTTTTCTTCTTAGAAACCAGTATGAGCTGCAGGAAAGTCTTAGCTCCTTTTCAGCCCAGCATTGCAGTGCTGAACTGAAAGCCTTGGCCAGCTGTGAGGAAGAAAAAATGACATTTGATCAGATGGAAGGTGCCACTTGAATAATATCAAGTGTTGTGGCATCTGTTTTTCATTTTGTTATGCCTGTGGGAATGAAAAAGGGACATTAAAAGGTCTCTGCCCCAGCCTCAAAAGAATGGTAAACACAAAAGGAGATTCCTGCTACATATAGAAGCTCTGTTAAAATTAGACACTCAGTATCAATTTCATTAGCTTGTCCTATACCCATCCCTCTTGAAATACGATTTTCAAATTGTTTGCCATTTTGAACAAAGAGAAGTCTCTCTACTCACATACCTATTCATTTATGATTCTCTAATTCTCTAATTCTGCTTCAACCAAGTCAGTTTTCATTAAGTGTTTTTCAGAGAGCCACTAAATTTTGTCTGTAGCTACAGCAGATGCTTTGGCTTATCACCTTATGATGGCAGTGTCGTGGTTTCACCCCGGCTGAGAGCCGAGATCCACGCAGCTGCCTGCTCCTTAAAGGAAAAGAGCAGGTTAAAGGGAAGGGGGTGGGGGGGGGAGAAGTAAGGGAAGGGAAAAGGAAGAGGAAGGGGCAAATAACCCCAAAATCAAGAAATTAAGAGGCCCGTGGGTTGGGATAAGGATAGTTTACTAAGATAACAGAAAGATACAATGTAACAATACTAACAGGACTTCAAAGCAAAAATATATGAAGCTGTTGATACACAATGCAGTTTCTCACCAAACCACACAGCTCAGGCAGTGCCACCCAGAGCCGTCCCAGAACCCGACCGTCCCCCCAAAACCACGCATCCCAGAACCCTCCTAGGCCTTCCTCCCGTCAGGCCCCGATATCCTGGGCAGGACGTAACTGGCGTGGAATACTCTCTGTGGTCAGTTGGGTCACCTGTCCTGGCTTCGCCCCTCCTTTCTCATGAAGAGCTGAGAACATCCTTGACTGTCTGACAGCAACTAGAAACATCAGGGTGTTATCAGCACTACTCCCATTTTAACTCAAAACACAGCATTCATCTGCTGTTACAAATGAAATTAACTCCATCCTGACCAAAACCAGGACACACAGAAAGTGAGCAAAGGAGTTAGCAGATTAAGCACAAAACTTTCTGGAGATCATCTTTTAGACTTTTCTGCTAATGGGGTCTATGATACAGGAGCTACTCACTGGAAATGAATAGTGGTGCCCTACCCCTTAACGCCCAGGAACAGTATGTTTTTTCTCAGCTACCGACATTCAGATTGGTTTATAATTGTTTTCTTTCCAAAGGCATGTCTATTTTCATTCAAAAGAAATTAGTTACTTAGTCAGTGCTGGAATTTATAGAAGTCAGAGAAAATGGTAAACATGATTTGAAATTGATGCTAGCACCTCAAAATAAACTGCTGTAAATCTTAAAAGAAAACAAATTTATAAATCTCCTGTAAAGTGCATATTTTTATTTAGGTAGCCAAAAATCTTTTAAAATGTACATTATTATATTGTGACAGCTGATTAAGTGATTTCTAGCAAGTATCATGATTATATAATGAGGGGTTTTTTTTATTTTACTTCTTTAATTTTATTTTGAGAAAAGGATGTTTTCTTTCCAGTAATCTTGTAAACCTCATATTTATCACTATTTCTAGTAATTTCTAGAAGACATTTATACTGTCACTTCTATAGAAATCGCTGTGAAAGTCCTTCAATTCAGATGTGTGATAAACAGTATCTGGTTGTTCTTATTTTCTGGAAAATGTGGCTGAGACCTAATAGTCTGGAATGATAATATAATCATGCATTGCTACTTCTTAGCTATAAAAAACATTTTGCATCTTTACCGTTTCCTTTACAAAGCATTTACTCCCATAGGAAGCAAACCTGCTGTACGGAAATAGCTGGATTCAATGACTTGATTATTTTGAGAGTAAATCTGAAATTAATAATTGGTCTCCAGATTGCAAACAAGGCAGTGGGGAATGTGAAAACAGAGAAAAGTTCTGGTTCATATGCTTAGGAAATAAATAGCCTAATTTCTAATCTTAGAAGTACAACTATCCTTTGACTACTATATCTACCACTAATGGGAGATACATTTTTCTGATTAACTGTTGTGTACATTAATTTCTGGGGTTTTGTTTTTTGAGAGTAGAATAACAGAAAAATTCACATAAGACAATAATAATAGGAGGGAAGTTGATTTAGTTTCTCGAATACTTAAAACCTGAGGCTGTTCACACCTCTGCCATGTATTCTTTTAACTAACAGGGTAAACTTTCTTATATAGTCTTTTAGCTGAATGTCCCAGAAGGGACTAAAAGACTACATGGTGTAGCAATACTGTGGAGAAATAACAAATACAGATAAATATGATAATACAGAATACTTCTGATGTTCTACAAAAATAATAAATCAATGTCAATAAAAAATAATAATTGAGAATTGTAACATCCTGGAGAAAATGAGGAGCAGAACAGGGTTTTTAATGTATACGTTTCTTATTCTTTAGAAAAACAATTCACATGTAGATAGACATTCAATAGAAAATATTTCCGCTCATGTTATTCTAATTTTCTTTTCCACTTTTGCTTAAATGTATGTATGAGTCTCTAATAGAATGGCAGCTTGAGCTATTCTTAAAGTTTAATGTATTCAAGGTAGACCTCTAAAAAGAACAGTTTAGAAAGAAGGAAAAACAAACAAAGAAAACCATAATATTTTGAAGGACATCATCATTTCTGCAAACACACGTGAGAGAAATGCCCTAACCTGAGTGTTATTAATGGTCAGTAGTAACAAGCCTGTCTTATTTTTTTATCATTCCTGCCATTTGTTTTGGAGTAATTCAGTGGAATGACCAGCCTTTAGTGTGTCCTCCTGAAAATATTAAATTAAAGCCTGTTAATGTGGCTAGATTAGACAGTTGCACTCTCTTTGCCTGACAGTTCGGTCCTCTCTATTTCTCCACTATTCTGACTGCATTTTTAATGTGAAAAAGAAAACTTGTCCATCCATCCATTATATTAATAGATTATTTTATGTAATTAAAAAGGTATCCAATGTATACAAATGCCTGCATAAATATAGACTATAAAATATTAAGATATCAGCTGAAGTAATGTGTAGCATATTTATGTATGTAGATGGCAAAAGATGTTTCATATTAAAGTCCTTATAATATATAATAAGGATATATAATAAATACAATAGTATTTTTTAAAATCTTCATATTGAGGATTTTTTTTTTAAATATTCTTTTGACCTCAGCTACAAATACCTGGCAACCTGTTCATATGCATATGGTGGCAAGAAATCCCTCACAGAAGTTACCAGTGGTATCAGAAAGAATATCAGGTATTTCTGAATGTTCAGCAAAAGATGTTATTTGACATAATATTAAAGACATCCAGCAGTACAAGATATTTTTATTACTTCATATGATGTAACACCATTTGAAGAAATGTATGTACAAGACCAGAAGAAACTGCTTCAGATCATACCTGGTACTGGGTAATCATAAAAAAAAAAAAAAAAAAAGTCTGAAAAAATAAATATGAGAGAAGAAATTCTATCTTTAGTTATCCCATCGTATTCACCAGGTCTGAGCATTGGAGTGTTTTTTGCAAGGCAGTGACAACTATGATAGTCCACCTACTGTATGAATTGTTTTACAAGTCTCAGTATATGTCCTGTACTAATAAAATCACAGTTAAATTGGGAAGATCACGAACTAAATGAGCTAAAGAAATAGACAAAAATTAATCAGTTTTGTCAG
Source organism: Gallinula chloropus (assembly GCF_964237585.1). Lineage (NCBI taxonomy): Eukaryota > Metazoa > Chordata > Aves > Gruiformes > Rallidae > Gallinula > Gallinula chloropus. The sequence continues at coordinate 5,749,236 of NC_140089.1, read as the reverse complement.
AAATATTATTAAGGTAAAATAAGTAAAAGCATTTACCCTTGGATTTATTTTTGTGAGCTCTTTATACACAAAAAGTCTTTATTTAGTCGGTGTTTCCCCTCCCCCCTTTTTTTTGTTATATTTTTAATCCCACTGTGCTAATTACAGAAAAGTTTGGGATGATTAGATGCTGATCTTGGAATTATTAGATGCTGGTAATCCCCTAGTAACATCCTCTAATCTCTCTCTTTCCCTAGGCAACTACCTCACAGCTCTGCAGGCTTCACTCTTTTAATCACTCCCTTCATAACAACACTGTTGTACATGACTAAATACAGTCACTGTGACCTTTGAGCAATACCTGGATGTACATATTCCCTGAGCACATATTGTCTCTCTTTTATGCTACATTCCCTTCTGATGCTGCCTTGTCAGATCCCTTTTTTCCCTCCTGTTTTGTACACACAGTGTGTATCAGCCCAGTTGGCACTTTTCTGTTGTGGAAATGTTCTCCGACTTCTGTTATCAAAAGAACATGCAAAATTGACCTGTTTCCAAAATTTCCCTTTGTTGTTGTCTTTGCAGTCAGTCATGTCTCACTCACACCTCTCACATCACTTGCTGGCCTTAGTTATTGCTCAGTTTTATAAAGTTACACAACTTTTTGCAACATGCTTGGTTTTAACTTTTATGGTTTTTTGTTTACTGTTATTTTTGTTAATGGTTGTTCTTTCTTCTACTGCCTTCTCTACATGTTCCATGATTTGTCTGCATTTACATTTTGCCTATTTTAATTCTGTAGGTATGATAAACTCAAGGGGGAAAAAAGGCAAAATAATTTATACAGAACTGCAACTCCTTTAAAGATCTCACTTGACCTTGAAGACAATCTATTTTACAAAATACTTCTCTAATTTTTGTGTTCCCAGGGGAAAAAAAATTAAAAAAAAAGGCTCGAGGAAGTAGCCTTTTACCACTGCAGAAATCATTTTGCACACAACAATACCCTTGACTGATTTTAATCAGGATTTTTCTGTGGCCTTCGCAAGGAAATTGCTCTCCTCCACTGACTTAATGACTTCCTCATTTCAGTTCCTAATGGTTTTTTCTCCTTGACCTTGGAGGTGTCCTCAAATTTGGGGACCTTTCCATCTTCCTGCAGCTGCGGACCATCACTGCAGCTGTGTTTGTCAGATGTTTTTTACAAGTGCCAGTAGCTTAATTTCATCTATCTCATGTCATCTGCTCACTACCAGCGTCTTTCCTACTTTACAAATAACTTTTATCTTTGATCCCATATACTACCGGATATTAACATGCCCTGAGCTTTACCTACTGTGTCTCCTCAGACATGGCTTTCAATGTTATTAGTGAATAAAAGTGCTAGCATGCTCCATATATTTACTATGTTAATAAACAGGGAGGATCACTTAAATTCAATAATTTCACAGAATCACAGAAATCCCTAGGTTGGAAAAAAACCTTTGAGATCATTGAGTCCAACCATACCTGCTCTCTACTAAACCATATCCCTGAGCACTTCTTCTACCTGCCTTTTAAATACATCCAGTGCTGGTGACTCAACCCTCTCCCTGGGCAGCTGGTTTGGTTTGGTTTGGCTTCAGAAAAAGCTAATCACTGCAAACATTCATTGTCTAAGCACAGCATGTTAAAAGCACAAGTTTAAAGGTCTGTTTTGGGCAGATAAGCCGAAGAGAATAAATCTGAACATGAGAATCCTAGAATATAGGAGTAAAAAAATCACAAACAAAAACTCAACGACCCACCCCACACACACCAAAACAAGCTTTCAAATATTCTTTCTCTTTCAACAGTACCGTGAATAAAAATATAAAGTATTAACAGTGGAGAAATTTCTAAGTCCCTGAAATGTTAAGAAACCAGAAAGTAAAATACCATAATAAAGAAAATAAGGAAAATAATTCCAGGTATGACAGGAATGTGAGGAGCGGATGCACAGTAGCAGGTTATTGGGACTGGGAGTCATTTTAGTGGACGGACTGCAAGAAACGGAGAAAGGTGTCTGAGAGGGGGGTGTGTGTCAGTCCTTGCAGGGAAGGAGAAGACAGCTGGAGCATTATCGCACTGGTAGGAATAAAAACACCCATCTCTGTCCTGAGTGCCAGTGGCACTTTTATTATCAGAAGCTTGTAACTGCTCCCTGCCTGAGACTGATTTCCTGCACTAGTGAAATCCTGTCTGATTAGCAATTATATGCCACCTTTGGACAGTAGCTCTGAGTACCTGGAGAAAAACTCTGCCCGCAAAATGTGGAGGAGGAATAGGCTGGTGAAACCCGGATGAACTATTTATAAGGATTATTTTAATGGATGACAACCCTGTCTTCAAATGGATGACAACAGCCTCCTCAGAGATATGTAGGTACCTAATTCCAATATAAGAGTCTGCAAAGGCAGAGGGATGTGGGCACCTGCATACAAATCAGAAGCCAGCATCCCCGGAGAGTGGAAGGCATTGTCTCCACTTGTGTGCCTCATATTACAAAGCATTCACAAATAGACGCAAGCTGTCCAACTTATTATTACTCCAGTTTTTATTTAGCACAGAGTAATTGCCAAACAGCTCTTCCTTGAAAATTCAGAATTTGCTGTATTGTCATTGTTACAGTAATGGGTAATACGAGCTTTATTTTCTGATTAAAGATTCAAGAACCTACTCACGTAAAATGAAGCACGAATAGTAAATGCTATGATCTAATAGAGAATTCATGCAGCACTGCCCATCTCAACTTGTCAAGAAACTAAACTAGAATATATGGCTTGTATGCCCACAACATTCGAGGTGTGTTTAGTTACATGATTATTTAATAACAACTCTTTTCTCAGGCTTTGTTAGTTCAGTATGGAAGTTTATACCAAACAGCATGTAAACCACAAAGTTTGTCTGAACAAGTGTTGGAATGTTAATAATTTTAAAGAAAACCTGTGTGAACATTTGTGCTTATTAAAATTTAACATGTTAAACATCTGTGAAAAACTAGAGCTAAATATGGCCGATGTTTAATTAAAATTCAAGCAGAATTAATTTTCAGTAAATAACTTTCCACTCTGGAAATTATTTATTTTTATTTATGATGCCATTAGTAGTTTCATTTCTTTTACACCAGATGTGTGGGGGGGGTGAGTATCTTTGGAGAAGTCAATTAGTGTAGCAAGGTATTCTGATGTGGCTCACTAAAATTTACATCAGTGAGAGCTACAAGTAACTATATTTGTGAGAAACCAGATGTAATGTAAGCAGAGAGCACTTTTTTTTGCATTCAGAAACTGAATCAATATACGGTAACTTACAGACATGCTATAAATCATAAACTAGGGTTTCCCTCCAATATTCATATTTCTGAGCTTCTGGTCATGAGAAATCTACGGTTCCTAGGAACTCAAATAAAACACCATGACACTTTGAAAATTAAGATGGGGTAAACAAGTAGGCAGGATAAAGTCAAGGCACTTTGCTTAGTTTGGTTGTTTGGCGGTGACAATGCTAGTTAACAAGAGGAAGTATATGCCTTTTCCTCAATATTAAGTCAAATGCTGTTTCAGCATGTAAATTTTCATTTAACTAGTTAATTCCATAAACTAACATAGTGCTAGACATCACAGAACCATAGAATGGTTTGGGTTGGAAGATCAATCATACTCAAAGCAAGTGTAAACATAAATTTATGTTACCAAATGTTTACATTTCAAGTTATTTATGTTCTCAGTGCTTGGGGGTTTTCAGGACTGGACTAGAAAAATGAACGTGATCTGATCTAGTCTTGGCAGTAGTCTCATTCATGTGAGAATCAGCTCTGAGACCTCCAGAGGTCCTCCATGGAGTAAGTGACCTCCATTGCTCTTCATTATGTGGGTTTAGTCCTCATGTTCTCTGATCTAAACAAAGAAAGCATTCCTTGGTCAAAGAGGCTGGATTTAAACACACACTCACCTCCTTTACAAAATTAAACATGCACTTTGAACTTTTAACACCCTTGAGTAGTGTGTCATCTGTGTGAAAACCTCATACCTCACACCTCATCTAGTGACTACTAAATTCAGTGAGGGTAAGCAATTTGAATTAAACATCTGTGTGGGCTCTTTTGCTGAATCAGGGACTTGCAGTCTTCTTTTTCCAGGTAATGAAACATGACATATTACTTACCTGCTGTTATACCTTGAAAAAAAGAGGTTGACATTCAGTAAGGTCTATTCAAGACCTTCCCACCAAGCCTTCTATGCTACTAAATGAAACTGGAATCTGTAAAGAACGTTACTATACATACAGGATATTATAATAGGATTAGACTTTTGCATGATATAATGCCTTTATTCTAATAACAGCACATTTAAATAACAAACAGAGTCTATCAGGAGTAACTTGATTGTTACCTCATAATAACCATTATTATGATTATTGCTATTTATGTGAAACATGTTTGTGAAGGAAGGCACACTTATCTATGTTACTCGTAATATCGTCAAATTCAAGTTTGACCTTTAGTAACTATGGTTTCCAGTATATCTTTGCACCAAGTTACACTTTTTCTAGCATGCAGAAGGAAACTTTGGGTTTCTTTTTGCAGTCATGAATGTCAAATATACTCTATTTTAAGCCAGATTTTCCTACATTCTCCTGTGGCTTTAAAAGGAATACAGAGATACAGATTTGAAGTGTAGTGATTACCAGTGAGAACTTTTTCCCCTAAAGTCCTACTTTGCCTTTCACTCAGGTTTCATGTGATCCAAAGTTTAGAGATAGCATATTTCTTAACTGGAATCCTTGTCAAAGTGATCATAGTTTCCTCTATTACAAGACATGTAGCACATTCTCATCCTAACACAGACTGTTGTCAGCAGGTAGATGTGACCTGGATATCCCTTCTTTTGCAAACTCTTTAAGATTCCACTCTGCTCAAAGAGCTGTAACCAAAAGAGCTTGCCACATGCAATTAAAGAGAACAGAAGGAAATGAAATAGTTTTATCTATATTGAAAAATACTATCATCACCAAAATTACAGGGAAAAGATGTTTACATGAAATGATATAAACCTCAAATGCTATTTGTCCTCCCTCAAAAAGATTCTGCATTTTCTTTATCTAATTAGAATATCACACTTCAAAAATCGATGTCTCTCTAATGCTTTCCCTACTGAAGTCGTGACTTAAAAGAGACATTATATAGTAAGCTACTACTGATGACTGCCATTATTTCTTCATTCTATAGTTCAATTGCGTACTCTCATGAAACATTATCACAAAAGTCTTGAGCAGCACTGTAATTTACTCAAAATTACTGGGAATTTTGGGCAAGACTGTTTAGAGCGAATTGGTATCATTCCCACAAATACACTCATATTATTGATACCGTTTTTGCTCTCCTCTCAGACATATTAGTTCCAGTCACTTATTTCCTCCACCTACTGTAGCTGGTGTTAACAACAGCTCTGATCCATTGCTATGTGTGATGCTACATATGGCGTGGTGTTTTCCCAAAGTGAGGACGTGTCCTATATTATCCCTCTAACTTCTGAAAGTGCTTTGTAAGACAGGTGCAGGTATCTAGCTTACAAAAGGTAGCAACAAGCAGAGACCATAATGGCTCTGGCAATGCACATCATTGTACGTGGCATCACCTTCCCTGTACGTTAGATTGAGGCATTCCAATACCAGGATGAGGAGACAGGATGCGTATGTCAGTGGTAAACAATAAAATAAATAAAGAAAAAGATTTAGAGCCTTCATTAATTACTAGATACATATTCACTGCACCTTCTATAAATGACAGGCTGAAACATAGATCTACAGCAACACGGTGTAAAGATAATAAATAACCTGCTGCCATCTGCTGCTCATAAGTCTTAGCTGTCATTTGGTCATCTGGGTTTGATTTACTTCTGTGTTGTATTTGGAGGAAACAATAGATTTCTGTTTCAACACGTTTCCACAGCGTATAAAATAACCCTACAAAAAAAAACAGTTCAATGACAACATTTTTTTTTACTCAAAGTTCATTTTTCCCACAGCATATCAGTTGTGCTCTAGTAAAAATTACAGTTGCACAGCTAATGCTGTAATTCTTGTTTCCTGAGCTGTTGAGATGTGTCCTAAATTTTTTTTAAATAATCTATTCAGTAACTAAGTCACAAATGCTAGAGTAGCTCTGTAAAAAAAGGGAAAAAATATCTTGTGACAGGCATGGCCCAGAATAAACGATTTTATCAACACTTATTTTTTTGGCTTTGTAAATAACTTGACCTGATCTTTTCTATCTTGACAGCTAAAAAAACTTGTCGTATTTTTCTGGTGATTTTCTTAGAATTATATATATATAAATTATTGGGAGTAAATATTCCAAATGTTGCCTATTCATTTACATGAGTGAATGCAGTAATTTAATGGAAAATGTCCTCGGAAAAATAAAATTATTAACTATGTTACAATTATGTTATAATTAATCTTGTTTATCCTAGGAGAAAAAAGCAATAAAACTCTATGGTCTGTAAGGCTCTTATCTGCTACATTTTTAATTCTGGATTTCTTCCATAGGACCACAGATAGCTGCACTATTAAACAATTTTTGTGAATTTATCATATCACTAATTCTTGAATACACTCCTTAACTCTGACCAAAGCCATTTAGTGGCTTGTGAGTTGATTTCTGACCACATTTTCTAACAGCCTTGCTCAGCCATGCTTTACAGTAGTGTCCTTCGCCATGGTGTTAATTAATACAGCACCACTTTTTTGAGCAGAAATTGTTATTAAGGATGGGCTGTCATTTGCTGCAAGCAAAGTAATTGCTTTGAGAACACTTCAAGTTCTTATACCTAAGGCTAATACTTATTGTAGTATAAAACAACTGCTTTAACCTTTATATTATGTGCAAAAAAGTAAGTAGAATAGTCAAGAAATCCTACCTGCTTTAGTTGTCCCTTTAGAAGGGATTTTTGAAGGTGTTCAGTAATGACCAAGCCTGGCCACTGTTGTCCTCCATAGCAATGTTACATCAGTGTTTTCCTGCTTTTTGTAATTGAGTAAGAGCTTTTCTTTGTGACTGTGTGAAAATACCACCATGCCCAAAAAACATAAAAGGTCAATTTCAGAAAAAAATTCATATGTGTTTCTGCTGGGCCAGCTTTCAGCACATAGAACTGCTCCCTGACAGTGGAAGTCGGAGTTGATGGTAAGGATCTTAGAAAAATTATGTTTTGAAGCTGTGAACACCAGAACACATCTGAGGAAAGTTTACCTAACTCCTTTGGAGTGTTTGGGCAAATCAAGTAAGTTTTTTATTTCCAGGATTAGGAAATACTCATATTTTACAACGGTTTGTCTCATTACTAGGAAGGAAGTAGATAGTAATAACATTACTTTAGGGCTGTTTTAAATAGGTTTTTCATTGAAAAACGGAAAGCGATAGACTTCCAGTCTTATGATACCTCCGTGATCCCAGCTCCTTGCAAACATTTCCTAGGATTATGCTTTTGTACATAAACTGTGTAGCCACATCTAGACTTTCTACAAATCTGCACACTACCTGGAGTTTAGAGACTCCACCTTCAAAAAGGAGTCGGAACATCACAGAAGATGAAAAGGACTTTATTTTCTGAATTACCACCAAATATTCCCAACCTACTGCTGTCCAGGAATAGCAGACCATGAATGCACTAATTTTGGATAAGCATTCTGGGTACAGTCTTTCAGGCTTCATGAACCAACTCCCCATACTCCAAAGCTTGTAATTCCACTGCCAGATAGAATAACTATGAATCTTTTCATAGTTACCTAGCTTTATAAATGTTTATTGTTTATGGTCAGTAGTCTAATGGTAATAGAGCTTATACCTGAAATATGGAAAAAAATTGCAATGGTGATAATTCAGAGGAAAAGAAAGTTCACTTTTGAGAATGAAACAAAAAGATACAGGGATCACATAAGCAAATCACAGTCACTTCATTTGAGTACCAACCCAATCAGTGGCACTGATCACATAGCTTGAAAAGAAACTAAGTAAAAGCACAAGGATAATTTACAGTGAAGGCTGCTAGCTAAGCCTGTCTGCATTGTATGGGCAGCCATGATTCAAGTAAGAATATGCTTTGATATGCCTTCAAAAGGAGCATCTTAATCCAAGATACCTTCATTCTATCCTGGCATGTGATACCTCTAATCAGTGGCACATTGTCTTCAGTCTTGAGAGTGGTGTGAGTGAAGGAAATTAAAAATTCCCAAAAGCCAACACTAAACACATATATCTCCAAAACTAATATTTGATCATTTGTAACTACAGCTCTTTCTAATAGCTCTCATAAACAACAGTGTTTAAAAAAAATATAATATTCAGTTAATGAATTTTCCTCTTGTTTTACTAAAAGACCTGGCAAACAAGCACTTTAAAATGACAAACAGATGGTTTTAATTCAGAACTTGATACGCTGGTCTGCTGTTAGAGGAAGAATTAAGGTAGGCAAAGGTCGCCAACAGAAAGGTTTCTGTCAAAAATAACCAAAGGGACTACCATGGTCATACTGGAAGAAAATGTTAATGGACAAACATCAGAGACCTTTAAGCTATGTAGGAAAAGGGACAAAGAGGAAATGAAGGTCAGTACAGACAAGGCTGGAGGAACAGTGACAAGGACAGGGGTGAGGGCAATGGCCCAGCTGAAGTACATCTTCACTAATGCATGGGCAACAAACAGGAAGAGCTGTGTGGCTGAACTGGGAACCTCTGTTGAGTGTCTGGGAGAAAAAGAGAGTGTATGTTTGGTGGAAAAAGGGAAAGGCAACTCAGGGAAGAGTACAAGGAAGTTGCTAGCACATGCAGGGGAAAAATGAAAAGGGCTAAAGCACAGCATGAGCTCAACCTGGCCACTGTGGTAAAAGATAATAAAAAAGGTTTCTAGAAATACATTAACAGTAAGAGGAATCTTCCCTCCTTTACTGGACCCGGTGGGGAACATGACTACAGAGGGTAAGGAAAAGGCAGATCCTGATTCTGTGATTCTGTGATCATAACACTCAAAATGCAAAGACTCTGTAACCACTCCTGCAGAAAATTTCCCCAGTTTTAATTAATAATGCAATACCATACTAAACCTAGGAAAAAAAAAAATCTAAAGTGAGGTTAATTTTACATATATGTCAGGTATTTGGAAATTCCTGAATGCTGGACTTCCCGTGATGTCTTTCAAAGTCCTTCATAAACTAATGTTCTCAGGTAAGTCTGAGACTAATTTTTCAACTTCTATAGATGTCAGTAGCTGGATCATGTGAGATTATGGAGACTGCAGCCCAGGGAAAACATTAAGTCTGCATTGCTCCTTTACAATATACAATTTAACAGCAATGTTATAAATCACTCTGGTTAAAAAAACTCAAAATCAGTGAAATAGTTCTAGAAGACATTTCAACTAGAGAGAAATATTATAAGCACTTTTATACAGGGAGAGTTTAATCACATGTTTAAGTACCTAGGACACCATTTCCTTAAGTGTATGGGTAGATAATTGCTATCTAAATCAATGGCAAGAAACTTTGGAAACTCGCTGAAGAAAAGATTTGTGAAGACCTTTAGATAAATCCATCTAGAAGCTATTTATTTTTTCTTCTTCTTTTTTTTTTTTTTGAAGCCAAGATGGCTAAAAATTAAATGAATCTTGCAACAACAACAACAGAAAACCCACAAACATTTCCCCCCTCCCCCCCAAATCAAACCTTTCAGGAAATTGTATGAAATTAGGTGCTATATTTTATTTTTGTGCTACATTTCATTTCCATTTTAGGACTTCAGTCTACTTTGTGTGTGTGTCTGTGTGTGTCTATGTATGTGCGTGTGTGCCAGCTTTCTGTTTATTTTATTGATTTATGTTAGTCCCCTTGTCATCAGAATCAATACCTTGCAACTGGATTTTGCACAGCTATTGAAGTCTGTGAGAAAACCCGTTATGTGTTGAAACATGGGAACTACTGTGTAATTTTGAAAACTGAAATTTGAGAAACAATGGGACTTGTAAATTGAAAGCAATTTAATTGGGATCTAATAACAAGAATATATAATACAAACCTGGAAGCCAAAAATAAAACCCCAGCAGAGTAATAGTGAGGGTTTTTTTTTTCTTTGTCCATCTGTTAATAAGTTGTACACAATCTAGAACATAACTGTGTAAGTGATCTAAGCTCAATTCAGTTCTGGTTGAAGGTTTAGGGAAAAGGAGATCAAACGCAAAAAGGTTCAAGAAAGCAGCTAGGATGCCACGGGAGTTTGATTACAGGATACAGGAGAAGACTAAGAAAAGAAAACTTTTATTTCCCATAGTTGGAAAATAGATATAAAATGAGGCAAAAATAATCTGTACAAGTTCTTCAAAAGAAAAAAGAAAAATTCTAGATAAAATTTAGAACATGATACTTAAACTTGGAATGAGGTAAAGGTTCCCCACAAAACAGTGATTTATTTTTTAAGGAAGGCTAGTGGAAAATTCCTTTGTATTCAAGAAGAGAGACAAATACTTTTATGATTGATTATACAGCATGGCAAGTGATTGAATTCCTTGCCACAAGGGATTTTTCAAACCCTGTGTTTTCATAGTGTATTTTACAGTTCAGTCCACAAAAGCATTTTAGACTTACTCAGGAGCCCACTATCAAACTCATTGCTGTCCTCAGAACTGTCAAGCCCAATAAAGGTGTGAGATGCACAGAGTTCAAATACCAACAGTTAAAGTGGGCTTCACCAGAACTGGTGGTGAATTCATTCCACAGATTGACCTTGAATAAATCAATTCATTTCTTTATCAAGTACAGGGCAATGTTAATTTATTGCAGAGTATCTAGTTAAGGGAAGTGCTAATGAAATGCCCTGGATATAGTTTTGGCAGCTTTTGTTATTGTCATAGTGACTCAGCATTTCCCCTGAAGGACAGATACTTATTAAATACAATAGGAGCCAATGTTAAAGCTGTATAAAAGCCCAAGCAGAGGAAGTCAATCTTTATTCAAGGCTCTACTATTCAACATTAAGCAAGTAGATTAAGTAAATTAATTAATCATTGATTCAACATGAACATTAAGTCCTTTGTCATAGCCATCTAGAGTACCTAAATTTTAAACATGATGCATAATAAATTGAAACTAATGCAACACAGCAGGGGTGGAGTGTAAGAATTAGTGAGTAGACATTATGGCTTGTCGTGCACGAATGCTTTCTCCTGTGGTCTGTGAAGCAGACAAATGGCACATGAATTTGAAATCCTGAATTAGCAATGTCTAGCAACATTTTGAAATGTACCTTTTCCAGTGGTAGATCACTGGCACAGGATGCCCGGAGAGGTGGTGGATGCCTCATCCCTGGAAACATTCAAGGTCAGGCTTGATGGGGCTCTGAGCGACCTGCTGTAGTGAAGATGTCCCTGCTTACTGTGCGGGGGTTTGGACTAGGTGACCTCTAAAGGTCCCTTTCAGCCTAACACATTCTGTGATTCTGTGATTGTATTTCTAGAGTACCAACATATTGCTTAGAAGAAACTAATGAACAAGCAAAAAATCTAAATAACTTCCTCGCAACTTAGCACTACTTTTTGTCTCTGTTTCACTCCTTAATGGTTATTGTGCCATTAAGTACTGTCCCCTGAAGCTGGTTGTATCAATTACTACAGAATCTTTTCTTCTCTTGAAAACTTTGAGGTATTCTTTCAAAAACTCTTTGATTGTCCAAGACTTTAATGTTTATATTGATGACCCATCTGCTTGGGGAGTTTGCAGTTGTCTCACAGCATTGAAATACTGAGCTTTATTCCCTACTCATTAATTTTCTGTGTACAGGCACAACCCAATAAAGATTAGCATCAACATATTAGGGCTGACCTGGTTTTGACACCCTCACTTTCTTTCTTCCTTCCTTTTTTTTTTTCCTCCCCAAACATATCATACCAGTCATTTTTATTTATTTCCATTCTACTTCAAACAACTTTTTTTCCACAACATACTATAACTGCCTGTTCGTCTGGTAGGTAGTGACCTCTGCTACACACACACCTGCTTCTCAGTGCTCATTCACAAATCCTGAATTGTAATTCATGTCTCTCTCAGGTTGGCATGATTTACTATAGCTAGCACATCATAAAATTTTGTTTCTTTATTCTAACATAATTCTCTTTTATATGTGTACGCTTTCATTATTGTGGAAACCTGGGACCTCATGCTGAATTACCTGATTTCAGTGGAGCTCCTTCAAGTCTTAAGACAAGTCTTTATGCCAAGATTAATTCTAACTGGGCTGTATCATTAATCTTCAGAATAAGCATCACTATAAAAACAAAACTAGTCTCCATTTTTCCCTTGGCTTTACAGAGAAAAAGCTGTAGAGCTCATAAAATGGTGTGGTATCCTTGGGAATATATTTCTATTAAAGTTCTCAAATTGGAGTTGTTTAGATACTGTTACGAATTTACGAACTAATTATACTGATTTCATGTTCACCCTCAAGCTGAAATTCTCCAGTCTTCTGCAATGACCATATCTTGGCTCACCCCACGGCACAAGTGAGGCAGCCAGTTCCCCTGACAGGGAAGCTCAGGCATGAAAATTGGCTCTGGCTTTCATAGGAGCTTAGACTCCATGGAGGGATCCAACGGGCATGAGAATCTGGGAAGTTATCAGATGTGAGTTTCCACAAACATATACACATCACAGTCAAGAATGACTTAGGAAAAGGGAGAGACCCTGGAATTTGAAATTGTTGTACAACAAATCCTCCATTTCATTTTCTTTGTGGTAAACAATTGCCCCTTGACTTAAGTTCTGAACCATGAGATTCAGTGATTTTTTCCAAAGCAAAGGTTCTGATAAAATGCAACAGCAGAGACTTTTGAGATCTTGGCAACCTGCATTTTTTCATCATAAGAACTTTGCTTTAACTTAAAGTAATGACCTGCATATCTGACATAACACACAAGTACTCAATGATTTCTGGCAAAAGAGAATTATAAAACCAAAGACGAAAAAACATTGCAGCTTTCTTCTCAAGTGCTCAGTACCACTCTGCTTTCCATTTCTGACTTTGAGGTCTGTAACTTTGTCTATTCTTGATATGATCAGTATGAAGACTGATCGAAAGTTTCATTTGTTAAACACATGATGCAAAATGCATTATCATTACAAAACAGAGCTAAACATTCACAATTGTACAATTACTCTTGGTAATTATTAATTTATAATTTTTTTGTTTACTGGTTGTTTTTTATTTGTTTGTTTCATCAATCAGTGTTATGTAGATTTCCAAAAATATTATTGAAGTTTACAAGTAAACTCAGTAAGTATAACTAGAAGCATAGGGTGAGCTGATGTGGTAGTGAACTTTGACTGGTCACCATGTGCCCCCTAAAGCCACTCAATCACTGCCCTCCTCAAACTACACAGCAAAGAGAAAGTACCACAAAAGGTTCATGGTCAAGGCAAGGACAGGGAGAGATCTCTCACCAGTTACCGTCATGGGCAAAAGACACTCAACTCATGGAAATTAATATATTGTCAATCTAAATCATATTGCATAACGAAACATAAACCCTTCCCTCCTTCTGTGCTGACCTTGATGTCTGCAGAGTTGCTCCTTTCACACCTTCTCACTTCTCTCCCTGGCTCAAATCGCTCTTTGTGGTTGTTTTTTCCCCTTTCTTACCTGTTACCCCAGAGGCACTACTACCATCGTTGATGTGTTCAGCCTTGGCCAGCAGTGGGTCTATCTTGGAGCCGGCTGGTATTGGCTCTGTTGGATGTGGGGGAAGCTTCTAGCAGCTTCTCACAGAAACCACCCCAGCATTTCCCCCCTACCAAAATCCACTACACATGGTCTTAAAAAATTGAGAGGGAATCAACACTCTTTCAAACCTTAAGGGATTTTTCTTCAGAACTATCAGCTAAGGACAGAAAGAAAAAACAACAGGCTAGGCTGCCTGGTTCATTCAGAGCTCAGTGCCATCTTTACAGACACATGTTCAGGTATATTCATTCTTCCACTATCTGAAGCACAGAAAACTGGTGATGCTCACCCACCACAAAATAAGCAGCAGTTGTAAGAGTTTTATTTCTCTCTGCCATATATAAATTTATATTTTTATTTATTTTTTATATATTTATATATTTATGTTTATTTTATATATCACTGTATATATAAAGTGCTTATCACTGTATTCATAAACATTCTTTGGAACCACTGTCACAAATGTAAGTAAAAAGGCCCTGTGATTAAAAACAGAGGACAGGTAAACAAACCTGCTTCACACAAACATCATGAGATAATTTCTTCTCAGTTACTGTCTAGCAGAGGCAAGAGGAGGATTTGTAATTTGACTTAATATGGTCTCAAGGGTTTTCCCAGTATGAGGTAACTACAGGAAGGCTTCACACCACCTGACTCAGGTCTTGTTCAGCTTTCCATAGAGATGCAGTGATGAGATGTGGGCTCCTGCAACACATGATTTTGAATATTCTGCTTTAAGGAGCACTCTAGAGCATCTCTGTTCACCCTCTGGCCGTTATGCTAGATACAAGCTGCCTCGTTGCTGCCTTTTTCTCATGGCATCTAACAATGTAAACAGCAAGACTTTGCTTGCTGTAATTCAGTGAGACAAAGCATTTCAAGCACAGATTCACAAATTGATGAAACCGTTCTTCATTGCTGTCTATCTGTATCAGATTTTTTTCTTTGAGTAGGGGAAGTAGCTCTGGATAAGTGAAGAAATGAAAAGCAGCTCCAGTTTCTCTTTATGGTTGTGATATTATCACAACTACACCAATCACTCTATTTTTATCACCATTTTTATGCAGCGCTTGTGCTCTGCTTTCATCACTGGTGTTTAAGTCAAGGGAGTTACAGTCCTATCCTTTTCTCCAAAGCTGGGGAAAACACTCCATTCCGTACTCCTCTTTGCCCTTTTCTCTTAAGCAAACACAAAGCAAACGCAAAACAAACAACTCCAGAAAGCTCCTGGCAGCCCATCACTGTGGTCCTTGCGCTTTTTGAATGTGTGTGGGGGGTTGGTTTGTTTGTTTCATCGGGGATGGGAGCAGTTAGGCAATATGAAGAATAGGTCAACCATGGTTAGGAAGGACAATAGCATTATCCTTTCATTTGGGATTCAGAGAAGGAAAGGGGAGCAGCAGTGAGAGTTAACAGAGTGGTGCCTCAGAGTACCCGTGTGTACCCAGATCATGTGTTCAAAGAGGGTTGGCTGCACGTAGGTGTATGGGTCAGAATAAGAAATGCCTTGGCTGTGCTTTAACAACAAGGGAAAGAGATAGAGATCCTGTTGGGAATGAAGACAGAAAGTCCTGCTGCTGTTCCTGCTGACTCTCTTTTATTATTTTCTTTCAGGATCACCATGACCCCAATTGTGTGTGGAGTTCATCATAATGCTTCAGGTTCACTGCTTGTTCCTGGAGGGAAATAGAATTTCCTGCTGGTTGCAGAGGATGCTCAGTGAATGCAGTTGTACTTTCTCTCTCAGTTCTGCTGCCTATTTTCAGTCTTCTTTGCACTTCCAGCATTCAAAAAGACTCATGCGTTTTGACACGCATGGGGAAGATGTGTTTATTTAAATCCTGATTTTATATGTTCACTGGCTTAATAAACACCTAGTGGGAAAGCAAATGTAATTCTGAATTCTAACTTTAAATTATTTTCTGGCTCCTTTATCATACATGAAACTCTATTGCATTTATTAATGCATTCTATTAATCATTAAAGCTGAGAAATAAACCAAATTCATATAGTTTCAGGAAATAGCATCTCATATTACTACTTCTGTAAATAGTGTGCTAGGCTAGATGGACTACTGATCTCACCAAGAGGGAGATTTCTTATGTTCTTAAATCCTTTGGACTTTTATTGACTCCAAGGGAGAACTGTTGGGAGTTATAGGCAAAAACCCACATAGAGGATTTTTTTTTTTATTGGTATGCTACAATTTTATGAATTCACCAAAATTTACAGATGGCAATATATGTATGTTCACCTAAAAACTACCACCATGATAATCAAATGCTTTTTATATGAAGCATCCATAAAACAAGAGAAAATAATAGGAATAATCTATCCTAAAAATCAAAATAAGTTTATCTCAGACTCCAAAAAGCCATTCAGACAAGCTACCTAGAAAAGAGTTTTCCAAAATAGTTACCGCTGCTTCCTATGACAAGTTTGAGTAAGATCTGGGTGATTTCTTGTACCCCCAAATTTGCCCCCACTTAATGAAGCGTAATTGCCACAGTGTAGTTGCCATTTCCTCCAGCAAATGACATGCCCCAAGTTGAGCAGTTTCATTGTGAGTTATCTCACTTAGAAGCTTTTTTTCGTGCTCCTTTCAATGAATAGTTGCAGAATTGGGCTATTAGCACAGTGCTTATATTTATGTAATGTGATGTGTATTACTATAATGACTATAATGAACACTCTACTAAACCTAAATGAATAACTGCCTTTGATCCAACTTAACGGTCATTTTGCTTTATCACAATTTGGAGAGGATCCTATTTGGTGTTGTTGATTGAGACCATCAAGAAGAGTCAAACACTGGGAACATTTGGAAATCTGTGTGTACAAACTGTGTGACCATCTGCTTGCTTAACTGATATGAGAAGACACTAATTTTATGAGAAAAGAGACAGTTTACTGCCTGAGAAATAATGAAAATGTGTGCACATCATAGATATACAAATGAAACTCATATTTTGGAAAACCATTTTAAGCAGTGTGTGTATGAAGTGGCTGATAAGCCCCAGGTCTACTGCAAACACGAGGGGTTGTTCACCAGTATCACTTCTTACATTCTGTAGAGCTAAAAAATATTTAGCTACACTTTCCTTTATAAATTCTTCTCTTCTCCTCGCTCTGGTCTGCTCCCTCTACCCACAAGTGAGCAGCACAAATAATGACATTGTTTTCCTTGATGCTTTGGTGCTTGACTTTCATTTACTGTAAATCCTCCCCAACCCATAGGAGAGAAGCATTCATTGCTCTATCTATGTTAGAGTAAAATATTATATTCAGATCCCAGAAGAGAAAGAAGGTATCTCAGATCCCCCTGAGCCAGACATCTTTACATATATTTAATAATCAAGAAATATTTTCTCTCCAGTATTCAATGCCTCCTTCCCCTAGATCTTTGAATAGTTTCTGATTCAAAAGCCCTAAGAAGTCAATGTTGATGAGAAAATTTGCAAAGATGTAATGCTACTAAGAACTTTTAACATATGTATTGTTCTGAGATTGGTAAACTCTATCCGTGTTTATTAGGTTGCATTGTAGCTATGTCAAAAATTCAACAGACAACACATACATGTACTCAACCAACTGCTGATGAGATTTTGAGATTTAATATTTTATTATTTGGATAGTGTTGAAGATATTTTATTCAAAAGGATGTCAAATTTACAAACCAATTATTCCTGGATTAGGAGTTATCTCGATTTTGTTTTCATGATTTTTAGACTTGATGCTTCATGCTTAGATGAAGGATTACCTCATTAGAATAGCATAGGTTTCTGAAGAAAGTACTGTTTCTGGTGACTTCTAGGACTTACTTCTAGCAATCAATCATTTTAATGCATACGTTAGCAGCCTTTTCCTTCCTCAAATGCATCTGAGATACAGGATCCTGTCTATTCCTTGTGGACAGCCTCTAAGGACAGTACTGAGGCATAGATTGACACTGAGAAATCCTTATTCCTCTGGAATATAGGGTGAGACCTGAAATTTATCATATGAGTATGCCTATAGAGCGCACACTTTTATTAGAGTTAAGACTCAGCAAAAAAGAAACTGTCTGGGCCAAGGTTACAGGCTCTACAGCAATATACTACACTGCAAGCGAAGTATTCATCTTAATTATTTTGCAAATCACAGTGCACAAATTATCTCTTGCAATCCAATGTAGAAATGCACTTCTGCTTGGACAATCATCAGTAACAGCATCCCTGACGAGGGATTGCTTCACTGTTTGGGAGATGTGTTTCTGTTGGTGAAAAACAGATAGGCAAAGTCTGAGACAGTGCTGGGAACGAACTGGGAACATCGTGTTAGTCTAACCTACCTACTCTGTGTTCTATTAAGAAATCTACATCTGCTGGATGCAGGCAGAGAGCAATGGAATTGAAAGCATGGTCTGAAGCAACAGTGGAGATGTTTACTGACCTGTGTCTCTGACGAGGATTGAGGACTAAAGAACGGTAAGACTGTGATCACGCAGTGACATGGTCACCAGGGGTGACTGCACAAGCCACTACCCCAAAGTAACCTTGGTCCATTCCTTCATTTCACAGCGACATCCATGAAAGAGGTTCTGCCAGAGCAGGGAGTTGCTACTAGAAATCTGACTAATTCTGTCTCCTACAGTTTGCAGCATTTGCTGATCTGCCGACACTGCTCCTGCAGAGTCTGTCAGACAGCTATGGAGCAGCCTGCAGCTCGGTAGTGAGGATTGATAGCTATGTGTGAAAAGGTTTCATGAATTATGCAAGGCCTATCATGGTACATATGTGCCCATGATATCTCCTTTACCGGTGCTGATGAGGAAAATGCCAGTGAGAGCGGATATCTGTTGACTCCCGTGATCAACTGTGAGCAGGATGTGAGAAGCCAGAGAGTTCCCAAAAACCTGGCTGATCCGCCTGTGCCCTGGCTGATGAAGTATGGTCCTGATGTGAGAGCACCTGGCAGAAGGAGGTTTAATTGCACACTAAGCTGCAATTAATTGCAGGATGGCTGTAAAACGTGCATTTGGGCAATTACAGGCAACTTGAGGATGCTTACACAACTGACTGAATGCAAAAGGGTAGAATTGCCATGTGTTGCAAGGGAGTCCTTCGCACCGCATAACATTTGCAAAGAGGAGGCGGTGAGCCTTTCCCAGGGGTGGGTTGATGCCAGTGTTCATTTACACAGAAGGAGGAGGCAGCCAGAAAATGCACCTGTGACAACAGGGTCTGACTCCAAGAAAGCAAAAGAAATAATGGGATGCCGTGTGTGCCCACATGCTTGTTTTGCAGAGCAAATTATCATAACAATGTAAAATGTTGGCCAGGGAGGAGCTGTCATAATGGATAATGCAACTTCAGCAATGTATCTCTGACTTGACAGATTGCTTTTGGGGGTTCTTTTATTTATTTTTTTAGCTCTCTCTCTTTTTATTTTTTTTTTTTTTTTAGTTTTAATAGGGCTGAAGTAGTCAAATGTATGTGAGAATTTATTAAAGAGAGAATTCTACTCTAATTAATGCTTCTTTCAGGATTTCTGAGTTATAAAATGCATCAGTACAGCCAACAGTTTACACTCACACAGTGACTAAACAATCACACAGAAGTAAAAGCAAAAAAGGCATTTCTCATTTGAATCTCTTCCTATCCGATCTTGAAAAATAAAACTAAATAAATGCAGAAAATAAAACAGAATAGGACGTGCAGGCAAAGCTTTCAACCAGCTGAGCGACAAAGGGCAGCAGACAGATTGGGAGGAGGGGATGTCATTTGCAAAATTGGTGTATTAAAATTATTACATGCCCACTAAATACGAATCCCATGACAGCTCTCTAAGTTTTTGTCCTGTGCAGTGCACATGGTTCTAGATAGACTTTTTCCTCCCTTTTTGCCACGCTTTTCATACCTGTGGCTTATCTTCAGTGAAGAGCTGACCTGACCTTGCTCATGAAATCTACTGGGCAAAGGAGAGGCTGCAAAAGCACATTTTTCATCTCAGGTAGCTTCCCCATCATCTCCCCATGCTGAATATGCTGTTTATGTTGCAGCTTTCTGTCACATTCCCTCATGGCAGCGATGTGCTAATAATATCTCACTTTTTTCATCCACCTGATGTTCTCCAGAAACTTGTGTGTTTGGCTGGGAAGCTCCCTCTAGCATTGCAGTAGTTGGTTTCTGTTCTTTCATCTTGATGGTTTCCACATCTCTTGCTGGCAGCTGATAGGGCTTCCCCCTGGGCAAGAGTCCCTGAAAGCAAAGAGATGGTGTTTATTTTTCTGTCTATCAAGAGGAAAAAAAAAAATCTCATACACCTGAAGCATCTTATATCCCTCCTGAATCATCCTCAGAGACTGAATCATCCTCAGAGAATGTTTCCTTTTTAGCTTTGGTGAAAGAGAATACACGTGTGTGGGGAAAAAAAAAATAAAGTTACTTCTTTACACACATTTGCATACACATTTCTATCATTGTACCTTTAGCAACAATCTTTGCTTTGTGGGTTTCCAAGGCCATGTCAAAATGAACTGTTTTTTCATGATGAGAAAGCCATACGGGTTATACAGGAACATCAGGAAAGCATTTTGACCCCACATTGTGTTACCCACGTACTACAAATAAAGAATGAAGATTTGACTGTCAGCCCTTCCACAGATTGCCCCTGACCCATTAACCTGCTTTTTCTTACTGTGAAAGCCGGGTAGCAGAGGAAGAGAGTGCACATTTCATTTCTCCTTCCAGCACAACATCACAGAGTAGCCTTACAGGTCTCATTATTTTAAAAAGAGCATCTTTCACCTTGTATAGGAAAAAAAAATCTGGTACCCTATTTCATGCTTTTAAGACGTTTTACAAGTCATTGTGTTGGCCCAAAGATCCACCCAGAGGTCTGATTAAAAACAAAACACACCACCACCACCAAACCAACGCAAAAACCCTACTAAGAATCACAGCTTGGAAATAAGTAACTTGACCACTTGACCATAAAAGTAGTTCTGTTTAAGTAAAGAAAATTAACTTTTTCCTTGAGCAAGGCCCTCCTATAAAAGCTTTGCTCTTAATACAAACATTCTGTCTTGCCCTAAGGATTATAGACGCATCTGTTGAGCTCTCAGTAATAGCTTTCACCTTACAGAGGAGGTGCAACTACATTCCCAGTCCTGTGATCAGCATTTCATATTGCTTAAATAAAGTGTCTTATTGCCAGATTTCTGCGCTAGCTTCTCTGAATTACACTTCACTGCATTTTCTCAAACGGTGACAGCAAGTGCCACAGGAATACTGGAGGGTGGACATCAATTTCTAGCACACCAGTAGGATCGCATAAGCGGTTTTCTTGTTGCTGAGGAAACA
This sequence comes from Gallinula chloropus, assembly GCF_964237585.1. Lineage (NCBI taxonomy): Eukaryota > Metazoa > Chordata > Aves > Gruiformes > Rallidae > Gallinula > Gallinula chloropus. Next base: position 5,728,132 of record NC_140089.1, on the reverse strand, counting down.
GCCTGGAAGGAAGAAATCCTTCACTGAGGACTACAGCCCTGCCTGTGCCTGCCTGGGCAGTATTTAAATACCCTCAGGCTGGATATTGCTACTTACATCGGGAGGAAGGTTTAGGGACATAAAATCTGATTTATTTCCTCTTTCTGAATGAGGGTCATGTAGCTAAAGAATGGTTTAAGTACATAAAAGGACTCAAATACATTTAATTGATTGTTTTCTTATTTTGTTTTTAAATCAAACAATTACTTTAAGTATTATACATTTATTTAAAAGACATGCATTCCTCACTGGCAGTATTCTGCTCTGAATTTCTGATCTGTGCAGCATTTAGCATATTGTTACTAACTTATTTCATTTCTGTCATGCATCTTCTGGAATTTATTCCAGGTTCAAAAGTAGAATAAACATTCTTCCCCACCAGAATGTTTACTTCACTATATCATGAATGGCTACCCATACTACAGATGTGAAAAAAAAAAATTACCCTCTCTTCTGTAACATTTTTGACAAGTCATTTGTTATTTGATCTCTGACTTATCCTCCAAATCTGCTGTTTTGGTAGAATACCTGTTTGCTTTTAAATCAAGAGAAAAAAATCACAAATAACTTTTGAGATGTCCTACTATTGGCAGATTATTTGCAGATATACAGGCTATATGCGTTCTATTTTCAGAAAAAAATTAACAACAAAAATTCACCTCTAGTTGGCCAGGCAGTAAAGAAAATGTAAAATCTGGCCTTACATAGTAAGGACAAATTCATTTTCCTGTTTACATATGTGCAAGCAAAGCTCTTTCTCCTTACAGAACTATCACCTGATATTAATTCTGGAGATTTCCCTATTTGAGCAATTTGAACGGTACTTTTTTGGGAACAAACTGACTTTTACAAATACATAGCATAAAAGAAGTAAAGATCATACCAGAGAAGGCATCTTCTAAGGGGGAAAAAAGGATTAAGATCCAGCATAAATGAATAACAGCATGTTCTCCTTGATTCAGAAGACAACCTTTTCCTTTCCAAATCTGCAGATGTTATTGGATGTGACATTCAGCTTTGGTTTTCCATGCATTTTTTCATGCTTCTGTAATAAGTAATTGTTCTCAAACCTTCTATGACTGTAAATAAGCAACTAGGGCAAAGGGGAACCATTGTTCCATCACTAGTAACACCCTGAAAGAACTTCAGATCTTGCTGAGTTGGTGCCTGTGGTAGACTATGGCTGTGAATAGGTAACCAGGTCAAAAGGGGAACCATTGTTTTATCACTAGCAACATCCTGATAGGATTAAATGAGTTAACCAAATAAGATACTGAACACAACGTAGAGGAGGACTACGGGGGACCAGGACGACCCCCACTACCAGCTTACAAAGCTACAGAAAAACACTGGAATATGCCACGTGTACCCGGAACTACAGGACTATAAAAAGGGGACTCCAGAAGGGTGAGGTGCGTGCCGTTTGCAGGAGCAAGGGTCTCCTCCGGACGCCCAGCGCTGATATTTGCCTATATCTTGCGGGCTTGCTTAATTAATAAATTGTTGTTTGGCTTTATCAACTGGAGTATGTCTCAAATTTATAACACTTCTACAACTATTCTCTACTGACTATTTCAGTTTTAGGTTCTGGAATGCAACTGAACACAACTTGCCCAATTATCCACAAAAAAAAACCCTATATTTGAAGATCTCAAAAGCCTCGTAGGGGCAGCTCTTCAATGAAAAGTCTGGAACAGAAAGATTTTTCCATGACCAAGGTGGAGCAGTCATAGAAACCTATTTGGAAACCTTGCCTGGATTCGTAAGTGGGGATTTAAACATCAAAGAAATATGTGCTTTTGAGACAAGGTAAGGTGCCTTTTAATTGAAGACACCCATTTGTAAAACAAATTGACTCAAAATAGTAGCTACAAGAATCACAATGGACAAGTGAGTGAAGAAGGAACCTGTAGCTTCACTAGTGAGGGATGTAGAGTGAGGCAAATAAGTGGCTTTTAAGCACCAGAGACATTTGCAGGGATTTAGATTTAAATTTTAAGAAGAGATAAACATCTCTGAGCTTTCCTTTAAAGATGGGCATCTAAAACCCTCTTCAAGGTGTGAAAAGGTCCTTTCTTTCAAAAGGATGATGTGCAGTCTCTTAAGTATGTAAAATACCATTGTCACAAGGAGTAGGAACGGGTTCTTCAGTTGAAGAAAAGAATGTGTTTCTGACTAATATGTTATTGGCTCAAAAATATGGAGGTCCTTTCAAAGGGGAAAGCATGGCTTTCAGAAGATAGCTTTCTATTTCCTTAGAAAAATGTCTGTATTAGAGTGCTATAACACCAGTCTACTATGTAAAAGGGGGACTCTTCTTCGGTCTTTAACACAGGACTGAAAACCCATGGAGGATCTTCATCAGATGAATCTCTGTAAGTAAAGCAAGAAAAGAAATACTTGTACATAACTCTTATTCAAGTGTAAACATGAATTATGCAATTAGCTCCTGGCCACAATACCGTTGTATCAAGTGCAGAGCCAGATCTAAACAAATTGGTCTTGTTAAGAGGCAGAGTACATTATCCCAGAAAGTAGAGCTAATATTTTTGCTTGATATGCTTTTCCCCATGGAGATATGCTAGATACCAGAGCTGGCTGAGGGCTCGCTACAACTCTGCTCAACAAGCACAAGCACATTCCCACAATGGAGGAAAACACTAGTATCTAACAGCTCTAGGCAGTTTGCAGTCAGCTATTTAGAAAAAGTTTTTAAAATCCAATATGTACCACATCCCACCCATGCAACACAGAAAAGATTGATATAAATCCTTTTGCCAAGAAGTAAGGGAATACACTCTGGAAGTTATAATTTTCTTAAAATTGCAATAACACTCTTCATTTCATTGAGATAATTAAGCTAAAATTATCTTTAGGAAGGAAATATCTCTAATTGTATGGAAGGCACTGTAACAACAGGTAATTAATTTCACCACACAGACTCATTAAAACCATTAGTCTAAGATGAAATAAGGTTGTACACAGCAAATAAGGAAATCTTTCTGAATTATTTTCACTGAAGAACTATTAGGTCGTTGTTATCTCTGAAGTTTAAAATGTGCTAAACATTTTGCCACACTGACAAGAAAAGTCCCACTGTTTAGAAACCTTAAAGCCATAGACAACAAACTCACTAATCATAAAAATTATGGAGCCATGAAATCCTAGAACTTCTCAAGTTTTAAGGGACCCATAAGGATCACTGAGTCCAACTCCCTGCTCTTCACAGGACTATGTAAAAGTAAACCATATGACTGAGAGCATCATCCTTGAACTCTGACAGGCTTGGTGCTATGACCACTTCTCTGGGGAGCCAGTTCCAGGGACTGACCACCCTCTCGGTGAACAATCTCCTCCTACTGTCCAAGCTCAACTTCCCCTGATGCAGTTTCATTCCCTTTCCTTGTGTCCTGTCATGGGTCACCAGAGAGATCAGCATTTTCCCCTCTGCTGTCCCGGTTGAGGAAGGTGTAGACTGCTGTGAGGTCACCTCTCAGCAATGGGGTCACAGCAATAAGGTAACCCCTTTAGCCTTGTCTTCTCCAAGCTGAACAAAACAAGTGATCTCAGCCACTCTTCATAAGACATGCCCTTAAGGCTTTTCATCATCTTACTTGCTCTCCAGTCAACACACTAGTTTGATGTCCTTATATTGAGGCACCCCAAACTGCACACAGCATTTGATGTGGGACCACAACTGTGCAGTGTAGAGTCAGAAAATTGCCTCTCATATGGACAGAGATGCTCTGCTTGATGAACCCAAGGACATGGTTGTCACTTTTGGCTGCCAGGGCACAGTTCACTCATGTTCAGCTTGCAAACCTCCAGATCTCTTTCTGTGGGAGTGCTCTCCAGTCTCTCATACTTAGTTTGTATGTGGAATCAGGGTCACTGCCACATTCCAGATGGAAAAACAAGCACTTATTTTTCTTAAATTTCCTACCCCTGGAGACTTCACAGCTCTCTGTATAATCTAACATTTATGCACATGCTTATTCTAAGTTTCTTTAAGTTTTATTCCTAAATTTGACTATACTAGGTAGCATATTTTTCGTCCAAGAGTTCTAACAGAAACCTTTTCATCTGCAGTAAAAACCCGCAGTGATTTTGTATTTCCCTTCTGCTTCTCCAAAGCTGAGTATCTTAAAATATTTATTTTCTCTTTCATGCCTTGACAGAAAGGTACTTTAGCAGCATGGAGCCAGCACCATCAAGCTCACCACCGATGGAGAAGAACCAGGCCCCTCGGGACTGCAAGCAAAGCAGGACAGGTCACTGCCAGCCACAGTGGCAGCCAGCTCAGAGTGTGACTAAAACCACCCACTGCTTGCCAGATGTGGTCACAGCATCAGCTCAGAGAAAAGCATCAGTTGGTGTTTTATGCAGCCTGACTTGGAAGATAATTTATTTTGAGGTGACCACTGAGGCTGAGTTGGGTGGGATGTCACTGCAGCTCTTATTCATCACAGATTAGCATGGCTGCAAAGATTTCATCAGCTTTCCAGGTATCACAAGGATCCATCTGAGACTGCAGGACAGAGACAGAGCATCTGTGGGAAGGTGTCATTTTTATTAACCCCCCCCCCCCCCGAATATGTGATGTTTTTTATTTGAAATTTAAATTTAATCTGTAGTAGATAGATTTTACAAAGTTATATCTCTGCAGCACTTTATTTACTTCCTGCAAATAGTGGAGATTCCTTGCAGATGAGTTTTATTTTTAAGACTTTTAGAAATGTCTTTGTCAGTGAGTTGCACCACAGGATGCAGATTACTGATAGCAGAAGTCAAATACTGAAGTCAATATAAGTTCAGAGAAATCAGTGTCTATGGTACTGTATAGATTAGATCTAATAGCACATAAATAAAGATATTTAATATGTGTCCATAGACTAAAATTTCCTTAGGAGAAAAGTCTTCTCTTTCCAATCCATATATAGCAACCAGTGTGAGCAGATACGTCTGTTGCCAACCCACCAGACAATTTGTATTGCAGTGGGTGAGGGCAGAGCAGTTTCTGAATTTAGTGACCCTCCATCCCAGAAGTAAAGCAGGACAGTGCTCAGATGCTTCCTCAGCACAGCAGAGGCCAGCTGGAGTGAAGAAAGAGGCAGCCTCTGTCCCCACGGTGGCATCTCATGGTCCAAACCAGAGTTTAGAAAATGAGAAACCACTGATATACAGCCATTCATTCATCTGGTCTTGTTATTTTTCCTATTTAATGAGAGTGAATTATTGTAGCCTGTCCCTGAGAGACAGAGAAATGGATCTGGGAAACCAGGTTTATATCTTGGCACATCTGCCTGGCCACATGGATCCTCTAGAAAGCTTTTGCAGTCACTGAGGCTGCACGCCTTACTAAGAGGAGCTAGTGAGGGGATGTCCTTCCTGTGGTGTGTCAGCAGTCTAGTCACATCCATCTCTGCCCCACCTCTCCTTTTTTTTCCCGAATGCTTTTATTTATTAATGTGCATGTTTTCTTAATGCTTTTGTACAAATGGATAAATAAGATCAAAAATCAGAAAGAACTTTATTTTTTCACAGCAAACTGTTACATACTAAATGCATGGTTGAGCAGTTCCAATTACTAGCTTCGTGGAAATACCACAGTCATCACCCCCTTAGTAATCCTTGCAAGGCAGAGTATATAGATAGTAAAAGTAATAGTGATAGTACCAGTAACCACAATAAAAGTATATACAAAACAATCAGTGCACAGCACAATTGCTCATCACCTGCTAACCAATCCCCAGCTAGTTCCTGAGCTGTGGTGTTCCCCAGTTTCTATGCTGAGCCATCAGATGGTTTGGAATACTCCTTTGACCACTTTGGGTCAGCTGTCCTGGTTAAGCTTCCTCACAGCTTGTTCAGCTCCTTACTGGCAAAGCACGGGAAGTGGAAATGGCCTTCACGTAGTAAAAAGGTTACTTAGCAACAACCTAATCATCAGTGTGTTATCAATGCTATTCTCATCCTTAATCCACTTTACCACCTTTTTTTTAGTAAAAAAAACCCCAAGTCTATCCCAGCCTATAGCCAGCCCTGACTTTGAAATGCCTTGCTCTTTGCTCCACTGCTGCCATTGAATATGTCCTGAAAATGCCTACTGGTGAGGGAGGACTTCTTGACAGTGAAGCAAAGCAGACATGCACCTCAGAAACTCAACCATCTGGGACAGTTCTGCAAAAGTAGGATACTTTCAAGTTAACTCAGAAGCTTGCAGAGCTTAGCAGATTACTCTCACGAACTTCCTATGGCACGTTTCATGTTCAGACTCAGGTAACACTATGTAGCATCTTAACTGTAAGTGCTGATGGGTATACTTAAAAATAACTAGCTCCTGACCTGCTGAACTAAGAGAAGAAGCTTTGAAAAACAGTAGGATAGTCTGTACTTAAAAAAACATTTGTGCCAGTGATTGGTCTGCAGAAGTTTTCCAGAAAATTACTCATGCATAAATTACAGAAAAGGCCAAATGAAAAATTTTCAAAAACATTGAAATTAATAGACTTCAACAGAACAAAGAAAAATGTATGTAGTCTAACCATTTCACCTATCATTAACCATTCCATATTAAGATGCATTATCATCTTCAGTTTTCTCCTTCAGTTAAATAAACCATTTTTTAAGGGCTCAGTGTTAACACCTGATCAGTGTCACTCCGTATTGCCTCAATTAAACAAGGAATTCAATCAGTGCCAGTACAGGGAGTTAACTCTTTCTTCCACATTTAAGGAAAAGACCTTGTACTATGTAACTGTTTGTTAAAGTCACAATGAGATAAAAATCTTATTTTCAATCCTTATATATGACTTTGCTGTTTTTCCATGCCATAATTCTATCCAACAGAACAGCTGTAGTTAAAACCATTTTTTTAAAACAAATTATTTTGATGAAACACATCAGAAAGCAGCTTACAGTCTGAGAATAGCTGGAGCTGTTACTTGCATAGGGACATTCCTTTTGGACTAATACACATTTTGTCTTTAAAATTGTAGAGTAGAATTATTAATAATGACAGGATAATAACTCTTCAGCCAATTTAAAGAGAGCTATATTTATCCTAAGTATAGGAAAAAGAAAGTAAGCATTTGGCAATATTATAAAACACCCCACTGGCCAGATGTGTGACAAAAAGCATTATTGTAAAATATATGTGGTAATTATAATACACCCATAGGCAACAATTTCTATTTTAAAAAAAAAGTGACTTTTATAGAATGAATGCTGCTAATTATCTTCAATCTTTGGGAAACACTATGATCTACTGCTTTACCAAAATAAACAGAGTTTCAGAAAAATACTCATTCTGGCTGTAAAGGATACCGTAACTTTATGGTTTAAATACTACATCCAAGTTCTTTTTTCCAGGTATTTCAACCAATATAATGTTACCCTCAAATATGACCTTTAGTTTTTCCATTTATATGTATATATATGTATATATATATATATAGTTCTGTACATACTTATCTCACACATAAGGAGCATATGTAGAGACAAACCAACATTTTAAATGGAGAGTCAGTGATAAAACTGTTGCATCCTGTGCCAAATCTCAGTGGAGTAAATGAAAACTCTAGATCCTAATTCTCAACATTTACTGGATCTGTTGGTTACTAATGCAATGAACTAATCAGAGACATGAAGATTGGAGGCAGCCTGTACTGATGGAGTTTGCAGTCCTGAGGAAAATTGGGCAGGCTGTGACTGAAGGCAGGACCCTGAATTTTAGGAAAGAGAATCTCTTGATATTCAAGGAGTGAGACCCCTGGGAAACTCCTCAGGGGCAAGGGAGGAAACAGAGCTGGCAGATCTTTAAAGATGCTAGAGAACCAAAGAGCACTCAATCGCTGTGTGCAAGGTATCAGGCAAGAAAGATAAGAAACTGGGATGGCTGAGCCAAGACGTGCTCATCAAACTAAAGGGCAAGAAGGAAACACACAGACAGTGGAAGCAGGGACAGGTATCCTGGGAAGAGAAGAGGGATGCTGTCTGGTTGTGTGGGGATAGTGTATTACTCCAAACACTATATTGTGGGAACCAGAATGAGCAGTTTGTCTCAAACAATCTGTCTTGCAAGGTAACAGACCTTGCAGAGCCAGGGTGACATTTTGGGGTCTGGCTCTCACCTCCTAAGGAGCTTGATCCTACATGGATCTGTGGGGAGTTGGACTAGGGGTACGATCTCCCAAGGTTGGAAGGGCCTGTAGACCCTGGATCTCAAAGATCAAACTCTGACAACTGGACATTATGCATCCTCATTCAATGAACCATCTGGACACTGTCCCTGCAAGGGCAGCCCCTCATTCAGCAGCCACTCTGATAAACAGGATCCTGTCCTTATCCAATGAGGAACAGTGATAAGCAAGCAGGGCACTGCGGAATCGAGCACCTTCTTGATAAAGTCCTGTGTGAAGCCACTGAACAGGGTCATGGGTCCATCAGCCCAGGTGGAGGGTTAAATGACCCCTTGGCACCCCCATTTCCCACCGACTCATTTCCAGAGCACTCTGCAACTCAGCACTGAGCCTGCACAAGATATGCTGGGTCTCCCGGAAGGGTGGGGCCGGGGAGCATCAAAGATACGGATTCAGGAAATCTGGCACTCACCCACGATCCAAGGACAAGTACTTTATGATGATCTACACTGGATCCCTGGGTGGTGACATCTTTTTTTTTTCTCTTTTTGTCAGTTTTGCTAAGTTCTGCTAATTGTAAGCCACTGCTCTGAATTTATAGTGTATTGTGGTTTTCTTTGCAAGTGTTATAATTGTACTGGCTTTTAAGTAAAGTTGTGCATTGCTTGGACTTCTTGGGTAATTGTTGTTACTCCCGAGTATGGTGCAGAGGCTTATAGAAACTCATCTCACCAGTGTCATTGTTAAGAGATTGACTGAGAGAGGATTAACTTGGCCTTTGGGGCAGGCAGAAAAGGTTAAGTCTACTCGTGCCCATCTGCTGGGATGGGACAGACAGGTCTGAATCTCTCTGGTTTGCCTGCCTGATGGAACGTGACAGATGGGGTCAAAAAAGCCAGTGAAGACCACTTTCTACTTTCCCAAATTTATACACTTCCAACATTCAGATGCTGGTGGTTTTATAAAAGAATACGTGTTGCTCTTATAGAATGGATGTACTCACTGTTTCTAGTTTGTTTTACCCAGGAAATATAGAAAATTGAAATAAAATAGAGAAGCTTAATGTACCTGAAGAATTTATACCAGAAAACCTAAAGAACTGCCAAACAAGCCTGAAAAAAAAATTGTGAAATAGAGATGTAGGGGGATGAATTGATTCAAATTCTCCACAGGTAAATACCTGAGTCAAAAGCAGGATGGTTTTGCTTCACTAACCTAATGAAATACAGGGTCTATTTTCTTGTTTTATTTGACAGGCCAGAGGAAATAATGATTAGTGTGTGGCAATACAGTTCGTAAAATGAAAAAGGAGAATGTGTAAAACAGTAAGCATACTATGTTTAAGTAGAATAGTAAATAAAATCTTCTATTAAACTTGTAGAAAATGCGATTTGTTATTAGAAAAATGCAGAATTAAAAGTAATTGAGATCAATTCTTAACAGGAAAAAGGTTGTGAAATAGTTGGGAGGAGACTACCTTAAACCTAAGTGTAATAATTTTGTTGTCAACTGGCACTCTCATAACAATTTTTTAACCCTTTTAAAATAATATTTGGAAGCAAGGTGTACAAACCCCCTAGTTTTCTCTGATCTGGAAAAGGCTAAGGGTGAAATCTTGCACTGAGTAGGGTTTATTCATGTAAATATTACTCATTCTCATGTAAATCTTCATCTTGACTTGCTAGGTCATGTTGAGCTTCTCATCCACCAACACCAAGTCCTTCTCCTCAAGGCTGCCCTCAATCCACTCATCACCCAGCCTGGACCCATGTGCAGAACTATGCATTTGGCCTTGTTGAACATGTTGAAGTTTGCACAGGCCCAACTCTCCAGCCTACCATGAGGTATGGGAACCCTTTGGTCACTTTGAGTCAGCTCTTACACTGTGTCCCCTCCAAACTTCTGTTGGTGGGACAGTGAAACAAGTAGAGAAGGGCTTGACACTATGCAAGCAGTGTTCAATGACAGCTAAAACATCCCAATGTTATCAATGCCACTTTGGTCACCAATACAAAATGTAGCACCAAAGGAGATACTTTCTATCCCAGCCATACCTAATGCACTCATGAAATTCACTCCTTCATGGATGCAAAACACTGTCTCTGATGGGCTATAAAATAAATTCAAAGATCCCTGCATGATCCCCAAAAGAACAAGCTATCAGCTTTTTCCAGAGCAAACTCTAACTAACAATAGTTTCCAATTTAGCATTTGATGAAGAAAAGCAAAACAAACAATCCCTATTTAAATGATCTTCCTAGTAGAGAAATATCTACAAGATTAATGGCAAAGACAAGGATACAATAATTAAAGATCAGGCAGTGTATTGTTTTGGTTTGTTTTTTAGTTACTGGAGTAAAGCCAGGGAATCAAGACTGTAAATTCGTTTCCCCCCCCCCCCCCTCTTTTTTTCTACATTAGGGTGGTTCAAATGATTGATTTATAGTTCTTCACTTAACACTTAAGTTTCTTGCTTTTTTTGTACTTTTTGTGTTGTTTTTGTTTCTGGAAGGACATGGTAAATAATGAAAATTAAACTCACTGGATAGTTACCGACGTATTACCCACCTCATGCCATATAGTCAGTGGTTGCTTCACTCTTTTGAAATATCAAAGACATGAAACCAAAGACTCTCTGTTTGCTACAAATGTACCCAACCCTCATACTTAGAGAGTATTCTGTGCTGAATTTCAATAAATATCTGTAGATACAGTCATTCCAGAAACCAAATAAATGCTATCAGTTGAGATACAAACATGTGTGTATAAAATGAAAGCTATTCCAGTCACACAGCTTTAAGCATGTTATATTTCACTCAATCACAAATTATGTTTCTTAAGAAGGAAGTATGTGGATAAAATTCAATTTCCCAAACGTAGAATCAGATCTGCTAGTAAAAACCTAATATGTCAAAAATTAATTATCTACTTATCTAGATTCTTCTATTGATATTGAAGAAAGAAATCTCACCACTAGGTAGTAATTTAAAATGAGTCAGATTCTGCTTTAGGAATCTCCATTTTTCTCTGTTTACTGTAAAGAGAAGCTTGGTGACCAAGTCAATGATCACACCTACATCATACGGTGCAGCTGGGTGAAATAAGCTCCACCCTGGGGGTCTCGGAAGGCTTGTACCTAAGGAAATCTCTACTCCTCCTGTAAAACAAACTCTTCTGAACACATCCTTTGTCCATTCTCCCTACTGAATGACCTAAAATCACAAGCACAGTTTCATGTTCTGTTTAGTCTGCTATGTATTTTGGCCAAGTACCTGGCAGCAGAAATGTATGAAGACAAGATCTGCCCTGTTTTCTGCAGGAAAGAATTAAATCATACTTCTATTTTCCTGTAAGTCAGCAGGAGAGGAGGCAGTTTACTATATACATTTTGTTACAGACATACCCAGTCATGTACGATCAAAACTTTCATGGTGAACCTGCTTGTTTCACGCAAGTTATTTTACCTACGGTTCAATCTGAAAGAGAATCAATAGAATACAGTAACAGCTGAAAACAGGGCTGCATTTTGTTAGACATAGCCAAGGTTAGCAAATACTGAGGAGTTCCCATAGCCAGGGAGTTTATTACCAGCCTATAAACAAAGAAAGCCTCAGGTTATTTAAATAAGTGGACTGCTTAAGAACATTCAGATCAGCCAAGAAAATTTATTGAGTATAGATTGTACCATGTTACTTCTTCAGAGAGACCTTTGTGTGAACTTTACTGAAATTTGCTTGGAAACCTGTTTAATAGCATGGTTCTAATTAAAAAGGCTTTTATTTGAGGTTAATTTTTTTCAGAACAGATTAAAAATTAATATGCAATATGCATGAGTTTTCGTAGAAAAAAATGCAGATCCCAACCAGAACAAAACTAAAATATGACTTTGACAAACTTTAGGCATCTGTCTCTAAAATTGCAATCCAAACCCATAATTTTAGCTGCCATTTAACACAGATTCTCCTAGGTAAATCCAGATTTCACAGGAAAAAGCTTAGCTAGAGAATGTTTAAGCTGCCATATTTGTTTGATGGATTTTGTTTGGATAGATCCAGAAGTTCCTGTCCTGGGTATCCTACTAAATCTTTTGAAATATTCTGTTAGTGGGGTTGAGCAACACAGAAAGGGCTCTGCTCAAAATGAATATATAAGATTGGTACTGATAGTGTAGGGCTCCTTAAAGAATTCCTTCCTAAAATATATATCTTGCTTACAAGGCTGGGTCCATATTCATGTGATGCCACAATCTCATTCTGGAAATGGATGTTTATTTTTCTTCTCAAGATTTAGGTGTTCAAATTCACATTTTCACCACCTGGAAGAGTAGCTAACCAACCCATTCTGCAGTTTTGGCCAGCTGGATCAACTCCAGCCTTGAAAAAGTCTGCCTGTTCTGCAGAACAAAGCAGAGATCCAGAGGATACCCTCAGGATGGGTGAGGTATTATCTCTGTAGATATGTGTTTTAGAAATGAACCTAAAAAAGGAAACCAGAAAAATTTCATACATCTTCAACCATAGGACAATAGACTTTCTGGCAAAAAAGTCACTCTGATCTGACTTACTCCGAGACCATTCACTTCAATTAAGCCATTCAAAATTAATTATGCCATTTCCACAGCAACCATGCCCTGAAGCAACAGTTTAAATTTATCCACTCTGAGGATGGACACAAAGGTCACATTCATGCATGAGCATACCTTGATTTTCTAGTTTGTCTTTCATACAAGTTTAAAATATACCATATATATTCTTAGGCACTCTCCTGGTTAATACTATTAAATTTAAATCTGCTTCATGATAAGCGTCAGGTGACAACAGTACTAGATAGACTATTTTTTGTGCATAAAGAAAAAATTATGTCAACAAAACATTTTTTATTTCAAATTCTTAAAGCAGAAGAAACGGTCTACTGTAAAAAAAAATTAAAATTCCTACTTTTGATGTGGAATATCTAAAATAATTGGCACTGTCCAAATCAAAGACCATTTTTCAAGCTGTTTAGCGTGTGTGTGAAGGCAGCTGAATTGCCTAGAAATCTGGCTGCACAGACCTCAGGCAAGGTTTTGAGGCAGAGTGTTGGATGAAAAAACCAAAAACCAAAAAAACCCCACAACCAAACAAAAGAAAAAGCAACAAACAAACAAACAGAAAAAAAACCCAAACCAGATTCTGTGAACAATAACAAAAAATTTATTTTTCTACAGTGCTAGACAACATTTTCTTTACTCTCTTCTGGTACTACAAGGGAGCTGACCACTCTATGAATAAATTCAGCACTAAGAAATTCTTTAGAATTTATCTCATTCTTTCTTTCTTTCATTTTTTTCAATTAAATGTTTCAGTACAGCTCGGATGAACAGAGTGAAATCTCAAGATATTATATTGTTTCAGTTTTCCCATTAATTTAGCTAGAAAGCCATTCAAGACAGAAGTATGTTAATTTCTTTATAGATCTTTATATACCCTGAAAGCCTTTTAAATTTATTTTACCTTTTTCCCAAAGCACTACACATGTCTTTCCAAATGTAAATTGTGACAGTGGTTGCATACAACTAATTTTCTTTGGGATTTTCATAGATTTTTTTTTTAAAGTCTCATGTAGTTACATATAAATAAGAATATTTGAGGTCATGTGGTACAAATGAGTTCTTGAAAATATACTAGTTACAAATAATCCATCAAACCCTGATGGTTTTGATTTTGTATTTTCTTTGAAGCTTGAAACCAATGCCAGAGAGAACTTACCTACTCTTCTGAATTCTTTCACAGAGAAGCAAGTCAACTTTTAAAAAGCCTTATTTTTCTATAGAAAATATCTGGACAGATTTCTCTCACAATTTTCTATTAAACCGACATGATGTAGCAACTGAACTATTTTAGTTACTAAATGCCTGTGAAAGAAACATTTCTTCATAAATTGAATATGCTGTAGCTTTTCCTTTGGCAGACAATTTCAAATTATGAACAGAACAAATTCAAGTCAACTGCAGCCTGGATAGAATACATGTGAATCTTTTCATATATAACTCCCATTTTAGCTTTTATAATAAAGGAGAGGATATAAAGCCCTTTTAGTCAGTTATAGTAATTTTACACTTTTGTACTTCCATTGGAAATGGTTTTATTCTTGATTTTCATTATGTTTTTATGTTCTCTGATGTAATTTTAGGAGAGGAGAAACCATTAATAATATGGAATAGCTAAAGCCAACTGAAATTAACTGGATTTTGGAATGTGTAATTTACAAATGTGACCTCAATACTAACATTTAGAATTCTTGCATTTTGTTTTACCAACTGAATTCATGAATCACTTCTAGAACTTATATTCCGTTAGGAGAAAGTATTGTATTTCAAAAGATAAGGAATTTATAGTGAACCCAAAAATATGGAAAATGGTATACTCTCTTCATTGTTTCTGCAAGTATTTTTATGTGCCAAATAAATACTTTCTGTATCAATATGCTTGTTCCTTAAGAAAGTTTAACCTGTCTGGATAGAGCTTTGGATATTCAAGAAATCCTAATCAAAGCCTAAGACATTGTGTAGTACAAATACATTGTGAGTGTGAAATCAGAGAGGGTGAAGAGTTTACAATTCTAAATATTAACAATTCATTTCCCAATATGGTAAAATTCCCTGAGATAAATTCTTCTAAGATTGAGTTTTCAGATTCAAATAGGGAAAAAGAAAATCACATAAGACCTTTACATTCCAATGAAAATTAAAACAAATTTAGACACAGAAGACACCAGAGATCCAGAGCTTACAAATGTAGAAACAGTACTTCAGGATTTGCAATTATTCTTATTGCAATCCTCTTGGTAGCAACGGACAGCCACATTCAAACATGCTCTTTTTTCCTTATTGCTCACCTGATCATCTCCATGAACTCTAGAGCTGTAGCTGTTTGGGTTAGGAACATGGATTGCAGAGGGTATTTGACTTTCATTACTGCCAGCAGTTATCTGAGATTCCACTTTGTAGTGCAAACAGAGGGGAATACAAATTCATTTTTATAAACATTCTGAATCAGTTGGTTAATATTCTCTTTCACTGAACTTCTCAGAGATAATTTTTTTTCAAATATTTGCAAACAGGATGGTGACAGACAAAGATCTATATAAGCTATTTTATTTAAAAAAATAGAAGATTGTGGGACATTTTCCAACATCTGTGTGTTCTTATTTACAGTAAGTGACAAGGTCTATACATATAATGAGTTTTCCCCACACTTTAACCCACAGAATTGACTTCAGACTGCTTCACTAACTTGAATAGACTTTTTGTAGATAATTAGGTTATCTCACACAAATCAGAACAGAAAGGAGGGAAGCATTGCACTGATATAACCCATATCACCTCAACTTAATAATGAGTAAAATTAATTCATTTTAATACTACATTATTGTACTAATCAGTGAGGAACATTCAAGATGTCAATACACTGAATAACTGACCCAAAACTGAGAAAAAACTAATTATTTGGAAAGCCATAGAATATTTCAGTCTTTAAAATCTCTAGTAGAAAGATTAATTTAAAGATTTCTGTATCAAACCCTGCATTTGTGTGCAATTCAGTTTGTGTTCCCTACAGTTTCTGTGCAATTCAGGGAGAAAAAGTCTGCAGAGCATACTAATATGCTTCTTTACTCTTAAGAGAGAATGTAATTTTTAAAGTTTTTTAGTCACAAAGACTTTGGGTTAAACTTGATGGGAAAGTACATCTTGCAGGAAACAATGAGCAGCTTCCAAGACATTTAAAGTGGTAGCCCACTGGCCAAGATTTCACACTAAGTTGGATTATTGCTCAAGATATGTTCTTTTCATTGATATTAAATACAGTCTTCAAGAGACTGAAACTAAGAGAATATGCTATAACAAGTATCAACAACAAACTTCTTATAGTAACAAAAAACCCACCCCAAACCCAACACTGATTAAGGCCATAAAAGTATTTACAAATTATATATTTTTGGTCTCTGTTAGGAAAACTGGTTGATTTCAAGAACAACAGGAGGTTTGACATACAGACAAAACCTCTCAGACCATCTATTAAGAACAATCTCCCTTTCTGAATTTTATTTTAGGAGAGAAAAAACACAGTCAAATCTATTTGTGCAGAAACTGAAGGCATGAGTTGCAGAGCAATTGTTTTCTGCTGTGGTTTAACCCATCTGGCACCTAGAACAATCACACAGCCCTTTGCTCACTACCTCTGGCCCAGTTGGACTGCGGGGAGAATTGGAAATTTAAAAAAAAGTTAAACTTGTGAGTTGAGATAAACACAGTTTTGTAGGGCAGAAAAGGAAGGTGACAATGATAGTAATTAGTAATAATATTAGAATAATATAGTCTATATTATATGTTATATAGTATGTATTATATATGTAAAATATTATAATTAATAATAGTAATTATAATAGCAACATCATCAACAACAATAATGGAATATACAAAGCAAGTGATGCACAACACAATTGCTCACCATCCAAAGCAAATGCTCACTCAGGTCCTGAGCTGCACATCCTCCAATCCCACCTGCAGTTACATATGGAGCATCACATCATATTGTATGGAATATCTCCTTGACCAGTTTGAGTCAGCTGTGTCTCCTCCCAGGTTCTCACACACCCATTGCCTTCTCATTGGCAGGGCAGTGTGAGAAGTTGAAGGCAGCTCATGGGGGACCCTAAGCCAGAACAGGTGAATGCCTGAAGAAGGTTATCTGGTCCTAAAGATCTGCACCACGGGGAACAGACCTACACTGGAGCATCTGGTGAGGAATTGCAGCCTCTGAGAAGGACTCAATGTTGAAGGAGTTGCTGAAAGACTGTCTGGAGAAACCCCATTCTGGAGCAGGGGCAGAGTGTGAGGAGTCCTCCCCTGAGGAGGAAGAAGCAGCAGAGACAACTTGTGATGGACTGACCCCAACCCCCATTCCCCATCCCCCTGTGCTGCTAGGGGAGGAGGGAGAGAAATGGGCAGTGGAGTTGAGCCCAGGAAGAAGGGAGGGTGGAGGAAGGGTTTAAAGATTCGGATTTATTCCTCGTTATGCAATATGATTTAGATTGACAATACATGATATTAATTTCCAC
This sequence comes from Gallinula chloropus, assembly GCF_964237585.1. Classification (NCBI taxonomy): domain Eukaryota; kingdom Metazoa; phylum Chordata; class Aves; order Gruiformes; family Rallidae; genus Gallinula; species Gallinula chloropus. Next base: position 5,710,853 of record NC_140089.1, on the reverse strand, counting down.
GAGTTGTGTCTGTTTTGCCCATGAAGGTAACTGGTGAGGGATCTCTTCCTCTCCTTATCTTGACCCATGAGACTTTCATTTACACTTTCTTTTCCCTGCCCAGATGACAAGAGCAGTGACAGAGTGGCTTTGGTGAGCACCTGGTCCCTAGCTAGGGTTAACCCAGTATACCAGCACAGTATGAAATAAGAAACACTGAGGTATCATGAAATTACAGATTCTAATACATTCAATTTATCTGAGTCTGAATACAGCACCAGCTCCTTGGTATTGACTTATAAAGGGAAAATAAACCAGTAATGCAGCAAATAGAGAATTTTTCAAGCATTTGTTCTTTGACAAATGTGATCTCACCTCCACCTCCCCCTGCCCCTCAAAAACTCAGATGTCAACCTGTGGAAAACCTGAGGAACTTAATGCAGAAATTGGGACAGGCAGCACAATAATGAAAAACTTCGTCACTTTTCTTTTGCAAATAAGGTTAAACATTAGAACAAGTAGAAATCAATATTTCTCTATTTCTGTACCAGTAAAACCCATTCTCTCTCTCAAGAAGTGTGTTACTGCCACAGAGACAAATTAAGAGTGGAGAAACCTGCAAAAAAGTAAGAGTCAAACATCACTTAGTTACACTTTGAGTCCTAATTTTCACAAGGGTAAAACGAAGCAGTGCATTCTACAGAAAGGCATATGGGTATATACGTGACTTCAGACAAAGTATGAATATTAGTGCTTCGCACTAACACTGAAGTTATTTATAAGCTGCCCTAATATGAATACACATAAACATGTACAATATGCCATACAAGGCACAAATGTACTCTGGGACTGGTACATGACATCACGAAGCTCTGCCCACCCTCCCTGACATGATGGTGGCATTGCCACAAAGCCAGGCATGATTTTGGAGGCATCTCTTTCCAGGGACCAGAGGACAAGATTTCACAGAATCACAGAATCAGAATCACAAGGTTGGAAAAGACCTTCAAAGATCATCAAGTCCAACCATTCCCATCCTAAGCTAAACCATATCCCTAAGTACCTCATCAACCCTATTTTTGAACACATCCAGGGATGGTGACTCAACCCCCTCCCTGGGCAGCCTGTTCCAGGCCCTGACAACTCTTTCAGTAAAAGATTTTTTCTAATATCCAATCTAAACCTGCCCTGTCACAGCTTTGTGCCATTGCCTCTTGTTCTATCTTATGTCACCTGGCTGAAGAGACCACCACCCACTGCTCAGGGTAGATAGAATGAAATGTATGACAAAAAGAAGACCTGAACCCAGCTTTTTTGTACCCATCCTCTATAATAGAAATTTCTGTATGCAGTAGACAATATAATTTTGCCAGACAGTCAGATTAGCTTTCCTTTTAAAACCCACTTGGTTATACCACCACAGCAAAGAGATTTTACCCCATGCAGCAACACACACTTCCAGAACTTGTATCTTTGTGAGATGAATATGGAACCTGAGGCTTTCAATGTATGCAGTGGGCTTGGGAATAGTAACACTGCATCCAGGAGAAACACAAGACAGGGAGAAAAAGTGAGATGGACAGGTTTCTGACAGTAGCCTTTACTGACATACAGCAGTAATAGAAAAATAAGAGCTTTCAATTAAAAGTGCCTTGCCAGTGCAGTGATTTAGCTGAGGTAAGAACATAAAGACCTCATAACTGGCTTATGAGCACTATCCATATTGTGGAATGGCTTTTGTTCCATCTCTAACTTATTTCCTCCTTAATAAGCAGAATTGCTTCTCCAAGGTAACGCTTCTCAAATGCAGCCTTAGCTCTGGTTCTCGGAGTAGAGAGTTTATTTTCCTTTAACAAAGTATACCCTGAATAAAAGTTTGACTTCTGCAATCCCATCCTACAGGAATAAAATCTGAAATTCATGTGAGCCATTCCTTAAAATTGTGTTAGAGAACTGACAGCATGCTTCAATAAGCTTTGACAAAATCACAGGGAAAAGTAAACACAATAAATGATTTTTGGACAATACAGGGCTGCAATATTTTAGCAGTGTTAATAAAAAGTAGGCCCTATCAAGGGAAAAGAAGTTAGTTTAAAATGCTTCTTTTCCTCTCACCTTTTTTTTTTTTTGTTTTTTTTGGAAACCATTTAAAGATTCCACAGTGTACAATTTTTCTATGAAACAGTGAAATACATTCTGAGTGAATTCAAGTTTTAAAGGCAATGGAAATATGCACATTTTAAGCTGAACCTCTTATACTTTGTCTATAATACTGCCTCGCTGCTCCTTTTAGTTCAGTCTAAAATTAAAGTTTATTAAAATAAGACAGACTAATATGAAGAATAAAATATAAAATAATAACTGATAAATTTATTGATGCTTTATTTTTTTTCCATTATTGTTATTTTACATAAAATTAACAATAATGAGGAGATATTTTCACCTTAATAGCTAAATTCAGTTGTGATTACTCAAAGGGCTGCTGTTTACAATGTGCATTCTTCAGTTCTTGGCATTATGTCCTATCTTTTTCATATGTCACTTACAACAGAGGTAACTGAAAAAAAACTGCAGAGGTAGGTTCGCCACATTTTCTCATTTCTCTGTACAATTTTAATCCTATTGAGATGTCATTAATACTTTGCCCAAAGGGTCTGATTGGAGGAACAGCCTGGAGTAGCTATTAGGTATAGCGACTTTTCCCATGTCACATGCTGACACTTACTCTCCGATTTTCCTCTGACCTTCCTGACTGTTAGGAAATGAAGTAAGTGAAACTGAACAGACGCATGTCATATCTTTCTGTGTTTGTTGGAAATAATGCAGCAACAGCAGAGCAAATGCGATTCCAGGTATGAGGAAAAAATCACAGAATCACTAGGTTGGAAAAGACTTTTGAGATCAAAGAGTCCAATTGTACCTGTCCTCTACTAAACCAGTTCCCTAAGTACCTCATCTACCTGCCTTTTAAACACATCCAGAGATGGTGACTCAACCACAAGGCAATTTTAACTTTGGAAGGAGATTGATTTTACTCATTTGTACTCTGAGACTCACGTCAACACATTCGCAGGTACCATGACACATGTATGCCCAGCAACTGAATCATCCTCATGGTTCATGGACTCCTTTTATGTGTGCAGTCACTTTTGGATATGTCTTTTGCTTCCTTACAGAGCTAAGCCATCAGTCCAGCCTTTCCTTTCTCTCCTAACCTTGGTCTTGTAGGAAAAGGCATATGGAGACACCTGTTAATATCTCGATGTCTTCTGCTACAGTCTCACAAGTAATTACCAACGTGTTTTCTTTATGCCTCCAGGAGTCCTCCTGATTACTGCAGAATTATCTGTTAAAATGGAGAAGGAACATGAGAACATTGCTGCTATGCATCTGTACACATGGCATTCAAATGGCAGCCTAACATTAAAAAAAAAAAAGAATAAAAAATTCAGAGGTCCAGAAACTTCTGTCCTAAAGCATTCAAAACGGCCTAAAAAATCATACCAGTTCTTGCACGTTTTTTCTAATTTCTGTTAATACAGCTTTTCATCATTGGTTCAGGTTGTTACAGCTGCAGGTGCCTGACTGCACTTTAAAGGATATTGTATCTGTTAAGAGTATGGATTAGCGGGGTTTATTTGAAGTCACTACACACAGAGTGTGATTTAAATTCTCGCCTTAGCCTTATTGATAATTCTGTTTTGCAGCCTTGTCCATTACAAAGGGCTGAACCTGCAATACAAACTCCGCTTGACCCATACACTCCACTTGTCTTCAAATAATGCCACTGGTTTCTCCTGAGCAAATTCCTTATCTTCTGAGAGGGATGTAGAATAATTAATTCAGCACAGTCTGTGGAGCCCAGGTTAAGTGTGAAGCAGTGATAAAATGAAGTAGAAAAGACGTCCTTTTCTATCAGGCCGCTTTGATAAGTTATCCATTAAAAAACAAACATGACACCTTGTAAGGGTTGTGCAATACAAGAAGCGGGCCCTACTTTAGTTTAAAATGGAAAATCTGCACATAACTGGGAGGTGGGGGTGGGTGGAAATGGGATAAAAGAGCAAAATAGATGTCAGTCATAGGATTGGTGTTTTTGCCGTTCCTTTGCAGGAACTTCAAATAGATTTCGTCATATTCCCCAGAACACACTGAAAGAAAGATGAATGTATAGCACAATAGTCAGTTCCTTTGACTGTGCTGGCCATGGTGGTCTCCAGTGAATCATTGACATGACTGGATATCCATATCAGGATGTTTGAAAAGGTTTTCAGTAAGAATGAAATCCATGAATCTGTCAATCAAAATAAGTATGCATATACATCACTGTCCCAGACTGGTCTTACTGCCTACAAGCCTCTGTAGCTACACCACAATGTCCTTTGGAGACTGCCAATTAATGAGCATAACACAGAGCAAAGTAAGATATCATTAAACCCAGTGGCATTCAGGTGATGATGATGTGGTGTAATAACTCAGGTTCATCCTTTGCCAAATCTTATATCTGTTTGCAACTTCTGTAGGGAAGATCTGTGTTCACCGGTGATAGCTAGATGAGTGTAAGGGTCTAGAGATATGCCTTAACAATTGCTGACAGAACCATACCCCCCCTCTTCCTCCTCTCTAGCCCTAACCCCCCCTCTCCTCTTAATCACCTTAAAACCTCATCCCCAAGACACACATGCAACAAAGTGAATTCCACCCATCAGGAATGGATATACATCTTGTTTATCTCAAAGTGGCTTATCTTGAAGCATGTATCCAAGTCATCTTTGCATGTGCCCAGACCCAGAGTCAACTGAAGGACAAAATGTGAGAGGGCTTGGACCCTCCTGAAGGGTCTCGGACTCCTTCGAACTTTTGGAGATGGCAATGGCCATGCATCCCACAGCCAGGTGGAAGGTGCTGCTATGCCAAGGACTTATTGACTACGCAACGAGGTAACACTGTAAAAAAGCAAGACCAACAAAGAGGGATTGGAATGTTGCCCCACTGGACCTGAAGGCATCAGACTGAGAGGATGCCACAGATCCATGGTACTAGCTGTTGCACTCTCTCTCCCCAGCCTCACTCTCACTTTTTTTCTTTCCCCCTTCTCTTGAACGGTTGTTGTGTGTGAAATAAAAGTGACTTGACACTTTACTCTGTTTCAAGTCTTAATTCTGTTCCCGAGAATGGTGAAGACCTGGTCACAGTAAAACACCCAATTGGACATCACACAAGAGTAAAGCCCAGCTGCCTCCAACAACCCAGAGCAGTCTGAGGTTGGTTGGAATGCAAAGGGTTTTAACCTCTGCCAAACTGGTCTATCTGGTTGTGAATCCTGACAGAGTTACTGAACTACAAAGAAGCATATAGAAGTCCTCCTTTTGACACCCCAGTTGCATGGTGTCTGCATCTCAGTATCTTTATTCTTTTAACACAGAAAGTTTCCTGTTTTCAAGAAACTACATCAATCTGCACACACTCCTACTACTTGCCTTCCACCTCATTTTATTTGATATAAACAGTTCCCCCCCCCTTCACCCACTAAATCAGGATTTCTTCCTCTTTCTCTGCTTCAGACTTCTTATCACAGAGTGTGCTCTTTTTGTTTTAATTCTTTTGGTCTGTAAGTAATTTTACATAATCATAATAAAAAAAACAAATGTCAGTTCGGGGAAAACAAATAATCATTTTGGAACCCAGAGCTTTTACTGCTACAATTGTACTGCCCCAAAAATTAATTGAGGAGAAAGAATTGCACAGATCAAATTATGTATCTGAAGAGACTAGGCAATTTTAATAATTTTAGGACATTTTATTATAAGACATTTCTTCTGGATGACTTTGGATGGATGATTAAAAATCAGTGCAGAATTTTATTCTCCTAATTTTAAATTGTACAGCAGGTGGTGGGGAAGGAGAAAAATTCTCCATATGAAATGTACTGTGAAGTTTTGCATGCTTATGAAATTAATTGACATAATTTTCTGCAAGGCTATGGAAGCAATATAGATAATACTTCAATGGTATTTCTTTGGCACTTTGACACATGGGATGGAAAAAAAAAATCAATACGGGTGTACATCCGTGTCTTTATTTTTCTACCATATGCAGTTCTACCTGTATTCGTGACTTGTATAAACGCATCTAAAAAGTGTTTGCTGTTGTGCCTTGAACAGGAGACTAAGAAAAAGTTGAGCAGCCAGGTATGTTTGACAAGCAGCTCAGCCTTGAAAAAGAAACCGCTTACGATCAGTTCCAATCATTAACTCTCTGACATTTCTAATGTGATCTCTTCTAGGGATGAGACCCGGAGGCATCAAAGTGTCATCTGAAACACTGCAAACAGTGTAGTCCTGCCTCAGAAGTGAAGTAGTGGCAGAAAGAAACTTTAAACAGCATCAAATAGCTGTAACGGAAGCACTTGTCTCAGCTTTCTGTGAACATGAGAGAAGCAGTTTGTCTTTGCTGCAGGCATTAATAACAAGGCAAGAAAGCCATTATCCCCACAGCGCATTAAAAAGGCGTATAAAGAATGGTATAGCTGCGACTTTCAGGCTCAGTGGACTCTTAGAAACCACTGGACTGCGTGATGCTAGACACCACTACCAGTTGTCAGAGCTGAGATTACCAGGTACACAAGACGGCCAGGAGCACAGTTTGGCAGGCTGGTTTTGCACAAAGGTAATATTTTTGGGCTAGGATTTCCTTCACAGAGAACAGAAAGTCTGCAGATGAAACCAAGCTGAGTGGTTGCAGTTGACATGCCAGAGGGGTGGGATGTCATCCAGAGGGATCTGGACCAGCTAGAAGAGGTGGGCCTGTGCAAACCTCATGAAGTTCAACAAGGACAAGTGCAACATCCTGCACTTGGGTCAGGGAAATCTTCATTATCAATATTGGCTGAGGATTGATGTGATAGAGAGCAGCTCTGCGGAAAAGGACTTGGGGGGTATTGATGGATGAAAAGATAGACATGAGTCAACAATGGGCACGCACAGCTCAGAAGGCCAACCACACCCTGGGCTGTATCAAAAGAAGTGTGGTCAGCGGATTGAGAGAAGGGATTCTTCCTTCTGCTCTGCTCTGGTGAGACCTCAACTGCAGTATTGAGTCCAGCTCTGGAGCCCTCAACACAAGAAGGACATGGACCTCCTGGAGCAGGTCCAGAGGAGGCTATGAGGATGATCCAACTACTGGAGCACTTCTGTGAAGACAGGATGAGAGCGTTCAGCTTGTTCATCTTAGGAAGAGAAGGTTAAGGGGTTCTTGTAGCGACCTTCCAGTACCTGAAGGAACCTTCAGGAAAGCTGGGGAAGGACTGTTTGCAAGGGCATGTAGCAATAAGATGAGGGTCAATGGTTATAAATCAGAGCAGGACAGATTTAGATGAGACATTAGAAGAAGTTCTTCACTCTGAGGGTGGTGATACACTGGCACAGATTACCCAGAGAAGTGGTGGAGGCCCCATCCCTGAAGGCATTCAAGGCCAGGCTTGATGGGGCTCTGAGCAATCTGATCCAGTCAAAGGTGTCCCTGCTCACTGCAGGGGCTCGGACTGGACAGCTGTACTGGTTTTGGCTAGGATAGAGTTAATTTCTTTTCCAGCAGCAGCAGAAATGCCATGTTTGGGATTTGGGATGAGCAGTGATCACACGGATACAACAGTCAGGGGTTTTTCAGTCGTTCCTGACTGAAGGGAGGGGACACAGCCAGGGGAGGGGACACAAACGGGACAGTGACCCGACCTGGCCAATGAGGGCATTCCATGCCAATTACGTCATGCTCATCAGAAAAGGGAGCTGGTGAGGGGAGGAGGAGGTATCTCCAGGACGTGCATTTGGGGATGGTCTGGTTTTGGGGCTGTGCAGCCTGAGCTGTAGGGCCTGAGCAGCTTGGTGAGACACTGCATTGTGCGTCACCAGTTTCATGTATCTTGCTATAAAGTCCTGTTATTATTGCTATATCAATCTCTCTGCTACTCCAGTAAACTCCTTATCCCAACCAGCCAGGTTTTGCTTCCTTGGGGTTTTTTTTCCCCTTCTCCTTCCCTCTCCCCTTCCCCCAACTCCCCCCACCCGCCCTGCCTCCTAAAGAACAAGCCTCTGCCTGGTGCTAGGGCTCTCGGCTCTGGCAAAACTACAGCAATGGCCTTTAAAGGCCCCTTACAAGCTCAAGTATTCTGTGGTGCTATGATTCTATGACTAACATACTTTTTCTAGATGTCATCATTCTTATGCACTATCTTGCAATTTTCCGAGGTGCAGAATGTTCAATTTATGTAAGCAACAAGTAACAATTCCTAGGACAATGTGCTTTTTTTGATATAAAAATTATTTTATTTGAAAATACGCTGAAGCAAATAAAATTCACTTTCCCTGTACAGCACAATTTTAATGGCTGCAACATAGCTCACAGTAGTAAATTAACAGCTAATTATCTTTCTCCTGAAACTTTTTTAGAACAGTGCTCTGGACCCATCAAAAGGCCCCAGTAGTATTCCTGATGTACCACTGATGAATATTATCTATACTTATTTTAAACCTTTCCCCCTCTATTTATAGCTTCTTCCGATTATCTTAAAGCAGTTAAGAAATATGGGAGACTTGACTAACAAGTCACAAGCAAGAAACATGAGAAAATGTATGCTAATTGAAAAAAAAAAATCTATTTCTGGAAAAAATAAGTGTCTCCTTGAAAATGCTAATTGGCAATGCAGAAAAGATACTTTGTTTCAAAATGTAGGCTAAATTGACATAGCTATGTTAATTCATCCAATTATAAATGGTCAAATATGCATTCACAGGGCTTAGGGTTAACAGGTAGGGGTTGTATTTCACAGTCAGAGAGAAACTTGGCAGTCTGGGTTCAAGATTATTTTATACAGTTTTTGTACATAAGTTTCTCTCACATAATTTACTTTCAAGGCAGTGTTCTTTGGTTTAAATTAAGAAAAAAGATCTTCATCAATCTGCTAGTGACACAACTGAGACCACACCTGGGATATTGTGTCCAGTTCTGGGCCCCTCAGTTCAAAGACAGGGAACTCTTTGAAAGTGCCCAGCGCAGGGCCACTGAGATGATTAAGGGAATGGAACATCTTCCTTATGAGGAGAGGCTGAGGGAGCTGGGCCTGTTTATCTTGGAGAAGAGGAGACTGAGGAGTGACCTCATCAATGTCTATAAATATGTAAAGGGTGAGAGTCAGGGGGACAGAGTCAGGCTCTTCTCAGTGATGGCAGCGACAGGACAAGGGGCAATGGGGGCATGCTGGAGCAGTGGAAATTCCATGTGAATATAAAGACAAACATTTTCACTGTGATGATGATGGACTGCTGGAACAGACTGCCCAGAGAGGTTGTGGAGTCTCCTCCTCTGGAGACATTCATACCCTGCCTGGACGTGTTCCTGTGTGATTTAGCCTAGGTGATCTTGCTCTGTAGGGGGATTGGATGAAATGGTCTTTTGAGGTCCCTTCCAACTCCTAATGTTCTGTTATTCTGTGATTATGTGATAATTGTAGTATTCATAACAAAACCAAGGCTAATATAAAAACAAATGGCACTGCTGCACAACGAACAACTAACATTCTTATTTCTAATATGTTGATAGATGTTAGTTTTGAGAAGCACAGAATTGAACATACGGTTTCTTACTGCTGCCAGAGGAAGGTGTATTAACAGTGAACCCCTTACTGTTGTCTTTATTCACCCCTAAGGCTTTTGTTCTTTGGACAACTTTTTTTTTTTCTTTTTTAATGAAAACAAAACCCACATAAAAGAATAAAGGAAAGTCCCAATAGCCACCTTTACCAAATAAATACAATATGGAAAGCTTTGGTGTTGGATTTTGAAGGCTTCTGAAACAAAATAAATTTGTACTGTGTAGGAAATTTGCAACTGAATAGAGGCTTCTAACTCTTTTTTCTATTTTACATCATCTGGTTTGTGACAGCTTCTGAATCCTTTCTTGCTTCTGAAAATGTAGTCATTGCAGTTCAGAAAAGATGCATCAATGAAAGGCTGTAAGCTGCTTATGGCAATTTCTGTCCCATCTGTAACTGGTGTTTACAAGTAAACAAAAATTCCCACTCCACTGGGGATGGAAAGCAAAGTCTGAGCATTTAGATATTTCTACTTTAGATCCTGTTATGTTTTCAATACCTGAAATTCAATGTCTTCATTCTTTGCACTACCTTCTAAGTCATTTAGTAAGTGTAAAGAAACAATATGAACTAACTTATGTAACAGCACCTAATAAAACAATTTCAACAGCTGACTGAAATATTCACAAAAATCCCTTTAAAAGTTGAAAGGAAAAAAAAAATAGACCTTAGAAATACATGTTAATTAATCAGATGGGATTTACTAATCTGACATATAAGCATATAAACTGGTCATTCATACGAATTTCCAAACTACTTTGCATCATTTATTTTACTTTCTTAAGCTTGATTTCCTTCTACTAATGAAGAACAGAAGAATCTAAGCTGTCTGAAGCAGTTTCTTCAAAACGTGTTGGTTTAATTTTAATTTTTTTCTGGCAGGTTAAACTTGCCCTGGATTTCTGGAGCAGTTGATGACCCTCTACAACTGAACACCTACAGATATGCAGCTACCCATGCAGTAGTCCTCACCTGGCCATGGCATTCCTGGAGCACATGAGTATATTTCCTATGCATTAGTTTTGAGGTGAATGAGCGCTCTCATGCAGGTACTTAATGGTTGCAGTGAGACCACACTTTGCACCTGAAGGCATCTGCTGGACTCACTGCATCTGCGACACACCTCAGCACTGGGCCAGTGAAATAAAAATCTAATCTTTCCCTTGAAAGACGAATATACTGTGCCTATACAAAGTAACTGAATAAAAAGGTGCAAAACAGTCTGTCCAAGACAAAAATATAGAATGTGACCCTTCTGTACTTCAGTTTGAGAACCATATGGGCAAACACATAGAAACAAACGTCCTGGGACTTCATATGAGAAGTCAGGCACCTAGGACCATGGTAAAAACCCAAGACCTGGGTTTTTGGAAGCACTTCAGAGCAATACAGAGACAGAGATGTTCAGGATTCTCTGCATCTTATATAAACAGGCTTAAATATTCTATGTAAATACTACTAGAGTGGTTGAAATGCCTGCACGTGTGTCAACCACACAAAATCACGAAGAAGTCTTCTGTACTTTGTTCAGATGTTTAAGTCAAAACTGATTCTTCAGTCAGTGCTTTAAAATGAAAACTAGAATGAATGAAGTCTGGGTATCTTCTTGAATGCCAGCTGTTCAAAATAAGTCCAATAAATCATCAAACATTTATTTTCATTCATAATTAGCCCTTTCCTATATACTGATCTACTTAATTATGCAGGAATGAAACTTACCCAAGCATGAAGGATTATGACAAAATATTTTACAGTTCTCCCTTTTGAACCACGGTATTAACTTTGTATGACTTCAAGAATACCTTCATGACAGCAGAGACATCATACTGAGAAGTTAAATACAAGTTCTACATATCAAGTACAATCCTTTGTTCCCAATTCTTACACTATCAGAGACTAATGTAATATAAACTCACTGAAATATGCAGTGAGTGGGTTAAAACTGCTCCTTCTGAAGAGCGTTTTTCTCCCTACTTGTTAATGAAAGAACATCTGTTCTTTAAGCACTGCCTATACTTGTTACAGATACTAGTAAATATATTTTAAGAATATTTCTTGGACCCTGCTTTATTTCGAATGAGTTCCACTTCCATATGGGTGTGTTTGTATACAGAAAAGGTTAAAAAATACTTAGATAATAAGCTGTTTGTAGATATATATATATATTTACATGTGTATGTATGTTACTTACAAATGCCATTAACCACATATTTCAGTTATCAAAAAAAGCATTTTGGTTGTAACAACTCCCTTTCTGCCTCCCTTCTGCTGCTTTTGCCTTTATTGAGTGAAAGCTACGTAATATTCCCTTCTCATCCCTCCTCTGCAAACCCAAAACTTGCTGGATCACCTGCCCCAGGTCAAGGACAATATGAGGCTTCAGCTGAAAAGTGGAAGCAAAATGGCACTATTTACACACCGTAAAATTTAGGCATGAACTGAATGTTATTTTAAAATCATATTCAGTGCAGAGTTAAGGACATTATCAGTTTCAAAGTAAATAATTTAAATCACACAAAAAAGTCCTTTTCACATTAGGTAACAACCTCCTCAGAATCAGTCACAACAAAACATAAAGCTCTATGTTGTCAAGAAAGAAAAAGCCAAAATCCTTTACCCTTCTAACTCAAAGGAAAGTAGTTTGATAAAAAAAAAACCCAAACCCAAAAATCTTATAATGGTAAGTGATTTAATTATTTACTTAAATTGTGGTCATTTAACTGAGGAGATCTAGAAAATGTCACATTTAGCGTATATAAAATTCCAAACCATCTTTAAGATTCGTATCAGGGGAAAAACACAAGAATACAAGTGTTATTGTATGTCAAGGTATGTCTTTTAGCTGCCTTCACACAATAAATTTATTTGCTTGTCTTTGAGTATGATGAAACAGTTCAGAATGACCAGACTAGTTTGTTCAAAAGGTACACAACGTTGTCAGGAGCTGGAATCAAATCTGGAGAAACTACTTGTTGAAAGAAAAAATGGCAGCTAGATTACAAAGCAAATTATAGCCCTGAGTGAGAAGTCAGACAAAGGATCGTTAAGGGATCACCCTGATTGGAGTGGCACTGCTTTATGAGATTGGGTGCTGCGTCTCCACATGGATACCTCACTCCTAGGAAGTAAATGGAACAAAAGTCAGGAAATACTGCCTTTCATAAGCTAAGTTTTCTATAATTCCCAGTCATCCTTCATCTTTGAATCAGAATTCAAAAAGACGAGCAGTACTTTTCCATATGTGGACCATTAAATCACATAAATGAAACACCCAAAACACGCATTTGGGGATAAGCATACCTTAACTGAATTTCATATTTTATCCCAAATTATGGCAATCAGTCAAAATAAAAGGTTGTATATAATGTTTAGTTCAGAAAATCACAAATTTAGTGTATCAAGGAACTGCTAAGCACAGGTCAATTTTGTAAGTATTCATCTTAGGAAAACTTCGGTTTCTAAATTAGAGCATTTTTTTTTCCTCAGGAGGTGATAAATGTTTTTGTATACAATAGTGGAATTTTTTACCCTTCTATATTTCTATTTTTGGTATGGTTTGAATCTTACATTAAAATACAGTCTCAAATGTGTTTCTGTATTTTCCTATGCCAATACAATTATAATTTGCTGCTCACTGCACATATTCCAGTGCTGGAATACTTCTGTATTATATGTAGAAAATGATTGCGTTCATATATATTAAAAACAAATATTGGTTGCAAATTTGTGTTAATGATGTCAGAATTTATCATTCATGAGTATTACAACTATATATAAGAAAGCTAGTTTTTGAAAGTTTTGCTTGCCTCAGTTGTTATGAGTATTTATATATAATTCTGAGCTATACTCTCTGGTTCCTTTTGAAAAAATTCTGATGTAATCTTCTGGCAATTCATAAACAGATGGACTTTCATCACTGTCTAGTTTTGTCCTTCTGTGTCTTTCTTTTTGTCCTTTGATGGGAAATGGAATGGACTACCTAAATATTTATGACTATGTGTTCAGGCCTCCTGCTAACACTCCATTTACCCTTTAGCACTTAATCAGGATGGACATATTTAAAACATCAAACCTGAATCTTGGCCTTCCTGTAGTCAAAAGGTATTTTTCCATAGATTAAAACAAGTTCATGACTTCATCCTCTGAGGCTAGCTTCTTCAGAAAATATTCTTGTGTTATTTCCTAGCAGTTAGTGGTTATCAAGCACTTCAGACACAACAGGGTTAGCAAGGACAGCGTAAACAGTTCTTAAAAGTAGTGCTAGGGTGACTTTTGTATTAATTTCAAGATAGGCCTTTATCACTTTTTATAACTTTCTGAATTTGATTTTCATTTATTTTTTCCAAACTTCATAAGTATTATTCACAATAAATTTGAAATAATCACTTTCATGTTATTCTACTACACTAACTCTAACTATCTTTTTCTTTAAACTTGCATAGTGAGAATCATGCTCCCCTATGTCTTTAATTTTATTCCTGTAATCCAATCTGCATGCAATCATGGGTTTTTACATAAATTAGGAAGAGATGAACAAGTGAGAAGTATTATTTTTGGTAACTGATCACAAAGTATAGCTCTTAAGGGTATTGCAAATTATTTTATTAGCATTTTGAAATTGTAACCATGAAATACAGTACATTTTGATGGAGATCAGAAAGAAGTTGGAATCATATTTATGTAAATTATTAAATCTCGGTTTACTTAAATTTTATTTCCAATCTTTGGTCTAGAAAGTGTTTGGGCCAGAAAAGGGATTTTGAGTCCTGAAATAGGTCTTAAACTGGAGAGGCTGAATTTTTTCCATTGTGGGTATATTGATGGGGTTTCATGAATACAAGACTCAAAGCACCATCTGGATGTTAAATAATTTTAAAAATTAATCATTAACAAAGGCAACAAATAAATGCTCTCTTTTAAATTCCTTCTCTAGAAATTGGGGGAGGGTTTTCTTCTGGTTTTGATTTTTGGGGATTATTTTACCCCTATATAGAGTTTCACATATTTATAGAAGTATTTTCACATTGGCTGCATAGTCAGAAGTTGTATTTATAGTATGTATTGACACCTCTGCTTTGAAATGTCATTGTCTTCATTTAAGATGTTAACAAAAAATACAGGTCTCCTGTCTGATGTTTACATCAGATTAGTCCTGCATTTTAGAAAAGTGATATCAAGGAGAAAACTAGTGGCAGTAAAATCGCAATGTGATAGAAAGAGGTGACATATAATGAAGAAAAATAGGTAGGTGCCATGATAGAAGACTATAATTTGTAATTCCTTCGTAAATGGAAACAACACTGACCTAATGGCAAGACCTACTGATCAGTATAGTTAGCAGAATTGTTGGCCGGCTTCATACAACCTCATTTGCCCTTTCACTGGTCTTAATCTTGTGAGAAAAGGCCAACAGTTAAATTTTAACTTAGCCATTTATGTGTAGCTCCATTTTGAAAAGCAGATGTCAGGTTGCATAGCTCAATGATGTCACACAACACAGACTCTGTGCCTGCAAAGCAGGTTGTTGTAGGTACCTTCAGATACAACTCAAATCCAAGTGAACAGCAAAAAATATTGGTCCAGAAAGGTATTGTGTAGCAGCAATTGACTTGTTTTAGCCCAAAGAAAGAAAAAAGAGGAAGGGAAGGAAATATAAGGTTATTAATGCTTTGTGTCACTGTGTAAAACATTGAGATTAGGTGCTTTAGAGAGAATGGAGGAGGAAAGTGAGGGAAAGAAATGGTGCCACCTATTAAACTATCTTGTATAGAACATGAACAGTCTAGAATATTCTCCATAAAATGAATCAGCCTGTACCTCTTGCAGTGCATGTCAAGATCTCAACCCATCACAGAGAAGGTATTTATCAGTTCTGAAGTTCTTGTAGGTCCAATAGCCAATTAACAAAGACCACTGTCTTCTGTCTTATTTAAAGTACAGATTTTTGTCTGGTAGCAACTGAAGAGACCAAGCACTAAGTAACCAAAAGTGCTGAAATCTTCATGACCTCTGCAGACCTTCATATTGTTCCTTTGATGACAAAGAACAGATACAGTTTTGCTCAAATTGAAAGGATTGTATTGCTCACCATGAAAATAGAATCATTTATGAATAGAGAAATATATATTTCTGCTAAATTTCTGAAGGGTTAAATTATCTTGAAACCTCTTTAAAATAATGCTCTTAAAATAAGAAACATGATCAGATTTACTACAAAATAAAATTTTAATATTATTTACACAAGCACAATTTTAATTTACAGTATTTATGGCATTTCATGTTTAAAAGGTTCCTGGAAGCTATTAACATCTTCTCCCTAGAGTATTTCATAAATAACTCAGTATAGTACATTCTTTAAAATTCTGAAAAGACAGTTATTAACTCAGTGTTTCAATGAAGAAGTAAACTGAGATGAAGGCTGAATGGGAGTAAAAATTTACACAAAGTATTATTTCTCGGTAACTAATATTTTCAGTATAAGTCTGTCAGTCAATTCAGAAGACTCACCAAGAGGAGTATTTGATTATCATTCCTGGTCTGCAATTTTGATCAGCCTTTGCTTTTAAATTACCACGTTCTTAAGAGCACCAACATACTTACAGGTCCTCAGGACAGGTGCTCACACAAAGTTCTTGACTGTGTTTTGAGACACAGATGAGAATTTATTACTGGAATAAGGCAGGAATGTAAGGCAGTACTTTCTGAAAATGATACACTCAGGATTTGGATAATACAGTATTTTGATGGGTAATATTATATATTTACTAATGTTGTTATTAAGATTTATTTGCTTGTTTAATGCTGCTGTATATAATTAGTAGTATATGGAAAAGACTGGTTACAAAATATCTACAGTTCTTTCAAGTCTCAATTTTTTCTGTTATAAAAACTTTTAGAAGTAACTTAACTGAGAAAAAAAATGCGTGTGGTTGTAAATACATGTGTTTACCTGAATATATAGAGAGCATTAAAGAATTTATATACAATGCAGATATTTTCAAACATCATAAGAATTTTAATTCCTTATCCATAGCTCTCTTTTTATCAGTAGCAACCTGTTGTCTGAAATTTGACTACAGGGTCAAATGCTAAAATAACCTCATGAGTTTTTCTGCTACTTTTTCCCATTTAAAAATTTGCATTCAGAGAGGTGCTCTCTCTTTTCAATGTTGTTTTTTGTTGCCTGCACAAATGTTGTCTCAGAAAGGAGAACCATCTATTACACTTATCAGCTCAGTTATTCCTATGCTGTGGGAATGAATAGGTAAATAACAGATGTCTATGGCAAAGAAATCCTGATGATTTGGGATAGCAATTCGCTCAATATTTTAACAGCAATCTTTTTTTCTTTTTTTTAATCTTTATCATGTGCATTCACTAGTTCCACGTATTGCTCCCCTAATATTTTGCAATCTGTTTGGTAGGAAGAATAACAGAATAGTAATACAGTGGAAAATGTTTTCTAATCATTATCTCTGTTCATTACAGATAGCTTATTGAAGAACTTTTTTGTGGATCCCATGTTTTTTAGCTACATTTTAAAAAGTAATAAAATCAGTCAGCTTTAGTAATACAGGTAAATATTATTCCTTTTTTTTTTACATGTTTCTAACACCTACATATTTTTAAAGTTCCTTTATATTTCATGCCAATGTCATCAAACAGTGCACATTTTTTCAGGTTTTACAGTGCAGATTGTTATTATTAAAAGAGGAATTCAGACCACCCTTGAGTCCTGGTAAAAATCATTACTCCTACATATAATGTTTAGACTGTCATTTAGTGCCGCCAAGACTCTACTAAATGCTTGATTATAGATCAGAGTGTTTCTGCAAAAGATCTTAAGTTTTCCAAGACTGGCCAGGATGTCAACCATACAAATACTACCCTGCTTTCTTTTTTTTTAAATTTTTTTTTTTGGTCTTTTTTCTTTCTGTTTTCAAAATAAATTTCTCTTTGAATTTCTCCTTTATCAAAATAGGTTTATCCCCTATGGAAATTCTCACAGAAATCACATGTTTTGACCAGCTCTTCCAGCAGGATGACCAGGAGAAACACCCCATCTGCTATGATAAAAGCTTTTAAACTAAATTTTTCTGGTGCTGTCAGTCTCCAAACAATGATTCTGTCCTGAAGAGAAGGGTTCTGGTACTAGTGGACTGCCAGTAAAAACCCACCAGGTCACTGGATTTAAAATAGTTTTTTCCTGAAAGCAAGTAAGAATGCTGCTTCTGAAAGTAATGTGAGTAAAAGAATCTTCTATCTGACGTATGTTCCAGAGACACATCACCACATCAGAATTTATCATCACCAATATTGCCCTTAAATATGTCGGCTTCTCAATATTAACCCCCATGTAGCCCCAAAATATAAGACATTTTTAAAGGATTAACAATTTTATAGAGTGTATAAGAGAGGATTGATCTACTGTCATGTAGGTTATTTATTGTTACTTTCAATATCATACTATTATGTTAAATATCCCTCCTGTTTTCTTCTCCATCTTTTCCTGGAATTAACAAAGCTATTTAATTATGGAGGCTAGAATAATTATAGAATTTGAATGGAAATAAAAGATAGCTCTATGTTAGGAGACATAAAGAATTATGAATCAAATTGTGCTCTCAAAAAAAAAAAAAAAGAAAAATAGTAGCAAAATAGAGAAGAGCTAAATCCTACAATGACACTGTGCATTGAAAAATGTCTAACCTTATTTTCTTGATACCTTGTTCATCTTATGGCATTAGCATAAGAGTGAAGGTTGCATAGTGTAATCAAAAATCTGTCCCTTACCACAGAAGTCATCGCCCTGGGAATTTAGAAATATGTATCAAAATATGGAAAGTTTAGTCAGCCTAGATGGGTCAAGGAAAGGAAAAATATAGAAAATATTTACGTTTTATTTTATTGAAGATCACCTCTAAATGGAAAAAATAATAATCACTTGATCTGTTGCATAGGGTGATGGAGGAATGGTACAGTCCTGGTTTGGCCTTTAATATTCCCTGTGACTTTGTCAAAATAATTAAGATCCTTTCATCTCAGCTAATGTCAGACATGGATAATACAAACACATCTGAACTGGTTATCTGGATGTCTTTTCAGTTGTCTGGGAGAAACAGGGACAACTAGTTTAACCTATTCTAAACATTTATTTTAGGATAAAATTGTGTTCTAGAAATGTTTTTTCTCCATTGAGCGTGTCAGATACAGAAGTATTATGAGATATATATGTGTTAATATAATTAACACAGCATGACCTCATCTATCAATGTTTCCTCTAAGCATTTCTTCTTCTCAGTCCATACTAACTCTAAGATTTCTATGGTCACTTCCAAGTTTGCATAAGAGTTAACATCATATGGTTTTGTATCAATCAAGAAGCTACTACAGAGGCATCTTCAAACAACAGAGGTCTTCTCCCACCTTTGAAATATCAGCATTGTTAATATGTTTGGAAATGATTTCCCCCTGCTCAAAGGTATGACCATTGTATGTGCTCTAGCTCATAGACCAGTTAACAGCTTTGCATCTTGGACTGTTGTGTGGAGGAGGACACCCACTTGATGTCATATGCTGTTTGCACACATAAACTGCTCACAGCTTTCTTAGTCATATCACTAGTACTATCCAGCATCTACACAGCTGCTGTAAAAGTATTTTCCTCTATTCCTCTTTTCTGAAAATCACAGGCCACAAGTCTGTTATATTTACATGATAGAATGGCTTTTTTTTTTTTTTTTAATTAGGAAAATGTAGCCAGGAAAACTCTAGCTTTACTCTTCTCTGCAAAATTCCCTGAACAACAGCTTCATACTCTTAGCTCAGGCATATGATTCTGTATCACGAGACATATTTCGTAAGGGGAGAGAAATGTCACTATGAAAAAATTTGGAAAAACAAACACTTCTGATTTGCAAATTTAGTTTCAGTGTTTGCTTTCATTACTTACCTTCTCTTGCAATGTCTGATTCAATAAAAATTATTTTGGCTTCAGTGCAACTTCCCTTCTTACCCAAAGAAAGAAAAGAACTTCTGAGGGTTTTTCAGGCTGCAGCGACATGAACACAAGATGCTTTTTTATTGGAATCAGGTAAAATTAAGGAAGTAAAATTATTTCCATTTCCACAAAGGAACTATTTACAATGATGCTCCAACACAGCTCTGTAAAAGCATTTGTTTTGCATGCTGTGTGAATGAAAATCACTTTGAGAATTTGCTTTTGGCTTTAAGACACATTTTAGCATTTTCTCATTAATGTGGTTGCATTAGGAACTTTGTTGCTCATTGAGAAATGGGTCCAAAATAAAGTTTTTCAGGCTTTCAGCTGTGCAACTGTCCTGCCATTTGCATTGTTAAATGTAATGGAAAAAACCTGTGTCCTTCCAGCTGAATAGTCCCTCCTCCAATCTTGTCATATTTAGAGTCTTCACGTTTCCCAGAATGTTTTATTGGACCTGTATATTAACAAAGGTAGTACTCGTGCTGCCCTTGTGGGTGTCCTTGAAATGACTGTACGTTGGAAATAAAGCTTAAATTCTGTCCTGAGTTCAACATGCAGTTTCTGCTGATAGAATTAATAAATGTGACTCATATCCTCTTTATACCTCTGCAGCTCTGCAGAGAATGCTCAGGAAAAGCAGATGCTATCCTCTTCGCAGAAGTGGTTCTGCCAGGCATGGTGACATTTACTTGTCAAGATGAAAATAATGAAAAATTAATCCTGTTGCCATTAGTGGCAAAAGAAAAAAAACCCTCTTAAACAGATGGGTCGTGCTACACTTTAAAAAACTGCACTTGTGTTTTGACAGAAAGGAAGCACACAGGTGCTTGAAAATATCAGGCAGTGTCAGGCCAGGTTAGGATGAGGTGTGGGTTTCTTCCAATATGTTTCTTTGCCCTTCCTGTGGCTCCCTCATGTGTGAAATGGGGATAATAATATAATCTTTTCCTGTAAATCTCTGGAGACCTGTAATTCAAGATGGTCCAGAGGAGGGAGAAATAGATACAATGATAAATATTTATTTATTATTTTTTCATTAATATTTGTATATGTGACTACAGTGCCTAAGCTCTTTAAATACAGGACATAAGAGTTCTATTCCAGGAACCAAAAAAGAGAAGATCTTCATCTATCCTGTTTAAAAGCTAGCAAAGGAAAGAAGAGATAAACACAAATGAACAGTTAGAAAAGAGGAGGTATCTCCTGCCTAACTACTGAAGAGCCTTTTACAGAATAAAGAGATTTAGAGAGATAAGAGATAAGAGAAAGAAGTAACTCTTTAGACATTTAGGGAGGACTTTTTCATGCATAACAGACAACCTTAAAAAGAAAACATAGATGCTTGTTTAAAAAATTAAAAAATACATAATGCAATGTGGCATTGTGATTACATGGTCCATTGTGATCATCATTTGCAATATAAATACAGAATGACAGATTATTAATAGAGAAAGAAAAGGCCATAAGAGGCTGTGAAACCTGGTGGATGGCATTTGGAAAAAATTATGTTAAACAAGAAAGGTATGGAAAGCGAGGCAGGTGTAGGAAGCCTTAGCACTAGTGACACAGGAGAAAGTGGCTATGTTAGATTTATCTGGAGGCCACTGAGAGACAACAGACTCCTATCAAGTTATATTCAGTGAATACATAGTTCAGTCAACTTCCAAACAGTTCAAGAATCATCACTCTTCGATGTTGTAGAGAACACTAAGCTGTATATCAAGAAAATCATTGAAATATGTCCACAGAACCTAGGTTGGGATCATCAACATCATTGCCCTTCTGATAAGAGAAATTAATCTTTCTTTGATATTTATACCTTACAGCTCCTAAATTTCCACAGACATGTCTATACTTTTTTATGTATAGAAGAAGAACCTATAAACACAAACAGAATACAAAGGAAGTCTGGTACTAATAGATAATGGCTTAGCTAATGAATAAAACCAGCAACACCCCTCCCTCTAAACAGTGTTTTCAAACCACCTTAATTTCAATATCTGATGTTGAGCCTTAACAACATTTCTACTGTGACTTGTTTCAAAATGCATTCAAAAGCTAGATTAATTAGAATCCACAAAATGCATTAAAATTTACATCAGGGCTTGATAAATTATCTTTCAGCAAAATGGCAAATGAAAATGTCCAGTGAAAACAGAAAATTCAGCCTGGCTCCTAATAACTGTAACTGCACTTTCTAGTAATGATAAGTAATCTGAGATACAAAGAAGATAAATGTGCTGTTGCACAACAGCTCAGAGTCAGAACAGGTAACAAAAAGACAAAGCCAAAGGTAAGCAAAAAGCCCTAAATTTCTGTCCTGATTTCCTTCTTTCAACAGTTCTGTCTATGAATAGTAAGATTTACCTATTTTAATTATTCCTGATAATTTGGAAAGTGTCAGGAAGTCCAAATATGAGTATAAATGTGATTCTTTTAATAGACTTATAACAGTGAAGCATAAAATATTAAAAGGGTTTCTGTTTTTCATTCGGTTCAAAATTTAAACTTTGCTTGAAGAATTCTTGAGAGTAAAGATTTTTCTATCTACAGAAGCAAATAAGTTCTTAGGAAATTCATTTTAATTTTAATTATAACAAGAAATACCTTGAATAACGAAACAGAAATACCGCATTCAAAGACTGTTTGACTACCTTACACATTTTTTGAGGACTGTCCTTAAAAGTTAAAAGGGGGACTTTTTTAGAGTATGATTTGACACTTGCATTTTCCACTTGTGCAATTACAGTTATTAAACAGGTCACTCTTTTTTGTCAAATATACATGTACTATGCATACTGCAGCAGGACAATTCCAACTAGGAAGATTGAATGTAGTTTGACAAGCTTAGAGCTCACAGTACTCTTGTCTTCCAAAATGCTCAAATCACAATTAATAAGGGAATGCTCTTTGATGTTCAGATCATTATCATTGTAGGCACTCTTAAAGATCTCTAAAATGTCACATTACCCTCAGGAAGATCAAGGTTTTAATTTGTGTCTCTTTGAGGAAGGTACACCTGAGGCGGAAGCAGAAGATAGTTGTAGAGTAGTGAAGAAAGTGTGCAGTACTGTAATGCAAGTTCAAACTGCACTTCAGCATAGGTTATACAGGTTTATTTTGTGATTATATGGAAAATGTACCAACCCATGTATTTATTGTAATAAAATGTCATAGAGATAAAGCATAAAGGGAAAAGAATCAAGATTAATTTAATATTTCCACCCACCAATATGTCTCGTAGAGCATACTTTGCAATGCTGCTAAGAAAATTTCAGAGTAAATGTGTGCACACAATAGTCTGCAAATGCTGATAACGAAGATTCAATCTGCTCCGAAGGCAGGGGGTACCACACTGACATCTGCTCTTACACCTCTTTTCACTGTTAACATGCAAAATGCAAAGAAACCAGAAAGGTGAAAAAAAAAAAAAAATTAAAACAATCTGGTGTGTTTACTACAAATGAAAATATTACAGGGAAACAATAGTTCCTAATTTATTATCATGTTAGGGCCTGTTACGTTTGTGTTTATGAATGAACATAGCTTACAAGTGAAAACAGATATGAGGGGTGTTTTCAAAAATAACTGGACAGATCCTGAACACTCACATGTAACAGGAATGAATTCCTTTCCCAAGAAACAGTTTGTCTTAATATATTTCTTTTCTGGTTATAAAGAACAGAATGACAGTTTCATAACTTTGGCTGCTAGTTACTTTTAAAAAAAATTACCAACATTTTCCACCAAAGAAAGGGTGATTTCTTGTAAAAATATTTCTGAAAATGTTTGCATAACCTCCATGGTTTTCATACAAAGATATAATAAAAAGAGGAATAGAAAAGTGAATAATGAAAACTTTTTTCTTTACTAATAGCAGGAAGGTACAACAAAGAGGAATGTTTAACTAGCTATCGTTCTCTATCAGAAAAACTACTGCTTGTGCAAAGAACAGTTATGAGAAGTCCATCTGAATTGTTAGTCTTGCAAAATGCTTTGATGTAGTATTTCTTAACTTTCTGTCAAGTATCATAGTATAATAAAGGGAGGAGAGGAGAGGAGAGGAGAGGAGAGGAGAGGAGAGGAGAGGAGAGGAGAGGAGAGGAGAGGAGAGGAGAGGAGAGGAGAGGAGAGGAGAGGAGAGGAGAGGAGAGGAGAGGAGAGGAGAGGAGAGGAGAGGAGAGGAGAGGAGAGGAGAGGAGAGGAGAGGAGAGGAGAGGAGAGGAGAGGAGAGGAGAGGAGAGGAGAGGAGAGGAGAGGAGAGGAGAGGAGAGGAGAGGAGAGGAGAGGAGAGGAGAGGAGAGGAGAGGAGAGGAGAGGAGAGGAGAGGAGAGGAGAGGAGAGGAGAGGAGAGGAGTTACTTGCTACACATAGAAATATAATGGTTAAATAAGTTTTATTGTATTTCCAAGGTAACTAACATTTTTTTATAACTAATGTGTAATTTCCAAGATGTAATGAATATATAGTTGCCACGTACTGCAATCTTGATTGTCTTTAAACAAACTACCCTATATTCTTCAGTAAGGTAGTAGAAACCTGCAGAGGAATGAAACAGTCACAACAGTTTTACATGAGCTATTATTAAGAGTTATACACATTTTGTCATGAAATGATGTTACTGCACAAAAGATAAATACTTTAAGAAATCCTATTCTCATTTGAGAAAGATTATAGCTAACTTCCACAGGAATAAGCAACATTAAAATGCAAGACTATGTGATGGATCAGGAACAGCAATATGTTGGAGGGTTTTTTCCCTGTATTTCTTCTCCATAGGTATTTTTAGCAGTAAGGCTTTAGAAGGATGAAACTATCAAAATAAATCTCAGCCTTAGCAGCATGAAGTTCAGGGAAAGTATTTCTCCCCAGTCAATCTTACACCTCCAGGATGAATACTAAATATTTTAAGTGGAAATTAATGAATTTTGCCACATTTCCAAACCTTTCTTTTCCTTGGAGTCAGGACAACAGTTCAGAGTACTGTACTTTCTGCTTCACTGACCCTCTGTGTCCTGTGTTTCAGGTCCCGCTTGAGGCATGGTTTAAATTTTTGATGAGGAGGAGTTGGTGTCTAGATCTCAACAGTACTGACTCTGGGGTTAAGACAGTAATAAAGAGTGTCTAAATGCCAGTATCTGTATTATACTCTGAAATTAGTCATCCTCGTACTGATGAAAAAAATTGGATGATTCAGAAACATTAAGGATTTAAAGTATATGTATCATGAGTGGAGAGAAAATGTGGTGTTGTACAGCTTTTATGATATTACAAGATTTGTTTATAGTATGAATTATGTGAGAATGGTATCGGGGTTTTGTTTTTTTGTTTTTTTTTAATGGATATTAATTTAGCTTAGCAACTGAGAATTGGATGAGGTAAAGCATGATGAGTGAGAAGTTAATGTTTTTGCAAGTCAGATATGACGTTGAAGAGAAAATCAAGTAATCTGGAAACTAGAAGGGAAACAGTTCCTTACAGTGGAGCAGTGTAGGGGAGAAGTCACTGTAAGGGCTGAAGAGAAAAAGAGGGAGAAAAGAAGTTGACTGAGGAGAGGAAGAGGAGATGGAAGAAGACTGTTAACAGGTCAGAAAGACATGGTGGATGGGTTTACAGACGGTTTTGGAAATAATAGCTGTGCTATGGCTGTCCTATATTTGGGACAGGAGTTAGAAATCGATTTATCTGCCATTTGCAAAACCTGGAAGAGGTTTGGTGTTACCTCTTCATCAAATAGCAGTTGAAGTAAAGAAAAGAGCTGCAAAAAGTGGTCACTTATGCAGAAACATCGTCCTGATGCCACAGTGATCAAGGAGTCGTGCTGCAAAGGTGTTTCAGGTTGCTTCGCAAATCATTTCCACTTGTCTTGACATATTTTTAAGCTGTGAGGAAAGGCCATCTTTCTCTGTGCTGTTTTCTAATTATGGTTTGAAGAAGCTTGAAAAAACACTGGGTTTCTGGGTTTGTATTTGCTAATCTATACATATGGGCATTGAGTGACATCGTTAGTGTGCACATTAATGCATAGAGAGGTATGTACAATATAGGAAAAATACTCAATTTAAACCATTACATTCTACATGCAACTCTAGTGAACTTAATTATTTTTTCTTCATTAAAAATTTAATTTGAGATCAAAACATTTAGCACAATAAATACAACTAAGACTTCTGCAACAGGAAAAAATGGTAGAATAGCTATGTTTTGCTGAATACACCTTCATATTATCCAGAAAACTTATCTGTGTTTTCATTTGTTTGTGATTAAACGTTTCTATAGCAAAGTGCATTAAAGAGTTTATTAAAGTATGCATTAAAAACTCCTAGATTTACTGTATAGGTTGGGTTGTAGGGTGTTGCTAATTCTTGGGGAGGGCACAGTGTTTATATTAAGAATGAACCTATAAACAACAATATGTATGTAGTGACTCCACACAGAAAAATGGTCCATGTTGAACTCTTCTATAACTTTCCTATGTGTTAAAGACTAAATTTCCTGTTTGAATGTTTACATCTCAACAGAGAGTAGAAGTATTTTCTTCTTTATGGTATTTTTCTGACGAAGGACATTTCACCAAGGAAAAAATAGTAACTCTCACAGTCAAGATTCTGGCTTCACATGAGCTTCATGACTGTCAACTATTTCTATCCTGTCATTTCTGGACAAAACAGAAAAGAAGAAAAGAAATCAAGGCTCTCCTTTTATGCCTCACCTTCTTCTCTCCAGCACTAGGAAAAAGAAGAATTTTCTCCCACACCCAAGTCTGAGACCTTCCACAACTCTGGCCTCATTTCACTCCCATTTTAACAGGCACAAAGGATCCCTAGTGTTTGAACAGGTTTTGGGACAGATAAGTAGGCTTGCTCTTTTCTACTAGATACTCATGAAGATATTTACTCATGCCATCACTGAATTTTTTTAATCCACTTTATTTGGACATGGTGTATAAATTCACTAAAACAAATAACTGCTACGGGGAAGTTTTCATTGTGAAAATTAAACAGACTACAAGCATGGATATTTTATTCACATTTCTATTTCAATATGATTTATCATCAGGCAGGATGATTTTCTTCCCTCCAGCTTCAATAGAGTTAAAACAATTTTTTTTCTTTATTGCATGAGGTTCAGATTGTGTATTAGGAAAAATGTCTTCACCATGAGACTGGTGAAGCATTGGAACAGGCTGCTCAGGGAGGTGGTGGAATCACCATCCCTGGAGATTTTCAAAAGATGGATAGATGTGGCATTTTGGGGATGATTTAGAGGTTACAGTGGTGTAGTGCTGACAGCTGGACTTGATGGTCTTGAAGGTCTTTTCCAACCATGATGATTCTATGATTCTATGATTCTGTGATGGGCAGTAGGATTGACAAAGAGTTGAATTTAGGTCAAAGACAAAAAATAATTTTCATACTTGTTTTATTTTTTCATGTGCTTCCTTACCTAACTACAGCTTGTACATCTCACATTAAAATGGTAGGGCAATGACATTGCATATTACATTGGCAGGATGCAAGTTACTTGGCTAAAATTAGAAATTTGATAATGTTATGGGAAAGCTAGGCTTGCACACTTGTTTTATATTAATTTCATGCATACTTTTAATTATCTGTGCTGTCAATAAAATAAGGCATAAGGCCTCTGTCAATCAATGGAACAAAATAGCATATCCATTGAATATTTCTTCTATCAAAATTACTAAAATGATTTTCTTAACCCAAAACCTCTCTCCTTACCCCTAAAAATGTCTCAGTGTATTTCTTTGAAAATGAAATAAACACATTTAAATACATTTGTCTGCAATTATTGCACACACACACACACACACCCCCCACCCCTCTGTGATCTCCTGCTTTCTCTATATGGGAAATCATTAGAAAATAAAACCCCTAAATCCCTTCCTTCATTTTCATAGAGATTTGCAAGTAGTAGTAATTTCTGTTGAACTAGAAATACTATCATAGTGTCACTGGCCTTTGGCTTTCTGTTATGAGTATAGTACCACTAATGATCTACTGAGTCTGTGCCCTTCAGAGACAAATTCAAGCAGAAATTCCAAATGTGTAGATGGGCACAAAAAGCTGTTTGGAGGATGGAGATCGTGAGAAATAAGCTTGTCAGTCACTCTCATGCTTTCCCCCTTAACTGACATACATCTACATTAATACACGTTTTTTCCCAAGTGTTGGTGATCTATCCGGGGGAATTAAAAACTGAAAGAGAATGCTAAAAGTTAGGAAGCTGTCAATGACTGGAAACAGACCAGTTTATTGCCATATGAACATGAATCTATCACTCAGGGCATAGTATCCAGGGATTACAAGTGCTACTGGTATTTGTCAAAATCAGTTTTCTCTTTTTACATGTAGATTTACTCTGTCTCTGTCCAAAATAATGATCCTGCTCGTCCAAGTATTTTGCTGTGATGAAATGATACTTGGAAGACATGAGGCTACTGGGGAAAGTGCTGTACACACCATGATGCTTTGATGAAGTCTGTTCCCAAATAGGCTATTACTACAATTGGAAAGAAAGCCATGATTAGCACCTCTTCCTTTCCACCAACCTTTTAATGTCAGGATAGAAAAGGCGTTTCACAGAGTTAGTAAGATGACAATTCACCTCTTGATGTTTCCATGTTTGTCATTAGCAGTGTTTCCCCTTATGCCCTATCTGTTGCACGTCTTTGCATTGGCTGGGCCCATTGAAGCCAAATGGGGACCCTCTGGCTGCCTTTGTTTTACTGCCAGGCAGCTGAATAGTGGCTTGACTGGGATACAGTGCATATTGTTTGTTGAATGATTTCCAAGGATCAACCCAGGTTTCAGTGCCTTGAATTATGCAGCACTGCCCTGTTTAGTCTGGGTTTATAGGACAACTCAAGTCTGAGCTATCCACACAGCTCCCCATGAGCTGTCTCTGCTGAGATGGGGCCTCCAGGCAATCCAAGGCTGAGTCCCTTTACCACCCCCCATGAGTCACCTGATGGGCTGGACATTGTGAAACCTGTTTGTGGGACTCTGAGCCAGAGGATCCTTACAAAGTGGATGTTTAAATAGACATATTTAAAAGAAATGTACTCACTCAGTTTAGTGTATTGCTTTGGAGGTTACAATGTAGCTGCATTTATCTAAACTATGACTCCTTCCATTATCAAAGGAGAAAAACTAACGTGATCGTTTGATCAACATCTCAGTTTAAGAATGAGACATTTTCAATGATTTTAATATAGACTCAGCTATGTTCAGATATGTAGAATATAGACATCTACAGCTGGCCAAACTGATCCTGCTCTAAGGATATTGCTATACCAATAAATTACACAGATAGAAGGGAAAGCATCTTTGACACTTACAATTTTTCATCCATGTTTCATCAGGCTATGCCCTTTGGTCTTAGACCAGAAACCAGACTCTACTCTGGTTTTTTTAGCAGCAAATAGTCTAGAAAACTATTTAGAGTGTTGAAAGGTCATCTTACATGTTTAATTACGAAAACAAATATCCAAAGCAATAAACATACAGATGACAAGATGACTGTTTAAAAGAGTAGAGATAATTGGCTTCCTGATTAAAGAGGTATTTTCTTTGGTTGCCTGCCTAAAAAGTTATAAGCGTCTCAATTGTATGTATTGCAGCAGCACAGAAAATAGAAAACCTTGAGGAGTGAGAGAAAGAACCAACTGTATAATAAGCACTGCAAAAAGACAAGTCGTTTTACAACTTTGTCATAACCCTTGAAAACAGAGGGTGGTAATCAATGACTGCTGAATACAAGATGTCATTTTCAAGGAGACAAGAGAGAAACTTTACATGGTTATAAAGTTTAAAAACAGACCAAAAGTCCATTTCCTTCAAACTGTCAGCAGACACCTCTTTGTTTGTATGTCACTAATGAATTGCTGACCTTCTGCCAAGAAGCTTGCCATGGTTACAGCAAGAATCATAAGATAAAGATCCCAGGTTTATTAAAAATTTGAGTGTAGGAGCACAAGACTGGCTTGCACTGTAAAAAACTTAATTTTTTGAAGAGAATACTCTGATTGGATGTACATAACAGGAAACAGAAAGGTGGAATGAAATTAAGCATTTCAACAGTACTAGCTGATAAGGATTCTGGAAGTAACCTCAGCAGGGATTTACAGCCTTCTAGCTAGCGATGTGAATTCTCATCAGGCATGCAGTGCATAGGAGCCAGTAGTCTTCCAGGTCAATCTCCTGCATCAAGCAGATCTGCTCTTATGGTAGGAGCATCTTTAAAAGCAAAACAAAACAACAGAAAATAACCCAACACGAACAACAACTATCAAGAAAAAAAGAAAAAAAAAAACCCACAACAAAATAAGAAATCTCATATAGGTTGAAATTCAAGGAAAGAATGAGCTTGGAGTACATGTAACAGACACTTCTTTTTAAAGACGCCAACTTCACTTTGATATTTAAGATCTTGTTGCTACGAGATCTGATTGTTTTTCTTGAAGTTCTTGGCACCTGCTGACTTGAGAAGTGGATGCACTGTAAAGCTAATGGAAGTGTCAACCATCTTAAATTCATGTTAAGCAAGAAGGGAAAGATTTTTTTTTTAGGGAAAGCTAATTAGGCATGCATAGCTTTTAAGGCTCGTGTGTAACCCTGGGAGATAAATACTATTTGTAGACTAAACTTTGTAACCAGCTGACATTTCTGAAGTTTAGAAATTTTAACTTTTAGTAAGCACTTATGAGCAAGGATTGAAAGAAGAAGAAATACAGATGTAAGTAATTTAAGAAGCCAGCTCAGTTCAGATTTTTGGAAATTTCTTCTTCTACTATGATGTTCAGAGCTTTGTGGCCAGTAATAGCAGAGTCAGTGCATATGACGATTAGGACTGATCAGAACTTAAACATAAGGCAGCAAAGAACATATTTGGAGTTCTGATGACAAAGAGCCAAATATATTGAGAATGTATGCAAATTCAGTTCCATTAGAGATCCATCAGTGTGCAGAATTCTTAATAGTTTTATAGTTAATGTTATTAAACTAACAATTTAGAAATGACTACGTAAATTAAATATATTAGCAACTACATTGCCATATCATCTATTATATATTACAAATACCATTGAATACCAATAACTCATTCGCTAGGAAGAAAAAATTTATCAGTTTAACTGCAGGAGGAAATTACTGAACTTCCCACACAGCTTCTTAAAATTGCTTGCTTGGTCAATTTTTTAATCATAATATGACTATATGGGAGATTATTCATGGGGTTCTGTAATGACAATGCCACTGCTGTTAATTAACAATTAACAGAATTCTAACAGTCAAGATGAATTCTAGTTCATAGCTTGGATTATCTGTCTTCCTAGCATTCATCCACTCAAATATGCCAGAGCTGGAGGTGGTTAAAGATACTTCAAGAGAGCATTTTTCCTCTCAGAATACACATTTCTACAAACCTGAAGAGTAAATTGTGAAATTAGGTGATTTCACAAGAATCTTAGTCTACATTTAGGAAATAAAATTGAGACAATTTGAAAACATTTCTAGTTTAATATTTTCTCTCTTTTCAAAACTCCCCTTTTAGCACAAGTTTTCACTTAGATATTTTAAATGTTTGGAAAATTAAGAAAGATTTTGTAGCACAAATGGGTTTAAACTAGAAGAAAGCTTTTCGTAGACATAAACTCTTCCATTAATGTAATTTCTGTCCCCCACAGAAATCTCCATTGAAGTGTTTTGAAACAAGGCCTCTCTCTGCAAGATGTTTTCTTCCCATTGCGAGTACCTTTCTCTTATGTCTCTGCCTCAGGCATTTAAAGTCTATCCAGATGACTCAATTATCTTGCTCATCTCTTCTTGAGAGGAGACAAGACTGGCAAACAAGGTCTCTTCTTCTTGCTTATAATCTTCACCCCCAAAATTCCATTGGATACATAAGGACTAGACATGCCCAGCTAACCCTTCCCTGGAGTCATCCTGAAGATTTAGAGCATTAGAGATATAATCATGCAGCAGCCTACCTCCTGTCACTATTCTGATTACTTGGTTTCACTGGAGACCCTTTATTCAGTTTTAATAAATACAGGGGAGTATTGATACGTGAGTAATGCTAACAACTCCTTATTTGATAGCTATATTAAGGTAGCTCTGTGCTGCAATAGTACTGTATCTATGACATCCAAATTAATTTTAAATTAATTCATTGTTTCTAGTGCAATTGCACTGCATAACAAGGAGTTAAGAGTATCATGAAACTCAGAAAAAAATTTCCATTAAAAATCATGTAATTACTGCACTGTATCTGTATTTTAAAGCAGGTTTTTTTCCTTTACTGTAGCTTTCAGTTAGTAAATCCACATATTTCAAACAGGAGTCTTACCATCCGCAAATCCTTAACGATGCTTTGACCTGCCTTCCTTTTCTTTTATTTTTTTTTTAATCTTTCAAGAGGTATTTTAACTTACATTCTCAAGGGTTTGTGGGCATCCTTCTACAGCTGCCATGCAGATTAAATTTATAAAGTGCAAAGAATATCATGGACAATAAAATCCAGTTTTCCTGACATGTCAGTCAGGCAAACATTACCAGGTTAAGATGCTACTCTAGAGCAGCTGCTAAGCGGCAAAGCATGAGGATCAGGATTTCAGAAGGTTTATACTGCCTCTGCTGTGCACAACTCCTTAAATGCTGTAATAAGAAGAGGTGAATAACTCATGCAATTATTTTTCTTTTCCTCCTCAGTGTATATTTATCCCAAGTTTTATTTCAAAATTGGGATGTCCTTAAGAGGTAGAGGCTCCTATGAATCCGTTAAGAAACTTCTTCTCTATGTCAATCTAACTTTCCATTTGAATCATCAAACACTGCAGGAATGGTCTGTAGTGTCCCTGGGAGGCCTGATGCACACTTTAAATGAGATAAGCATGCCTTATGTATAACAAGGTAATTGTCCTTTTCCAAATTTAGCATCACTCCACTAACAATTCAGAGTTAAATCTGTGTTTTCAGAAGAAGCTAATAGAAAGATACTGTTTCTTCCTACACCCTTTTCTGTGTAGTGCTTGCAGGCAAATACAGACAAAAAATATATATTTCTAAACACTGTGTTCTAAGTTTCTCCAACCTTGGCAATTCATTTAATGAAAAAAAACCAACTTAACAATTGAAAGAGAATAGTTTTAATCTGTTAAAATATGTTGTATACATACTTTTTAAATATGAGAAAAAATGACTTGTTTTCAATTTTGAACATAATTATTTTAAAAATAATTTTAACAATTTAATTTTTAAATTGAAAATTATTGAAAACTTATGCTTTGTGTATGTGTCTTAGCGTACTTAAAATCCAAAGTGGCAAGATTTTGCTAGAAGCTGCGAAAAACAGCTCACATCACAACGTATGTACAGTCATATTCTAATGATCTGTGTAGAGGACTGCATGGATTGTAGAGATCAAATAAGTACTTTTCACTTTATCTCAATTTCTAGAAACAGCACTTCCAAAATGATAGTTCAGGTGCAGCATTGGCTGTGATTCAAAAGTTAAAGTTTAGTAAATTATCCAAGCTATTTTGCTCTGATTTGTGCTTTCATACAGGTGTAGAGTAATTGCCAGACTGGGCAACTGATGCCTCAAACCAGAAAACACAGGAAATTAGTTGAACTAATATTGTATATAAGAATAAGCAAATCATTCATTTCAAAATCTCTTGAAATAATTGAGCAGTGACTCTGTTCTGTTGGCATTTTTTCTTTTTTTTTTTTTTTGCCATTTGCCTATTTGACACGTTTACAAATAAACCTGTGAACATTGTAGTGCTAAATTGCTTGAACAAACACAGCTTAATTTTCAGCATTCCAACATGTTTATTTTACAGACTTCTAATTAGTTGGGCCATAGACATTTTAAGACAAAAATGAGCAGAAATACCTCCGAGCCCAAATATTATCCCTGTCCCAGCTTGTAATAATTTATTATTCAGGGAGGAGGGGGGAAGGAAAAAAAAAAAGGAAAAAAAAAAAGGGGGAAAAAAAGAAAAAATTTTGGCTTTTTCCTATTACATTGTGGAAATACCTACCTCCAGCTAAACAGAACTTCATTATTCTGGTCCCACATTTGGTTGTGTTTGTTGGTTCTAGACTCACACAGCTTTTTATCTCTCTATGTGGTCTTATTCTCAGTCCTAAAAAGCAATCATATTAGAATGCTTGTTTTTCATGAACCGAGAAAACCATTAGGTTTTCCAGGCAGAACAACTGATACACATAGTTAAGGTAATCCCCAATGGCCACAGTCAAATTTCAATGCTAATAGTGACGAATACAACTTCAGACAGTTCCACTTCTAAGGGTCAGGGCTTGAAACTTGTTGAATGTCTCACAGCATATATTTACTTTCAAAGATTGACTCTAAATCTTTAACCTGTATCCTCTATAGTGAAAGGATTAAACATTGGCTTCACAGAGAAATGAGAGTTACTTAACACATTTCAAGAGCAAGATACAACTTTTCAATCTGCAATGAAATAAAGCAAAGTGTTACTAGCAAACACCTTGCAAAGCTAAAACCAAATTAAAAGTTATAACCATGCTTTTTATATTCTTTTTTGTCTTCCTTCTTAATTACTTGGGGAGCAACAGCACTATTCAGCACAATTATATCAATTTTATGCTGCCTATTGCTATTTTCACACATAATGTCTTTCAATATACACTTATCTTCCACAAGACCTTTACTGGAGTGAGCTTAATTCTGTTCTGTATATTCAGTATGTGAGTCTATAGGTTCAGCAAGAGAAACTATTAATGTTAATTCTGTTTTGTCATTTATTTCAATAACAATCCAAACATTGTAATACTAGTTAGTGTCTGTCCATTAAAAATAGGGTTTCCTGGGAAAGTTATCTGTGGTTGGAATCTTGAAATGAATTACAGACTGTGCTCAAAATACACTCCTACTTCATCTGGTCGTTGTTGTGACAAAATGAGCAGAATGGATGGATTAGAGCAGGACATAAAACCATAAAATCATAAAATCATTGGGGTTGGAAGGGACCTTGAAAGATCATCTGGTCCAACCCCCAATACATCTGATCAATTTATTTTATTTTACTTTATTTTTATTGATTTGTTTTCATTTGATTTTTACAAATTGCTTCAAACATTAAGTAGGCATATTGGAGACTCAAATTCCCAATGAGACCAGAAAAGACTCTGGGTATCATTTGTTCTCAGTGTGTGGAATGCTTGTACCTTCTGATTTGTCTGTTTTGATCTAGCATTTTATTCACTCACTTTTAAAGGTCTTTTTCTATATCTCTCCAAAGCTGAGAAAAAAACCAACAAACTACTAAACCAGCCAACTAAGCAAACAAAAATCCTTACAAATAAGGAATGCTTTTATTATTAAATTGCTATAATGCATTTACTAAACAAAGCTATATTACATGTTTTATTATGTACATTCATATTTCCCCATTATATTATGAAATAAACTTTGTGTTTACTTAACTCTGGCTGTTAAATTTCACATCAGTCCACATTTTTTCTAATTTTTTTCACCATTAAAAAATACCAAATTTAAAAAAAACCCCTAATTTTCAATTCTATTTTATTTAGAATCTCTTCTTCTCCAAAAATCTGGAAGGAAATTGAAACAGTTAAATAAACATTTATAAATAAAAATGCATTTTGGGTGAAAAACATCCATTTCATTTCTGGGAGGTTTATGATATTTCTATCACATCTCAGAAAGTTAGATTTTTACCATTTTCATCTTTAACTACAAAGACATTCATATCAGGTCTCAGGTGGAACCAAATCATCTGAGATTGCAAGCATTCAGCTAACATTACAGATAATGCTTTCAGAGCAAATACAGCTGAAATGGTGCCATCTGTCCTCTAATGACCTTCCCCATATATTCAGTCATTACTTAAACTGAAAGAAGTGCATGGTATGAATGGGTTTAAGACAAGAATAGTCATATTCACGGAACACATGTTCATCTGTAGTTGTTAAAAATGATCTAGAAGCAATCTTCAGCTCAGTAAGCCCTTTAACCATCTATGTTGTGCAAAGATCTCAGCATTCTTTTCCCATTTGATTCTCTTCTTTCTCTGAAACACGAATGGCCCCTGGTGAAAGTATGTCCTGAACTAGAATCTTTGATTTGATCCACCAGATATTACCTAATAATCCTAAATTTTGAGGGGTTTTCTTATATTTTATTCCCAAAACTGGTGAAGAGAGACAAGGAGAATAAGGTAGATCACTAAAATTCACTTATTTAACTTTGTGAGAGCATAAATATGTGTTAAATTGCTTCTTATAATGAGTGACATTTGCTTACAACTTGGCTAAAAATAGTCTCTCTATATAAATACACACACAAAAAAAAGTAAGCAGAAAGCTACTTCCATCCTCTCAATACTAAAGTCCACAGTAAATCCCTTGTGAGTATTTTTGCTGGGTTGCTTTTTGTTTGTTTTCTTTTGGATTTGGTTTATTTTGTTGTTTTGCTTTGTTTTAAATAAAGCTGCTCTAAATCTAGGAGGGTTTATTTACTTATTTAAGATGCCATTTCAATGGATTCTTATGTCCCATCTCTCCCTTCCTAATTACCCCATTGAAATGGAAGTAAGAGTGATATTTTCAGGAGGACATGACAGTGGTATTAAAAAGCCACATAACAAAAAGAAGTAATGATTTGACATACTCTTGTGAATACCTACTTTCTGTGTTATCTACACAGCATCTTTATTTCTGTCAAATGATGCACATGTGGAATTATCTCTTAAAGTCAGAATATGGAAATTGCCAAAGGAGCAAGTTTTATTAATTACATTAATACATTAACATTGCTTAATATACCGATTGTCATTTTTTCAGATATGTTATTTTTATTTTAACTGCCATGGAGGAATGTCATTAACACACAAAATGCACTCAAAAAAAATAATCTAATAACATCTGACCAAGTCTCCAAAGAAAGTGGTCAGCAGTTTAAAATATCTTTGTGTTCGTTAGTATTGGCTTTATAGATAGGATTTTTCCAATACAGGCTGACCTGGAAAACTAACTTATTTTCCAAATCTAAGACCTAATACTTCTGAGCTTGCTATTTTTAAGTTATTCCTTGCCATTACAACCTACTAGTCCAAAAACTGATTTAAAAATCTGAATATGGAATTCATGCTAGCAACTCTTGTCTCTGTAAGCAGTGGTAGAGCTTTTACTTCTCGCTCTGCTTGACTCTGATTCAAACTGGTTTGTGTCAAGCAAAATGCTAGTAAATATTGCAAAACTTCCTTATTTTCAAACTTCATATTAACTAATTTTGACACACAGCAGTATGGAAGAACTTCATTCTTTTGTTTAGAAAGGATTAAATGTCAAGCGGCACAGGAGCCACACTTTCCATTCTATGATTTTAATATGTTTTACAATACCTTGCTAGATTAATTAACTAGCTGCATTTTGGAAAGGAAGGTCCACTCTAACTCAGAGAATGTTTTACTGCATTCAGTTCTTCATAACAAATGATACATATTTATAAGGCTGAATATTCATAAATAAGTCACTTGATAAACATGTTTACACTCTATTTTACATGCAAATTATGGTTATTGCTTTATCTGATTTTGTGTTTACATCCAATTATGCGGAGATTTGTGCCCTGATTTCAACACAAATCTGCAACAAACATGTTCTCATCACTTACAAACCTTCATCTGATGCAAGCTGAATGATTGCTCAATGCACTTCATAACTATTGAATGTTTTCCACAAGTCAATTTGTATTTAATTTGCATTTTTGTGGTAATGGATTTAGAATTCAGACACGAGATGGACTTGCGTGTTTTATTGACAGTTATTATTATATTTTATATTACTATAATTTATAAGCCAAATAAATTGCTAATATCTTGGGTTACCTTAAGCACATAATAGATTTCAAGATGTTTCATTTATGTTCTTGCATTGGATTGGAGTTCCATACATTCTTTAATGTGTTATTTTTTTTCCAATTAACAATGATGAGTGGACTGTTCGGTGGAATTGGCTGGATGGTGGTATCCAGAGGGTGGTGGTCAATGGCTTCAAGTCCAGAAGGAAGACGGTGACAAACAATGTTTCTCAAGGGTCTGCAATGGGGCTGGTGCTGTTTAATATCTTTATTAATGATATTGACAGTGGTTTTGAGTGCACCCTCAGCACATTCACTGATGACACCAAGCTGAGTGGTGAGGTTAATGTACCAGAGGGATACAATGTCATCCAGAAGGACCTGGGACATGGCCCTTCTAGAGTGCAACCAGAGAAGGGGCACAAAAATCATCAAAGGGCTACAGCACCTCTACTGTGAGGACAGGTTGAAAGAGTTGGGCTTGTTTGGCCTGGAGAAGAGAAAGCTTCAGAGGGACCTTATAGCAGCTTTCCAATACATGAAAGGTGCCTATTAGAAAGTCGGGGAAGAACTGTTCCCGAAGGCATGTATCAGTACGATGAGGGGTGATGGTTTTAAACTCAAAAAGGGGAAATTTAGATCAGATATTAGGAAAAAATTCTTCAACATGAAGGTGGCAGATCACTGGACCAGGTTGCCCAGAGAGGTAGTGGAGGTCCCGTCCCAGGAGATACTCAAAGTCAGGCTTGTTGGGGCTCTGAGCAGCCTGATCTAATGAAAATGTCACTGCTCACTGCAGGGGATTGGACTAGATGAGCTCTGAAGGTCCCTTCCAACCTTAGACATTATATGATTCTATGATTCTAACTATCATTTTGAACAGTGTCCTATTCATTTGCCATTTAAAGAAAAATTGGAAATTATTTCTTGACTTGTTGTTATTAGGATCTATATCTGCCTTGAGATGATTTTTACCTTTTACAAGACAATTTTACTGATAACATATCACAGAATCACAGAATCACAGAATCACTTGATAATGACATATCACAGAATCACAGACTCAAAGGTCTTTGAGATCATAGAGTTCAACCATATCTGTCCTCTACTAAACCATATCCCTCCTCTACCCGTCTTCAAATACATCCAGGG
This sequence comes from Gallinula chloropus, assembly GCF_964237585.1. Lineage (NCBI taxonomy): Eukaryota > Metazoa > Chordata > Aves > Gruiformes > Rallidae > Gallinula > Gallinula chloropus. The sequence continues at coordinate 5,672,175 of NC_140089.1, read as the reverse complement.
TCAGTGACTCAACCCCCTCCCTGGGCAGCCTGTTCCTGTCCCCAGTAAGCATTTCAGTGAAGAAATTGTCCTAATGTCCAATCTGAACGTGCCCTGGCACCGCTTGAGTCCATTCTCCCTCGTCCTATCATATGTTGCATGAGTGAAGAGACCATCACCCACCTCTCTACAACCTCCTTTCAGGTAATTGTGAGCAGTGTGAAGGTATCCCCTCAGCCTCCTCTTCTCCAGGCTAAATAACCCCAACTTCATCAGTCTCTCTTCATAAAGCTTGCTCTCCAGTCCCTTCACCAACCTGGTTGCCCTTCTCTGGGCCTTGATGTTTTTCTTGTAGTGAGGGGCCCAAAGCTGAACACAGTACTGATTTAATATTCCATTGCATCATTATATGGAATGACAATATTTTTATATATTCGGTGTGTCATGTGTAATGTCAACAATATATGTCAATATCATTTATCTTTCCTGCCAAGAAGATAATAATGTGCTGGAAAAAAAGATGAAATATCAGAACTAATGTCCAAATTTATTCTAGCCAAGTTAAAAGCTGTTTATAAAAGACAATAATGACAGATTCATGTACTAGGAGAATCTTAAATTACTAGTGTAGCTGTGTAAATCTCCTTAAAAAGTTATTTTACAAATGAAAACATTCATCTCTCACAACAGAAAGAGAGATGAAAAAATATCATTCATAGGAGATGTCCTTTTAGGAGACAAGGACTAGACCTCAGTAAATCTTTGAGACTTGCAATGGGTCAAAAATCTGAGAAAAATATTTTTTACACTTTCTGGTGCAGACCAAAATGAGTTGTATGCAAACTCATCCAAATACTTTCAAGCATTGTGGCTGGAAGTACAGGTTCATAATTAAAACTACAATTTTCTTTTACTTGCATGCTAATTAAAGCACAAACATACAAAATATTCAGTATTCTCAAATCTGCACAAGAGCAAATATGTCCATTAATTTCTCTCCATAATTGCTAATACAATGACAATAAGTATAGTTTGCAAAAGCAATGAAGAAACTTTGTGTAATAAATTGGTTACCTCATGAATCTTGGTATGCTGACTCTTATTCTATATTTACTTCTAACTAGATTTTAACAAAGCAGTGGCTAGGGACCTCTTTTCTGTGATTGTTCTGCTTATTTATTCTCCCAGCTGAAATGTTGAATGTAAAGCCAATGTTGAACTGGTAAGTACTTTTACACACTACCAACATTTAATCTCAAATCTTGTCCAGTTCACAAAATTACATGATTAAGTACTTAGTGACTCTAATACAAGTAATATTTGGCTCTACATGTATTATGTCTTAATGAGACATAGTTGTCTTATGGCATTTGGACCTACTTGGATATAGTCAATGTTATATTGATGATTTTTTTAATGAGCTTTAACCAGGATAGATGGTGTTAGCTACTTATTTCAGTTATCTGTTTTTAAGACATTTTTGAAGAGAATAAAATTAAATACTCAAAAGCTATCATTCCCTTTGTTGCATCCATGTTCATAAAGTGTTCATGCCTTATTCACCGGAGCATTTATATCTAAATCAGAAACTATGAAAACTAGACTTACTATTCTATTTGTTTATGTTCTGTGCCTATGAGGGTCACCATTACATCGTAAGATTTGGTTATGATTATTACTCTGCCCTTACAAATCCCACATCTGTGATGTTCATTTGATTACTTGGCTGTACAACTGTTGTCCTGCAACAAAAGGACAAACATGTCTTGCTGTGTATTAGTGTTCATTCCCATCTGTGAACATTTTACATAGTCATGATTTCAATAGTAAGATACAAATAAGTTCAGGCTTTGCCAAAGGATATTTTTAGCTTTCCTCCACTCTCCAATTTCTAGTAGGTGTGTGTGACTGGAATATTATAACCACAGAATTATTTATGTTGCAAATAGCAAGTGTGATTTAGGAATGAAGACCCCATTGGTACATTATCAGTGATGGAATCTTCAGTCATATAAATTTTACCACAAGAGCAACAAAAGACATCATAAGAATATGGCTGTCATAACTATTATGCCATTAAATAGAGGAGAGGAGGATGGCTTGTGAAGAGTTATTTTCTTTCGCAGAGCTATCATCAATAAAACACATCCTTTATAATCAGTGGAATAAAATCACAGAATCACTAGGTTGGAAAAGACCTTTGAGATCATTGAGTCCAACTGTACCCAACCTCTACTAAACCACATCTCTAAGTACCTCATCTACCTGTCTTTTAAACACATTCAGGGTCGATCACTCAACCTGCTCCCTGGGCAGCCTGTTCCACATCCCCACAACTCTTTCAGTGAAGAACCTTTTCCTACATCTGATCTGAACCTGTCCTGGCACAGCTTGAGGCCATTTCCCCTTGTCCCATCTGCTGTCACCTGGCTGAACAGACCATCATCAACCTTTCTACAACCTCCTTTCAGAAATCATAGGCAGTGATAAAGTCTCCCCTCATCCTCCTCCAAATCAAACCCACACCAGCAGAATATTTTTTTTCTAAGAAAACAGGACTAATATTTATTATGGTCAGATTATTTTACATCTCTGTCCTGGAAATTTTACCATGGAAATAAGTTACATAGATATTCATAAAATGCGAAGATGGGACTTTTGGTGAGGAAGTCCTAGAGAGAATTGGAACTACCCAGGCTGTGTGACTCAGCGCTTGCAGCTGCTGAATGGACATGCATCTTGAGCTTGGAGGAGAGCAACTTTGTTATCCAGCACAAAAACCTAACCAAAAAGGTCTTTGACACTTATTTCATGTATCAACAGTTGCAGCAAACACTTTTTTTTTTCTTTTTTTTTGTTAGAATGTAAAAATTCTGTAGTAACACACTTGCACATTTCCTCAAAGATCACCTGCCCCTTCTGCCCTAAAGTGAAAAATGTGCAGGACTCCTTTATTCTTTTGCCTTTTGTCTTCACTTTACAGAGGAAAAAATAATAATAATAAAATAATGCTGCACCAGACTTTCCCTCCCTCTTGTTTCAGTGCTGCTTTAATATCCACAGCAGAGATTTCACATATGCAGCTCAGTAATTTTCAGCTTTTGGGAGTATGAAAATACGACAGTTCCGTACCACTGCTGATTTATACAGCCAAAAAGTATATATTCCCCCAACACAGATTAAAGGGTATGCAAGCCTCTTTGATGGGCAAGTTCAAAGGAAAAATAAGCTTAATAAATCTTCTTTACCTGATAGACCAGTATACTTACTCAGGCTAAATGGTTTAAATATGCTGATTTGTCAGAAGCTTTAAATTTGAAAGGGAGCTATGTTCAGCCATGTTATGAGAACATAACCAGGTTTTATATACAGTATTTTCCAGCATCTTAGGCAGTTGGGAACTAATGAATCATCTTTGGTGCTGTATAACTAATTAGCAACCAGAAGGAAGGAGGCTTTTGCAAATCAAGATCCTTGTGTCAAGTCTCAAGCAAATATTCAAGTAAAACTTATGAATCCTCTGTATCTATTTAAAGTTTACTGGAGATTTACCTATTTTCCTAGGGTTTTTTCCTGTTTTAAGCATTCCTTGAGGTGCAAGTCCTAAATAAATACTTTAAAATCTGATTTGATGTATTTTGTCATTATTAAATATGTCACACAACTCACCTAAGCAACAGTGAAACGAGTATGCAAAACGTCTGCAGGTTTTCATAAGACATCTAGAAGTCTGTCACCACCTCTACTAGTCTATAAATTAACAGGATGTTCAGTATTCCCAGGGCATAGTCATTCTGACATTTCTTTGTACAGTTAATCACAAATCTTGTTTCCAAAGCGCAGTCCTTACAAATACATTTCATTGCAGAGATTTTCCTCAGCATTAGAGAATGAAGTAACACATTCCCCAGACAATGGGACAGTTGCACAAGTTCTTTATGATGTCTATTACATCTTGGGTCTTAGAACTTCTGTAGCCTAGAGTAGCACAGTGCCTTGAACCACCCTTGAACAGGACACATTACTAACTTTCTCTGTGACACAGTTGTGCCTGACTGCAACCCTGCTTCTGGTCCTACCCCCTGGATGGACTTTGGATTCATGCCTCCAGTTCTGTCTCTCCACCTCCTTTTACTCCTAACCAGACATGCTGCATGGACCTTGGACCTGGTTTGCCACCTTGCCTCCTCTGGGACTGCTGATGGACTTTATTACTTGCACTGGCTCTGCCCACAGTGCTCAAACTCTCCATGACTGCTCCCTGGGGGTGAGGTCCATAGACAGGAGCAGCTCCCTAGCTAAATGCAGAGATGTGGACTTCTGCATGACTGTGTGCCACGTTTTGAACACCATGGTGCCACAGCATTTAATAAGTAACCTAAACAATGGATTAGTTGTCCCCAGGTGGTTCAGGATTATATCTTAAAGACATAGTTACTGATTATTAGGAACATAAATCCTTCCAACTACCCATTTCTGGCTGGCCAGCCTAATGCCTAAAAAGTCTGAGAAATATAAGCACCTTCAGGACATCATTTGTTTCACAGACATCTACATCAAATGATATACTTCACTCTGCAGAAATGTGACTGAAAATGGACTCCACATGCTGTATCTGAGATAGTTATGCCTAGAGTGAACACCCAAATGCTGGTATATGAAGCTCACCACCAGTGCACGCTAACTCAGTTTATGGTGGAACCAATAGGAAGTCTCCGGCTGGGTGCATGTTCACACAAAAGTTGAGCACATCATCTTCCCCAGGTGGACAGGTCACACATGCAATAACAGAGGAGGCCATATGTTATACTTTGAACATTTGAATGAATTTTGTGCCACAGTTCTGATTCACTCTAAAGAGCAATAAAAGAAGGAATACTACAACAGATGAGATCAAGAAGAAACTGAGATTTTACTAGCACATAACCTCTGCCTATGAAATAATTTTTACCTACACATTTTCAGAACATTACTCCTGCATGTCATTCTAGTTGCAATTTTAAATTATTGTGCAAACAGCAGACAAATATAAAAATTTGTAATGATTTCTATATGAAATAACAGAATTGGTCGAATCTTGCAATTTCAGCATGGTTTACTCAAACTTAAAGCTCTTTAGTACCGTATACAAATGATTTAGACATTTTTCTGTTGTCTGTATTATTATGTTGGTCAAGTGATGGACAAAGAGAAGAATGAGTTGAATATTTCAGTGGGATGTCCCTTCTGATGACAGCAATCACCAAAAAAATTATAGAAAGCTTTAATTTGCCATAGACTGGCTCTGGGAATGGATTCAATTTATAGTGCCATGTGAGTAGGAATTCCACCAACTGTTATCCATAGCTTCTTAGTCCTGTTGAAATTCTGAGAGGCACAAAAGTGGGCTTGTGATGTCAACACCATGGTTTAGGAACATCTGAAGTCCTTAATGTTCTTCACAGTCTTCTCTTGTTTCCTCTTGTTTTGTCTTGAAAAAATTCAACTCTTGAGTCATTCCCTATATCAACAGGTGATAGAAGTTGATACTCACAGAGTCATGAAATCATAGAATCCTAGAATGGTTTGGGTTGGAAGGGACCTCAAAGATCATCATGTTGCAAGCCCTCTGCCAAATGTCAGGGACACCCTCCACTAGCCCAGGTATCCCAAAGCCCCATCTAACCTGGCCTTGAACACTGCCAGGAATCCAGGGGCAGCCACAGCTTCTCTGGGCAACTTTGCCAGGTTATCAGCACTGTTTACCCTGTCAGAAAAAAGTGACCCAAATGAGGTTTGTCCAGCAAGTAAGAAAACAGTGTCTGGAAGTCACAGTCTAAGCCTTTACTGTAAGGTTAAAATTTTTTTCAGAAGGAAATTGTTGAAAAAAAAAGTAATTGGTACACAAATTTCTGTAAGATATGGTTCTAATTAATGAAGACTTTTCTATGGAACTTCTCAGCTGGAATCAGATGCTTTTTTAATGGAAATTAAATGCAAGCATAATGATTCAACTCTGAAAAATAAAGTGTGGGTTTCACCAGCAAGACAGCAGGATACATAATGAATGTTCTGAAAAATAACCTAATGTAACCCTGTTCTCAATAAGAATCAATAATTTCATATTTGCTTTACTTATATTATAGAACTCCATCGTGCCAAAGCATTAGACTTCCTGAGCCCAGTCTGTTATTAGGCAGTTATTCATTATCAGGTAATTCAGTGTGCTATGGAACTAAATCATCCAATATATTTGTGCAAAATTCTAAACACATAAATTAATTTTTTTCATCTCATTCTTTTCCTTGGCTTTGAAAGGGAAGAGTTTAACCTGTCTTATATTTGATATAGATTCAGTGCTACTTCTGTACATAGTCCCTGAAGAAAAATCTCAATATTCACTGAAATCTTGCAAGAAACACACAATGAAATATTTTTTTAAAGGCCCTTATAAAAATACCAGTTTCATTGGGGGTGGGAGAAGAAGTATAGCTTTAAGTAAGCTGGGAGGGAAGGAGTGTGCATATAAATTAAAGAAAGCAAACTATCAGGATATGGTACTTTATTACAAACTCTCTAGATATCGCTAAGCATTTTGAGAGTCAACAGCTGTAAAATGCAAGATGTAAATCCACATAATCCACATATCAGCACATAACAGTAACATTATAGCAAAAGGGAAATAACAATACTTGGGATCTGTCGGAGAAGGAAGACACGGACACCAAGTGGTTCGTCAGGCTGTCTCCAACTTTAATCACACAAGCATAGCTTAAGTATAGCAGTTAATTAGCTCATTGAATATTGCAAAGCCGAGCTCATCATTGGTCCAGCTAATCGATTGCAGTCCTGCCCTTGCTTATATTCTATTACACATCTGCTTACATTCTGTTGCATTTTGTTATGAGAAAGACCTCTTTCTAAGACAACAGGACTGCCTGCAGCTGGTCCCAAGGGCACACTGACTTTGAACCAACCTTTACCCTACTTATGCCATCTCGAGCAGGTCTGTGCAGCTGTGTCCCTTCTCCAACAACCAAGTCTGCACTGAATCCTCTACAGGGATCCAGTTTAAAATTACAAAACAGCAACTTGAACATAAAGATGGCCTAAACAGTGCTTTTCTTTTCTACACAGCATGGAGAAAGTGTTATAATAAGATGTATGGTACTGATCATAAAAAGCTGAGACATGGCTTGCAAATGTAATTTATAACACATTTACAGTAAGCATGAATCTATGCATCATGAAAGATAAATAAAAGAAAAAAAAAATCCAATGAGCTTTAGATCCCAATTTATTTTTGGCTGTAGTTAAAGTATATGAAGCAGATTTCAGGCTTTCCTGGGTAAATTATGGAGAAATGCTTTTAATTGAAATAGTTTAAGGGTCAGTTAATAAACTGGAATTCACATGTGGGATCACATTTGTGTTCAAAGTTCTAACATTCAGGCACCCAGGTAACTCACCTTTCCACATTGAACTACTCTCTTTTTCTTTGAATCAGTCTTAGAGGTATTTGTTTATTCCAATGCTGCTTCCAAATCTATTTAATGGATTAGGTTGTCCTACACAATTTCTGCCATGTGATGGAAGGTAAATGAAAGTTTGCATTACTTTTTGTTGTAAAGCAATAAATGTAAAAGAGGCATTGCACGTGAGTGGATGCTCTGAGAATTTGGATGCAAGAAGTCCCTTTTGTATAGAAAATCCCTTTTGTACAAAGTCCCTTTTGTATTTTGTTGGTATTGGACAGAAGGTTTGACTTGATCTTAGAGGTCTTTTCCAACTTTAAAGATTCTGTGATAAAGGCCTGGCTTTCAAATGTATTAACAGATGCTGGGTGAACATCTAGATGTCCCTATTCAGAAGAAATGTAGGTAGGACAATTCCCACAGAAGAGCACCCTCACAATACCTGGCTTTGACTTGAAGTGACGAATGCTAAAAGAAACTAAGCATAATTTGTGGACAGGATACCCCTGGTGAAATGTGTAAAGTATGTCTCTGTGGCCATGTGAGGCTCAAAGTCCTCAGCTGAAAACACTTGCTAGCTATGAGGTTGTGCTCTAAAGACTTTCAAACCACCTCACGCATTGGGGAAAGGAGGGAAAAGGTATACATTGCTTGCCCAAACACAGATGGCAGGGGCACACATTCCTAGGAGGAGAAGGTTACTGTCTTAAAAGAACTCTACACAGCATGATGTACCTTACATGGGTCTGAAAGCCACCTCAGCGTCATCTCCAGCTGCTGGTGACACAAAGAGTATAAATGCAGGTAAAAAAAAACATTAGTCCATCCACCATAAAGCAAAAATTTCACACTTGCCTTTCAAAGAGAAGGTACCAGATTCCATCTGAGCACCTGGAGACCGCTCAGCGGTGGGACCCTGTCTATACTGGTCCTCCTTCCAGTGCCATTCACTGATGCCAATGACCAGAGCAGTTTCATTAACACAATCCCTCAGGCAAATAGGAAAAATGCAACACTGGGACTTGTTCTCCTTTTCTTTTACTTCCTTCTTTCTTTTTTCTTTTTGTTTTTGTCACTCCTGTATTATCTATTTTCAGCACATCACATTCATATCAAATTCTAAATAAATGTGCATGAAGTTATACTTTAACTTGAATATCCAATCTGAAATATTAAGATTTTTGTTGGTAATATGACATTATGGAAAACTTACAGGAAAACTGTTTGTTCTAGTGAGTCTCAGACCACTGTAATTCTGCTAAATTAAGATAAACATCCATCTAAATGTCACCTCTGAATGGTTTGAAATTATCACCATCCATCATTCTTTGTACACTTACAACAATTTCAAGTGAGTATTTCCATACAAAACAATTTCTTGTATCATACAAAACAAAACAAAACCACAAAGCAAAAAAAACAAACCCACAAAAATAACATTTCTATGTATTATACGGTATTTTAAAATAAAGCTTACTGATAAATTTTGGAATGCTTAAAAATTTCCTTTTTATTCCCATCTTCAATAAAATGCTTAACTTAATGTTCATTTTTTAATAATCTTTATGACTGATAATTCTCCCACTGATTGTTGTTATGAATTTTAAATTATAATGAACAAACAACAGTCAGTTCATTGATTCATACACCCCATGCCTGTTTACATACAATAGACACCAGTAAGGTTAAATTGATAAATAGTAGTATTTTCTATTGCCCTTTAAGCATAAGGGAGGAGAGGGATCAGGGACCCTTCTGAGAATACTACTTTTGCCCCTTGGCTCATGCACTGCTCTAGCAGTGATTGATCAAAGACTGAATATGTTGGGGGTTGTCTTTATTTAGTGATAGAATTGATAATTGTTCGAATCATGCCAGTTTTTCACTAGTCATAGCCCTTTGTTATCCTCATCAGACAGTGGTCCTTCAAATAGTACAGACCAGTCATACTACATATGGAAGGATGTCCTCCCATGCTGTGGAACGCACTGCAGAACAAGTGTATATTATAGAACACTTGCAACATGGGAAGAGCTTAAAAGGAGACACTCAAGAAAGAAACCATGATGTTTGTGTTTCGATATAGTTACTGGTGCGACTGATGTTACCAGCAAACAAACAGGAAGGAAAGTTTTAGCTGTGGGTGTTTATCAGTACTACAGCCAAAACTTGACTCAGTTTCAACATGTTTGGACAAATCCCTTTTAGATCATAAGGTAATTCTATTGGAAAGGTATATTTACTTCACAAAATACAAATTAGCAGGCAGCAGTTCATACTCCATGCAAGTGTGTGTGCGTGCATAGCCATATAGTTACTTGTAAACTTATCTTTCAGAAAAATACCCATTGTAAGGAGTAGACCTGTAGGTTTTAAGAAAATAAAACTCATATTTTATAACACAGGTTAATACAAAATTGTATATTTATCTAGTATATCATCTAGTCCAACATCCCTGCAGTAAGCTGGGACATCTTCACTAGATCAGGTCCCTCAGAGCCCCATAAAGCCTGATTTTGAATAACTCCAGGGATGGGGCCTCCGCAACCCCTCTGGACAACTTGTTCCAGTGATCTACCATCCTCATGTTGAAAAACTTTTTCCTAATATCCAACTTAAATCTCCCCTTTTAAAGTTTAAAACCATTATCAAGGGAGTGGAATGGTTTCCACTTGTCCCAGTTCACAGCACACACATGCAACAAATGCATTAACTTTCAATTGTGATGTACTGAAAAGTAATTAGTGATGCTTGAGGATGCAATGAAGTCTGAAGAATCTATGCCTGACATAGATGATGGGCATCGGATGGAGAGTTCTGACAAATAGACAAAATGACTACTTATTGGATGAGTCCAAAATACTATATTGGTGATATCATTAATTTCATAGATATTCCTTTATTACAGTGGATTTTCTACACTGATAATTTGGAAGCAATCTATATATGTTTTTTAATTTAAAAAACCCCGGATTAACATTTATATTATTTATTATTACCACAATGATTTGAAAAAGGAAAAAATTGAGAACAAACAAATATTTGAAATAGAAACTTTGCAAAGATTTTCAAATATGTATATAGGAAAGTGAAAATTTTGAGTAGAAAAATACAGTCTTTAAAAAATATAGGCATTCACTTTTGTAAAGCAAGTATCTCAATTTTAGGCATTCCTCCTCTTCTTGCATGTGCTGAAATAAATAATCCTAACCCTCTTTAACCTAATACTTAGAATCTTCATATTGTGATTTATTAAATGCTTATTGCTTACCTTCCATATAATAATTTTATTTGTCATAGTTGCTTTTGACCAGAGGTTATCACTTCTATGATTTATAATATTATTTTAAACATTTCTACTAGATTGTCATTAATGTCTTCCTTCAAATATTATCTCTATTAAATATCTTTACTTTCATAATGTCTCTGAACTTATTTTTAATTCTAAGCATTAAATATTTAAAATATGTCAACCTCCTCCTAATTTTTATAAAGATTTTATACAAAATCTGTATAAAAATTAATTTTTTTAATCCATCAGTTTCATAGGACCAATTAAATGGATGTTTTTCCTTGAATATATTTCCAGGATATTTTCTCTCTCTAACTATATATATATATATATATTGCTGAGCATCTGTTATGTCAGTTTACAAAGGAACTGCAGGGCCAAATTTGGCCTCTTCAAGCAGGAAAGGGGCCAAAGATAGTTGACCCATATTCAAGAACCACTTCTTCCAAGCTCGAGATCAGAGCATCCCAGTTGGAAAGAAGTTGAGAAAGGCAGGCAGAAGACCTGGTGGACTGCTGGGCAAGCTTAAGTGGAAGAGAGTCTACAGGTCATGGAAGGAGAGGATGACCTCTTGGGAGGAATATAAGATTGTTGACAGGGCATGTAGGGTGGAAACTAGGCATGCTAAGGCCTCTTTGGAATTAAACCTTGCAAGGCAGATCAAGGAAAACAGAAAGGGCTTCTTCAAATACATTGGAGACAAAACTAATGCTGGAGGCAATGTAGGCCCTTTAATGAGGTGGGTGCCCTGGTGACTGAGGATCGTAAGAAGGTGGAGTTACTGAATGCATTCTTTGCCTCTGTCTACGCTGCTGAAGACTGTTTGCAAGAGCCACAGATGGCTGAAGCCCCGGACAAAGTCAGGGTAAATGATAAGACTGTCTTGGTTGATAAGGATTGAGTCAGAGGGTGCTGAGGAAGCTGGTGGAAGTCATTGCTAGGCCACTATCCATCATCTTTGATAAATCCTGAGAGATGGGAAAGGTGCCAGAGGACTGGAGGTAAGCAAATGTTACTCCAGCCTTCAAAAATGGCAAGAAGGAGGGCCAGGTAACTACAGACTGGTCATCCTCACTTCCATCCCTGGAAAAGTGATGGAAAGACTTACCCTTGCTGCTGTCTCTAGGCACATCAAGGATAAGAGGGTTGTTAGGAGCAGTCAGCATGGTTTTAGCAAGGGGAGATAATGTCTGACTAATCTAATAGCCTTTTTTGTGAGGTGGATTGAGAGCTAGTTGAAGGGAAGAAGCCAGTGAGTTTTGATCAATGGGATAGAGTCTGGCTGGAGGCCTATATCTAGTGGAGCTTCTCATGGGTCGGTACTGGGACTTGTACTATTCAAAATGTTTATTGATGACCTGGATGAGGCAGTAGCATACAGTCAGTAGGTTTGCTGTTGACACAAAACTGGGAGGGTTGGCTGACACACCAGAGGGTTGTCTTGCCACTAAGGAAGTTTTAGACAGGATGGAGAGCTGGGCGGGGAGTTTAATGGGATTTAACAAGAGCAAGCGTAGGGTCTGGCATCTGGGGAAGAACAAACCCAGGTACCAGTATAAGTTGGGAACTGGCCTGTTGGGGAGCAATGTAGGTGAGAGGGACCTGGGGGACAGCAGGATGACCACGAGCCAGCAATGTGCCTTCATGGCTAAGAAGGTCATGGCATAAAGATAATTAAGGGAGTGGAACACCTTCCCTATGTGGAAAGACTGAGGGAGGTGGGCCTCTTTAGCTTGGAGGAAACTGAGGGGTGACCTTTTCAATGTCTATAAACATGGAAAGGGTGAGTGTCAAGAGGACAAGGGGTAATGGGTACAAGCTGGAGCATAGGAAGTTCCATGGGAATGTCAGGAGGAACTTTTTCACTGTGTGGATGATGGAGCCCTGGGACATGCTGCCCAGAGAGGTTGTGCAGTCTCCTTCTCTGGAGACATTCAAACCCCACCTGGACATGTGCCTGTGTGATTTAGTCTGGGTGATCCTGCTCTGCAGGGGGGTTGGACTAAATGATCTTTTGAGGTCCCTTCCAACTCCTAATGGTCTCTGATTCTCTGAAACTGTGGTGGGGGTTTTTTTTTGTCTATCTGTTGTCTACCATTTTTAATCCCTGTGAAATTTTGCCTTCTGTTTTTACGGAAATTTTGGGTTCAGAAAACAGAAATTAAAATACTATTCCAAAATTGCATCCCAGTTTATAAATTTAAATTTTAATAATCATGGGGCCAATGGTAAAATAAAAATGTAATGTTTAAAACAAATTGGATAGTATTAAAAGCACAATAAGTGAACAGACATTCTAAATACTTAGCTTGTATAAAAAAAACCCAACCCACTTTTTTATAAATATTGTTAACTGTTGATATTTTTGTCCTTTTAAAATATTTGAGTCTCGATAACATCTTAGTTAATCTAGTGTTAAATCCATTCTTTTTTAATAGGTAAAATAATCATTCCAACAGGGAAAAATTAAGAAATTTTTAAAAAAAAAATCCTTTTCTAGTCATCACTGCAAGACTGGAAAAGGAAACTTTAAATTCTCTCTCATTGTGGCAGCTTCGTTATTGCATGGTGCAGAACAGTAGCAGTTACCTCAAATAAGTAAGCAAACAGTAAATACAAAATAGATAAGCAAGCTCTGAAAGCAGTTTTTCTGTTTCTCAGGGGTACGTCTGGTTTAATGTTTCAAAAATTTCCCCACAAAAAAGAAAAACAAGGCTTGTATTGATTTTTGTATGCTCAAAGCTGGGGTTTAAAGTAAGCTAACAGCAAAGTTTGGATCTGAGAGTCTCAACAGCCTCTATTCAAAAGACTAATGTCCTTAGTGCTAGCAAATAACAATATTTTAAGTAGAAAGCTGCTGCATTTGACATTGCCTATCTACACAGACACATTCTTCTGAAATAATTCTGCAGGCAATCTGGGAAATGCCACCACACTAAAGGTTAATTAAGCAGTAAGACATGACAAATCATGCTGTAGTGCGAATCTGTACATACCTCAAGAAGACAATGAGGCAGAAGGTAAAGCAAAATGCCTCTGGTGCACCAGAGCTATCTGTTTATTAGAATGAATGCACACCGAATAGAAAGAAGGCTTTCAAACATCCATTTGCAGTTTTTAAATGCATAGGTAAGAGGCTGTAGGAAAACTTGACCAAACATATCAAAAAGGTTAGAGTACAATTGTTAGAACCAGCTCACCAAGAGCTATACAAACAATAGGATCTTCAACAAAGGGACCATGCATCACAGGGCAGAAATGCTTCAGCTGGAGGGCAACATACTGCAAATTAATGACAGGTTTCAGTGGTTTTCCTTTCTCTTAAAGCAGAGAAAGTCATGCTGTGCCCATGTAGCAAGAATTTATTTTGGAGGTATTCACTGTGGTAGCATCAGTCCAAGTCTTGAAGGAGCTGAGATGACACTGGTATGTTGTCAGATCTAACTACAGAAATAAGAACAGTCTGTTTCTTTATTTCAGACCGTAAATTCTACTTACCAAAATACTTCCAGCAAATTAAGTGTTCAGACACTCAAGTACTTGTGACACAATAATTTGATTCTTTTTCTTAATACGGATTTTGATTGCACTCGTGGATATACCACACATCATGCCTTTCTCCACCCTTAAAAACCTCGTGTGATATTTTAATTTTAATTATGTATTCAGTTACAATCATAGTCCACCACCTGAGGTTTCATGCTAAGAAAAAAGAGTATGTCACTCAGAAAAGGCAGGCTTCATCAGAAATCCTGTGGTGAAGTTGTTACAGCAAAGCTTTGCCAGATGCAGTTATTCTTAATGATTCTAAATTATTTCAATTTGTTTATAACTAATTTAAAACTCATTCTCAGTGGTAAGTATATCTTCTATGATTATACCACAGCAAATTAGTATGTATTAAATCCCTCTCAATTCCAAAACAGCTGAGCTGTTGTTTGCTCACTAGTGTATGGATGTGCAGAAAGGAATTTATCACTTTTATTATGAATAAATGGGAAAAAGGGGGGAACTAAGCTCTCTCTGGAAAGATGGACAAGTGCTGAAGACACCAGACAGGGCCTTCAAACAGTTCCTTTGCCAACAGCTTTTTTCTTGACCCTGGCCAAACCATATAAACATTTATTTTCTCACCTGTGCACTGTGGGTATAAATATTTCCTCTTTTTTTCATACCCTGTTTTTATCTATGTATTTGGAAATTAGTCAGTGAAGGAAACTACTCAGTGAAGGAAATGGATAACTTTTCTAACAGACATGCAGATATCTTCTGATATTGACAGCATCCTCAATACCATTATCATAGTAGAGGTGATAATCTACCTTCTGCCTCTCCATATCAGCTCTCTCTAGGTATCTCCTTCCTTAGCCTATTGACCCTACATACCTTTCCAGTTTCTGTGGATCTCCTTTAGGCTGCTCAACCTTCCCTATATGTTGCACAGGACTCCCAAATGTCCAGGTTACAGATTCTGGATCACATGTTCCCCAAAATAAGATCCTATAAAGCTCCTTTGCACTGAGGTCCCAGCATCTAATTTCTACTGAAATCAAGAAGTGAGTGAAATTCTTAGGAATGCTTATAAGCCAGGTCAAGGCAGAAGGTCATAGCTACAGGCCTGTGTGGGAAATACACCCAAGAATTTAAAAACACTGGTATTTGCTTATCTTTTATGCAGACATTGTGAACGGAGATCAGCAAGGTTGATATGAGAATCAGAGGAAGGAGGGATTCTTACAACAGCAGAATGTCCCTGTTTGGGCTAGAGATAGTGAAATCAACAGACAGTTTCTACAGAAAATCTTGAAGGCCACGGTGCCCAGAGTGAGATTTTTTGCTCCATTTACTGCAAAATGAATATTAAAGTTGACACATGTAAATATATTAACAAGCTAAAAGGAGCGCATGCTAAACATGGATGACTATAGAATTTGACTCTCCACCCAAAACATGTTAAACATCCCCCATGGGAGGGAATGGCTAAGGTTGGGGAATAAAGGGGTTTGAGGATGGTACCCTTGGGTGAGAGAGAAGAGATTGAAGACCCCCAAGAGGCAGTATATGGGCTGTGCTTCTTCTGCTCCACCCAAGACAGGGACACGTTCTTGGTAAGCAATTACAAGTTTGCCTTTTGGTGAGAATTACTGGGACAGAGCATCTGCCTGGCATTGTAATCATTTATTAGTGCTACTGGAACCAGTGCATTTTTCAGCGGCAATTCTGGACTCTTCATATCCGCTGCTTTAATAAACTTTCTATCAGCTTCAGTTTTATGAAACAGTCTCAGTGGTAGTCCCGTGGGAGCTCTGACATGTGATACTCTGATACCTGGCTACATACAGAGTCCTTTAGACAGTCCATTGACCAAATACCTAACTAAGACTGGACCTAGCTGCACCTGGGCTCCTTTCTGAGGAGGAGTTTGGAAAGCAAGGAGATCCTTTCTGAAACCCATGAGTCAGTAGGAAGGCCTCCCTCAGCCCCAGAACTCACACCGTGCATGCGACATCCACCCTCCAGAAGCTTCAGTCCTCAGAGCAAAGACAGCAGCCTGGGCAGCACAGACGTGCTACAGCTCAGACAGGAGCATTCACTTAAACAGCTGGCAGATTCAGTTTGTCCCTGCCCATAGCTAGATGATCTTCGATGTCCCTTCTAACTCAAAGCATTCTATGATTCTATGTTTCTACGACTAGATCTGACTGTGAATTGTTAGAAATGAGGTCTCTGATTCAAAATCCTTTTCTGTATTTTAGTGCAGCAGCTGAAGGATTTACTGGACTGTTGTTTAATTCCAGTGAGTAACAGCACCACGCAGCCACTCACTCACCCCACCACTACAAAGGCATGGGAAGGAGAATGGAAAAATGTGGGTTGAGTCAAAGAGTTTAATAGGATAGCTAATAATAGTAATAACAATATCAATGACAATAATAATGACAATAATAGTAATAATAACAACGATCATTATTACAATTATAATAATAATACTATTATTGTTATGTTGAGTGTATGCAGAAAAAACCCCAACCCAATGCCCGGTCTCTTTTGAAGGAGCAATCTCTTCTACCAGCTCGTTTCCTATGAAGCGTAATATTATGTAGTATGGAATATCCCTTTGACCAGCCTGGATCAGCTGTCCTGGCTGTGTCCTTCCAGCTTCTGCACCTATAAGAAGCTGAAAAGTTCTTGACTTAGTGTAGATGCTACAAATATCCAGTAACAACATAAAATCAGAGAATCACAGAATCTCAGAATCATAGTGGTTAAAAGGGACCTCAAGAGATCATCGGGTCCAACCCCCCTGCCGAAGCAGGGTCCCTAGGACAGGTCACACAGGTCAGCATCCAGACAGGGCTTGAATATCTCCAGAGAAGGAGAATCCACAACCCCCTGGGCAGCCTGTCCCAGGGCTCCCTCACCCTCACTGTGGAAAAGTTCTTCTGCATGTTGGTGCAGAACTTCCTGTGCTCCAACTTGCAGCCACTGCCCCTTGTCCTGTCCCCACAGACCACTGAAAAGGGGCTGGCTGATTCCCCCTGCATCCCATACTTAAGATATTTATAAGCATTAATAAGGTCCCCCCTTAGTCTTCTTTTCTCTAGGCTGAACAGTCCCAGCCCACTCAGCCTTTCCTTGTAGGGGAGATGCTCCAGGTCCTTAATCATCTTTGTAGCCCTTCTCTGGACTCTCTCCAGGAGATCCCTGTCCTTTTTATACCAGGGAGCCCAGAACTGGACACAATCCTCCAGGTGGGGCCTGACCAGGGCAGAGTAGAGGGGGAGGATCACCTCCTTTGACCTGCTGGCTATACTCCTCCTGATACACCCCAGGATCCCATTGGCTCCCTTAGCCACCAGGGCACATTGCTGGCTCATGGCCAAGCTGTCGCCCACCAGGACCCCCAGCTCCTTCTTCACAGAGCTCCTCTCCAACAGGTCACCCCCAGCCTGTACTGATACAAGCAGTTATTCTTTCCCAGGTGCAAGATTCTACACTTGCTTTTATTAAACCTCATTTGGTTTCTTAAACCAGGGCTTTATCAACATTACTCTTATCTTAAAGGCGAAACACAGCACTATACATCTTACTAGAATGAAAAGTATGTCAACTGAAACCAGCACATGGACCTTAGTAAAAACAAAATTATACTCAATTAATTCAATTGGCAATTTCATGGTTTTACCTTCTTCCTATTCATGAACTGATCAAAAAGTTTTTCTAAAACATCATCTTTTCGCAAAATAAGTTAGCTTTAGATGTTCACAGAACATTCTGTTTTGCAAAACCAAAATATTTATTTTAATACCAAAATATGTTTTAAAGAAAAAAAAAGTTTAAAGCCAGTCATAGATGTCCATTAAAAAAAAAGTCTGCTGGGATGACATAGCATAATCAAACATGTTCAGCTAAAGGTCTGGAGATTATATCGAAAAAGAACTTACTCAAAAAAGGTACTTTCTGAGTTATACACATTTACAGGAAGACAATATTTCTAAACCCAGTATATTACACTTCTTCTAAGTACATCTTCCAGTAAAGTTTCTTCTCTTGCTCTCTGGTTAAATAGCAATGGGATTTTGTAAAATGTGAAGGTAAATTGATTTTTCTTCAGAGATTGTGTCTTGGTTTGCTCTGTAGTCTTGTCTGAATAATGCTTAAAGCAGTTTTGTGGAACAGGAGTCTTGTTTGACAGGGAAGAGGACAGCTTGGTATAAATAAAAGAAAGAAAAAAAATCTGTGGAGATGTTGCAGAATGGCTTGAGAAGCAAGGCCATGAGCCTATGGAGCAGTTGTCCAAGCAGTTTCCTGTGTAGCTTAGTAAGACCAGGCCCCACGCCGTCTTGGTGGGAACAGAAGGGTCAACAATCAGTCAGTGTATTTTTGTGTATCATACAGCATGGTCACAAGACGTGGGAGCAGGAGGTGTGATAAGGATTCAGTGTTCCTGGGACTGAGAAAGAGACATGATTCCCAGGCTGCAAGATGGGTGGAGTATTGTAAATGTAACCTTTAGTTAAGAGCCAATTAGAATAGGAGAAGTAAAACACGTGGTAGGAATAGTATAAAAGGAAGTGTGTGTTTGCAATACAGTTGAAGTGCTCTATCAATCACATTGATTGGCAGCATTCTTCCCCCTCATCGTGGCGAGTGGCGCCCGAACGGGCCTGTCCGCTACAAAGGACAGGAACCTGGAGTCCATATGGACCTGTCCCCTGGAGTGGACACGGATCTGGAGTGTCGAGAGTTCGGGAAGTCACTGGGAGCAGTGACCGGGAGGCAGATCAGCAAACGCCGGACACGTGTGTCTGATCGAATGCTTGGGACCGTCCTGATAACGGGGGCTTGTCCTGAGCTGGCCTGATAGCCGGGTCCTGCCGTCCGGGGCTACAAACGTGGAATGAGCTGCACGAGGTGGAGCTGCCAGGAGTCAGCAACAGGAGCTTCTAAGAGTCAGCAACAGGAGCTGCCAGGAGTCGGCAGCGCGATGGAATCTCCATGGAGCACAAGGTAGCTTTTAATTTATTCTTATGCTTTTTAGAAAAGTGGCAAGTAAAGGACATTATCCTTATAAAGGAGTTGGAAGGTTTGGTAGCGTTCAGAAAGGCAGAAGTTGGGGAGGAAAGGCAAGGCGGTAGTGAAACTCCTTCACGATATGCTTTTTAAGAGAGTAATTAAAAAGTCTTTAAAAACCCCTCCTTTTTGTGGAGTGAAGAAAGAAAACTGATAAGCCTTGACAGCGCTTTTGATTTACCTACCTGGGAAGCTATTGGAACTCAAACCTAAGTCGTTAATAACTCTTTGGAAATTAAGTAAAAGGACTTTAGCGGAACGCGTTGCTGCTACTTCAGTCTTTGCGGCTTTAGCACCAGTTCTGGGTTCTACAGAACCGATTTAAATAGGGAAAAAATCTACTATGGAGAATGTGTTTTTGTTTCTGGGTGCTCTTTCACCTACCCCGGTTACTATGCTAAGTAATAATGCCACGTTATCAGACCAAAGTGATAAATCTGTCAGGACTGACCGGGAAGGGGAGCGAGTGGTGCGTGTAAATCTGCCACCACGGCCTGCACCCCCCCCCCCCACTATACCTTTGGAAGGAAAAATGTGGAAACAAACATACAACCAACTGCTTAACTTTTACTGAGCCTAAAACACCCCATGACGCAGTCGAGAATATTAACTGGCATCAACAATTTCAGCCTGTCCTTGAAAAGCTGGAAAAAAGCGGAGCGGGTGACAGCATGCCCTGCTGGGAAAGGGTTTGCACAACTGCCCACCCACCCACCCGAAACCTACTGAGACAGAAACTACCTATATGAAGAATCACCAACTAAGGCACAGAGCAATGTTGCCCCCATGGACAAGGAACCTCAGCAGTGGGACAAGAATCCTACGGAGATGGGATATCGACTTTGACAACCATCAGATCAGGGACGCATTTTATATTAATACCCACCGCTCCCACCCACACCTCCCAGCGAACTCACCAGTACATCACTGTCTCCTGACGGCCGAGACACTCTGCAGAGGCTGCTCATCCCAGCCAGGGCACGTAAGATAGTGTCAGAATGGGAAAAAGGGTCACATCAGGGTATTTTGATTCACTTGCGGAACTTACTGGGGAAAAGTTTACGTGGGACTGAGCGGGTGGTGGAGAGAGTTAATAGTGGGCCGGTGGGAAGTGGACGGAACACGGAGACTGTGCGGCGGGTCCTTGCGCTCTGCCGGGTCCTAGTGCTCACCCAGGGCTCGGCCCCGGTGACCGTCGGGGTCGCGCTGTGGTTCACAGCACGGAGAGTAGAAGGGCGCTGCGGGCAGCAGCCGACACCACTGACACCATGCTGCGCAGCCGAGTGCCTTGGCAGAATTGCCATAGAAGTGAGAGAACTGACCCCCCCCCACACTTCTCCACCCACCCAGGCGGACTGGATGTGACAACTCACATCTTGCAATGTGGTTTGTTTGATGACTGGCTTTGCAGCGTTAGTTTGTATGTGCTGTGGGTTCAGGGATGTGTTTATCCACTGAGAGCAAGGTTCCTTACTTAGCAAATAGATTTTCGATAGCGGTCATTGAAACTGGGCAGCTTCCTTTAGAATTTCAACCTGAAAAACAGAAAATCCCCATTTGGGCTGATTACTAACTACTTACTTGGACAAAAAAATTGCCCATTTTCAACTTTTAATGCAGGAGTAACTGACTACAGGGCGTATAAACCCTTCTGCAAGTTTGTTGACCATGCAAAAATTTTAAGAAATTGGGTTTGGTTTTTTTTCAAAAGGTATTGTTGGGTCTTGCTTCCACAAGGCATAAAAATTCACCAACTATGTGCCAGGCTTATGTAGCCTGGACACTTGCTCCAGTATGAAAAACGCATCCTGATCTAATCTTTTATCATTACATGGATGAGAATTTGATTACAGAAAAAACTTGGACATTGAAAGTTTGATTCAGGAGTTACCAGTGCAAGGGGTTAGAGATTATTGTGTTTTCTGGCAGTGTGAGCTACTGCACAAATGGGGGAATCCAGTAAATGTGCTGTGCTTTAGCAGCACTTGAATACCCCGTGAAATCAAACTGGACAACAGCTCAGAATATATGGCATGAACATTGCCTATGTTACAGGGACACCACATTTGCCTACAGGCAAAGCCATGGTAGAATGTATGAATCAAACTCTCACAAAGCTCTTTATGTTTTGAACTAGTTATGTCTCTCACAGAACAGTTTGGTACCTCCAATGGTGAACCGTGCAGTAGGTTTAAAACAAGGTTTGAGGGGAAAAAAAAAAAGGGGGGGGGGGGGGAAGGGAGAGAAAAGTCAATGTCAAGTGTTATTAAGAATGAAGTTACAGGTACTAACTTGGGAAGGAGATCTGCCTGTGTCATTACAGATATGGGAGCCAAGTGGAAAAGGTGTGGGTTCAGAAGAACTCGAGCTTGCATGAACCAGGACGAGATCCCAGTAACTGAAGTCAAGCATTCCAACTGCAGCCACAGTGGACTATGAACTTTGCTGCGGGATATTTTGAATGATCGGACAGTCTTTGAAAAATGCCTGTGTTTGTGCTAAATGAAAATTAGGGAAATAGTGATTTCAGCACAGCCTAAGGTCACAGATTGCAATCAGTGCCTGCAGGAAAACGTGAGGCTGATGTTATCACACTCCTGATTGGCAAGACAAACAAATGCAACAACAAAGGTATCAAGGCACTTACAATTGGTTTCATGACTGGGGAATTTCAGGATAGATATTGTCAATGGTCAAATTTGGATTAGTGGATTTGGTAATTATGGTACTTGTCTTACATTTACTGTCATGTTTATTGAGCTTTCTGCAAAGGGCCCTTGCACAGACCTCAAAAAGCAGTTTTTGTAACACAGATACTAAAAGGGAAAAATTGGCAAGGAGGACAGTGGACCTTCCGGCGGCCTGGCTCTCCTCACAGAAGACAATATCCTTGAATTTCCATAAGACAGGAAAATTACTCATGTTGAGAGGTATTTGGTAATTACGTTATCAGATATAGTGACCTTGAAGACAGAGGCACTGCCTCAAACCAGGAAGGAGTTGTAGGAAAGTATTTGGAAGTAAGTGAACATGTCGTTAACCAGCCATAATAAGATGGCCAAAACACAGCAGGTGCGCAGATAACTTTTAGACATCAAAGATAAACAACGATTAGCTATAAGATATGCTTCTCAAAACTCATTATAAGTACTAATTAATCACTTTGGTGTGAGCAGTATGTGTAGCCAATTAGCAGTTTTTAGCTTGCCACACTTTACAGTATGGCTTTCTGTTTATGGGATGGTTTTTAGATTCAGTTAAATAAGGGCTTATGTTTTTGTCAGTTATTTTTGCCTTAGTGTTATTTTTTGCCATTTATGTCACACTATTTCCCTGGCAGGATGGATAACGCTCTTCGCAAAAATCTGGCTGGTCCATAAACAAGAAGGGGGAATTGTAGTAATGCAGTTTGAGAGGAATGGTGTTTTTGGCCCATCCAGATTTATTTCTCACCCCCATATAATCAGACCTGGGGAAGCTAACAGAGACATGTCAACAGGAGAGCAGATGTCTGAGAACAGGAGCTTGTCAGAAACTCCATGAGATAACAAACTGCAAGAACGTTAGCAACTACCTTAAAGAGGAACAATGTGACCGTGTAGCCTCAACCAACTATGCAATAGTGAGACACATAAACAGAGCATCTAACCAATAGCAATGTAATGTATCTCATATACTGATATAGAAACTTATGTAAGCTGTGTCTGTGTTTCAATGGAGGAGCTCACTTGATCATATTGATCCAAGTTGAGTCCACAAAACTTCGACTGGCAAACCAGCACTAGCCCCTGGGGTAGCAGTTGCTGCAGCCTTAAAGAAACTAAGAAACTTAGGCTATTGGCTGAGTGAACAAACTAATGCTACATCTCTTGCTCTTAGTGTCCTGCTTGCTGATGCAGATAGTGTGAGACATGCTACTTTGCAAAACAGAGCTGCTGTTGATTCTTTGCTGCTCACACACGGCCATGGTTCTGAAGATGATTCTATGATTCTATGATTTTGAGGGCATGAATGACCATTCCCAGTCCATCCGCAAAGAGATTCATACTGTTACTTATTGCTATTGTTTAAGCTTTTATCTTTGTTATCTTTGGCTTTTAATCATTATAATTGTAATTATAATAGTACACATAGCATATAGATGTATTATAAGAGGAATTGAAAAGGCAACTAACCAGGCGCTGCTTGTACAAAAAGAAAAAGGGGGAATTGTTGCAGAATGGCTTGAGAAGCAAGGCCATGGGCCTATGGAGTAGTTGTCCAAGCAGCTGCCTATGTAGCTTAGTAAGACCAGGCCCCACGCCGTCGTGGTGGGAACAGAAGGGTCAACAATCGGTCAGTGTATTTTTGTGTATCATACAGCATGGTCAAAGATGTGGGAGCAGGAGGTGTGATAAGGATTCAGTGCTCCTGGGACTGAGGAAGAGACATGATTCCCAGGCTGCAAGATGGGTGGAGTATTGTAAATGTAACCTTTAGTTAAGAGCCAATTAGAATACGACAAGTAAAACACGTGGTAGGAATAGCATAAAAGGAAGTGTGTGCTTGCAATACAGTTGAAGTGCTCGATCAATCACATTGATTGGCAGCATTCTTCCCTCTCGTCGCGGGATGGAGAAATTTGGATTATGCAATATCAACCTGATGAAAAATTGTTGCAAAAATGGTACTTTTATAGTGAGTCATGTGGGTTTTATATATATATATAAATGTACCAGCTATAGGTTCGGTGTAGTGTTTTTTCTGAGGGTCTGCATTAAACTTGCTTTCTTATACACTGTCCTTTGACAATTTTCTGCAATACCTGGCATGAGTTTATTAAAGGTATGACGTTTCTAAGGTTCCATCTTCTTTAAACAAATTCCTGCTTGTTGGACTGTATCTTTGTACCTTTTACCGGTTCGTCCACACAGTTAGCTTATTAAGTTTTTTGCAGGTATTATCACTTAAGAAATTCTCACAAGATATCTTGCCCTTTGCTTCCAACTAGACTATATCTGCTGATTTCAGCATAACCTAAGTAGTTGCTGAAGACAGTCACAGTTGCATAGCTTATTACAATTTCTTTTCCACCATCTGTCATTTATAGTTTCTAGGTTTTAGTGTTTCCCTGAAGAAAACTGTCTTCTACCTACTGCACTTTCCATCAATTTTCAGAAATCCTTTATTCCCTTTAAGCTTTCACAAAACCTGTATCCATCGCCACAAATAACTGCATTTTTCAGCGATCTCTGTCATGTCTTAGTAAAGATCTTGGAGCACTTTATGAGGCACAGAGCAAGAGTCATCCTCCTTCCCAGTCAATCCTTAACACTGTACTTCCATACAAAGCAGTTACACATATCAATGAAAGAAGGCATTCTACAAGAATATGATTTAAAACAGTGAAAGAGGTTTCTGCCTACATACACAGTTTTTTACAGTAGAACAGATTATTACATGTAGCACAGAAAACACTTTCTCTGATTCATTTTCTGTTTAAAGGTAAACATTCATATTTACATTTTCTGTCTGACATTTACTGACTTTTCTACACAATTTCCTACATCATTAAAATGGCTTAATTTCAGGGGCTGGGTTCTGTAATGTTTTTAAGCAAAATCGCTGTGAGAAATCTTTTGCTAATGGTCTAACACATTTTTGGGGAATGTCAAGCAGAAGATGCATTAAAAATCGGAAATACGTACGTTCAAAATAAACAGGCAAGAAGAAATAAGTCTTAATTTGACACTGCATAAATATGTGAAATATTTCATATAGAATCATAGATTTGTAGAACGTATTGGGTTGGAAAGGACCTTCAAAGGCCATCTAGTCCAGCACCCCTGCAGTAAGCAGGGACATCTTCACTAGATCAGGTCCCTCAGAACCCCATCAAGACTGACCTTGAATATCTCCAGGGATGTGGCCTCCACTGCCTCTCTGAGCAACCCAGTCTGGCAATCTACCACCCTCATATTGAAGAACTTTTTCCTAATATCCAAGTTAAATCTCCCCTTTTCAAGTTTTAAAACTATTACCCCTTGTCCTATTGCTCCATGCCCTCAGGAACAGTTCTTCCCCAGCTTTCTTACAGGCAACTTGCAGCTATTGGAAGGTCTCTATAAGGCCTCCCCGCCTCTAGAGCCTTCTCTTCTCTAGGCTGCAAAACCCCAACTCTCACAGCCTGTCTTCACAGGAGAGGTGCTCCAGCCCTTGGGTCATTTTTGTGGCCTCCTCTGGACACATTCCAACAGCTCCATGTCCTTCTTGCGTTGAGGGCTCCAAAGCTGGACACAGTACTCCAGGTGAGGTCTCACCAGAGCAGAGCAGAGGGGCAGAATCACCTCTCTGGATCTGCTGGCCACACTTTTTGCAATGCAGCCCAGGATGCAGTTGGCCTTCTGGGCTGCAGATGCACATTGTTGGCTCATGTCCAGCTTCTCATCCATGAGTACTCCCAAGTCCTTTTCCTCAGGGCTGCTTTCAAACACATCATCTCCTAACCTGTATGGATAATGGGTCCTGACCCAGGTACAGGACCCTGCACTTGCCTCTGTTGAACCTCATGAGGTTCACCTGAGCCCACTTCTTCAGCCTGTCCAGGTCCCTCTGGATGGCATCCTGTCCCTCTGGCACATTAATCTCACCACCCAGTTTGTTGTCATCAGCATACACAAGTTAGAAATAGAATGTCAGAATAGAAAGATCAGAGACAAGGCAACAATGAATAGCATTTTCTACATGCTCTTAAAAAGACACAAATCAGTCCCTCTTCACACTGAGGTTTATTGCAGAGGGTTCAATTTTGTTCTAAATTGACAGAACTTGTGTCTATCTATTTCCTCTGTGTTGTTTCCAAAAATTATAAAGACAGAAACCTTTTATAATCCAGTCTGATCTGCTTTACAACACAAGGTCTGCTTTACAACCTTGGGCTTCCTCATAACTGCTTCAGAGAATATCTTTATAAAAAGAAAAAGTAATTTAAAAATCCTTGAGACTGTAAAACGTGGAAATGCAAGAGGATTATACCTCTGACCTCCAGTCCCTTCTATTGCAAGTAATGCAGAAGACAAATAATCTCCTGAAAATATCACGCTCTATCTTGAAATTTCTCTTCTCATGCCAAATTTAACAAAACCAGATTCTTCTACTAATGCTTGTGTTGTTAGACTAAGCAAACTCTAGACTTCATGTGTATTCTATATTTTGCTCATTTTGTAAGTCTCCCTTTAATTATTCTGTTCTGCATTTACATTTCTGAGGTTTGTCATGAGAAGTTCCTAAGATGTTACTTTACAAAACATTTTGCTATCAGATTTTAAAATTATTATTACTATCAGTAGCTATAAAGCAGGTGGTGTATTTTTATAACCAGAAAATTATTCAAAAATAACAAGACAAGAATAAAAAATGTTTAAACAGAAAAGGAGAGACCCCAAGGAAAATTTATGATTTAGAAGACTTTACAGCAATCAAATATTTTTGCCTCACATAATTCTTCCAAGAAGTGAACTTCAGTGTTATTAGAAAACTCTTAATCAAAACCAATCTAGCGGTTATCACCATCACCAAAAATAAAAGCTGACTGCAAAATTATGCAGAGAGATTTTAAGATTCTGATTGGGTGACAAAACAGAGAATTAAATTAAATCTGGTGTTGATAATACAAACTGAATTACATAGGCAAAATACGGATTTCTTATACATAATGAAGGGAATTGAATTATTACTACTAATGACACAGATCATGGAGTTTAAGGGGATAGTTCTATGAAAATATCATCTCAATGCTCAGCAAATATATAAAATATTAAATTAATAATTAAAGAGCAGAAGAAAAAAAATGCCATCATGTCACTAAATAAAATCCTAAGCCCTTCCTTTGAATTTTATTATCTGATCTCAAAATAAAAATAGCAGCCCCAGGAAAATTATAAAGAGCAACATGGAAGTTCATCAGCATGGAATTGGTTCTTTTATCATTTTAACTCAGCAGCATCGAAAACATTTTCATTCTTCTGTTTACAATTCCAGCTGAGTTGTATGCAATCCTCATCATCAATACAGGCTGGGAGATGAAGTGATAGAGATCAGCCCTGCAGAGAAGGACTTGGGGGTGCTGGTTGATGAGAAGTTGACATAAGCCAACAATACACATTTGCAGCCATGCATCAAAAGGAGCATGGCCAGCAGGTAAAGGGAGATGATTCTCCCCCTCTACTCTGCTCTCATGAGACCCACCTGGAGTATTGTGTCCAGTTCTGCAGTCTCCAACATAAGAAGGACACAGAACTGTTGGAAGAGCAGAGATTCCATCTACAGCCCATGTAGGACCCCACGCCAGAGCGGGTGGAGACACCTGAAGGACACTGTAAGCCCATGGTAAACCTGCATTGGAGCAAGCTCCTGGCAGCAAAACCTGCAGCCCATGGAGAGACCAACCCACACCGGAGCAAGTTTGTTGGTGGACTTGTGACTCTGTGGGGGACCAGGCTGGAGCAGTCTGGGCCTGAAGGTCAGTACCTCAAGGAAGTGACTCACACTGGGGCCCCAACAGCTGAAGCCCCAACAGAAAGGACATAGCAGGGACACCTTCTACAAGCCCAGGGTACCCAAAGCCCCATCCAACCTCACCTTGAACCCTGCAAGTATCTAGGAGCAGCCACAGCTTCTCTGGGCACCCTGTGCCAGGGCCTCACCACTCTCACAGGGGTGGATTTCTTCCTAATATGTAATCTAAATCCACCATCCTTCAGTTTAAGGCCATTACCACCTGTCCTATCACTACACCAAATCCTTGCCAACTGGCAGTAGTCTGGTGGTGAAAACAGACATCACTATATAGGGTAATTTATCTGCATCTTGTGCTTCAACATGAACTTCACTGCTTGAAATTAATACACCCTAACCTATGGTTTATTTCCAAATATATTTTGTATGATTACCTATTTAGTTGCAGTATCCTCCTCTTGTCACATTTTTTATAGAAAATGAAGGCTAAATAAAAGAATTTTTTCTTCATTTCACCATAAGGTAATATGTGCCAAGATTTCAATGTGAAAGAAAAAGCATACTTTAACATTTTCAAGGGTTCCTTCTACTTATGCGTTTGTAGTTTGTCCTGGAAATAGTTTTTACAGCTTCTGCTCAGATATTTTTATTTATTTGAGGTCAGATGAAAAAAAAAAAAGGCAGATCTGTAGACATAAATAGGAAAATCAGGATCTTTAGGCCAAATCTTGCCTTTAACTGTACCTTGCCTCTAGTGTCAAGTTAATTTTCCACTTTGATTAACATTAACTAGAGAAACAACCATACTGAATCATAGAATCACAGACTCATATAATGTTAGGTTGGAAAAGACCTTAAGAACATTAAATTGAACTATGAACCTAGTACTGATGATTCAACCACTAAGTCATGTTCCTCAGCACCACATCTAAAAGTCTTTTAAATATCTCCAGGGATGGTGAATCTTCCACTTTCCTGGTTAGCTTGTTCCAGGGTTTGACACCCCTTTCAGTGAATAATTTTTCTCCTAATATCCAATCTAAACCTCCCCTGGCACAATTTGAGGCCATTTCCTTGTGCCCTGTCACTTGTCACTTTGGAAAAAACACTGACACACATCTCAGTGCACCCTCATTTCTGGTAGCTGTAGAGAGCAATCAGGTCTCCCCTCAGTCTCCTTTTCTCCAGGGTAAACACTCCCTGTTCCATCAGCCACTCCCCATCTGACCTGTACTCCAGACTCTACACTACCCTGTTGCCCTTCTCTGGACCTACCCCAGGCACCTCAATGTCTTTCTTGTAGTGAAGGGCCCAAAACTGAATGCTCAAGCTGTGGCCTCACCAGCGCTGAGTACAGGGGCTGATCACTGCCCTTGTCCCATTGGCCATGATATTTCTGATAAAATCCAGGATGTTGTTGGCCTTTTTGACCACCCAGGCACACTGACAGTTCACACCCAGCTGGTTACCAACAACCACCTCCAGGTCCTTTTCTGCCAGGCAGATTTCCAGCCACTTTTCCCTAAGCCTGTAGCATTACATGTGGCAAGTTAACAGGTAATACTCTCATTAAAGACAGAATTTTTGGTTTTCATACTTAGAAAGCGTAACTCTGAGGGATGAAACATTGATTATTAGTGAAGAATATTACTCCTAATGAATTGACAAAATCTTGCTCAAGGTTTTGCCCATACAAGCCGTCTGGAAGCAGGAACATTTTCTTTAAATTTTTCTGCCCAGGTTCCAGATTCAGTGCTGCAAAAAACACATGCCAGAAGATGATGAAAATGCATAAGCTTTAGGAAAAAATCCCAACATAAAAACTTTCACATATTGTTATCCAATGAAAATTAACAGTATTTTCATGCTGTAGACAAAACAAGCTAAGATCCTGTTTGCCTTAGATGCAATAGAGGTGCAGAGGTGCATAAACCAGAAAGGTTGGTAGGAGAAACCAAAAAAAATGGTAAGTGGGTGATTCGTCAAAAAAAGCTAGTAACAGAGTTACAGACAGGATCAGGCTTCTTGACTCCCACGTCAAATATTCATGAATCACAGCATCTCCTCTACCACATACACCCATCCAAGATGCACATCAGAGTGATTGCAGATAAACATAAACTAATCAAATCTCAGTGAATAGGTAATTTGGGCTCTCACATCACCACACTTCCAGCAGTAAAAGGGGAACCCATGAGTCACAACTCATTATTTGCACTTGTATAAATGAGATTACAAGCGGGTCTTTTGTCTTTCTCATATAAGCTGTGACCTTTTTTTATGGGAAATAATCTTCTTCTCTGAAGCAGAATGTTCAAATAAACTACCTGCACAGTTAAAATAAAAATAATTGCTATTGCACTTTCTTCACTGTACGTTGAGCACAGGAGGATTTATTAGTGTTGCACAAATCTCATTTTTTGTAATGTTCTGATCGGAATGAGCTATTTCTTTGCTTGTAGAGTTTAATGTTGCCTTAAATTCTGGAGTGATTAAGTCCCAAAAGTTAGACAAAACAGAATTGCAGCAGAGAAAGGCCTTTCTTTTTTTATGTGCAGTTTCGGGATGTTGGATAATTTCATCTTCTGAAGTCAAGGGACTGAAGCAAAGATTCCAGCATTACAAATAAAAGCAAGCAAGCAAACTTGATTCTGACTTTATTCAAAAGAAAACGCTGTTTGCTGCTGCTTCATCTGCTAAAACCAGTAAGTACTTGTTCAAGCTTACATTTTAATTTCAGCTTTCTGAATACCCTGTGGTTTTGCCTTCATGCTGTAGGTCAAACTCAGCTAAAGTTTTTCACTAGGGGTCTCATGGACCATGGTGAAGAATTAGATACCTTGTTTTATTGCTAAGTATGGGACTATATTCTGGGAGAAGGGAAGAAACTTGTGCTACAAGTGTTTTATTTTTCTGCTTAAAATAAAGTCATGCTGAAAGTTCAGAAAAAAAACCCACTAAAAACCTGTAGATAGTATAAATTAATTTGGTTTTCAAGATTAAGCTCTTATGTACCTCCATTAAAGGAAGAATTCTGCCATTACCAGGACTAATGTGCTGAGGAAAGTGTGAAGTTTTTACTGCAGCCATTCTTAGCTTCGTCCTTATACAGGGATTAGAAACTAAAAAAAGCCTACACACTCAGATCCTACACTTAATGTGAGTTTTATCTCTCTGACTAATCATTACTTTCTACAAAATACATTGTGCTTTTGAAAGATGCCTGCCAGACATAATTCATGTAGCTGTTACCTCTATTGCTGTCTATGAAATGCTGTGACAGTGTGTTTATGGGATCACTGTGAGGAAACCAAGAAGCAACAGTTATATTGCAAAATTTGCCATCAAACAATTAGGACTGGCAAACAATAGACACAATGACATTGGGCCATCAGCAACAGTGAAGCTGGCAAAGAAAAGTACACACTACATTTTGTGCCGTGGGTTATCTTTAGAAACCCATGGCAGGCTCCTCCTGCAACCTCCTGGTTGGTTATGGAGCATATTCATCCATCTGCTCCAGACAAATCTTCCAGTGGACACCATACTGTTTTAAATAACATGTTTCTTACTGAACCTTATAACCTCTTGACAGTGCTTTAACCTGCCTTTACTCTTCATGAAGGAGGCACAAGTCCTGCCATGATTCAAGCACTAAGCATCCACAGTATAAAAAAGAATGTTTCCATACCCACCTGAGCTGCTTTGAGAATCTGTTTGGTCTTTCAGGACTGCATTATCTTTAAGAGTTTTGATCTGCTACATTTCACAACTTTTCCTAGAACTCAATTTCTCTGACACCACGTCATACCTGTGGGAAGATTTATATAAACTTGAACTTAGTCACTCAAATTAGAGGAAAAAAAGTTAAAATGTTCAAAATCAACTTTATAAGAAAAATCCTTATCATTTCCTCTCAAAAAAGAAGAGAAGCCTGTGATGTGTAATATTTTTTTTTTTTAAAAAAAGGGAAAAATCTCATGAAAACAGAGAGCCAGAAGAAATGAAATTGCAAGTTTTGTATGTTATGTTAATCTGACCAGCTTTTCAAGCCTACTTCCTTCAAAAAAAAAAAAATTGTAGATTCTGTGTTGTCAGAATGGCTTCCTTGGGTGCCATAAAAATGGCATTGAAATCCTTCCACAAGCTATAACTTAGAGAAAAAAGTTGGGTTATATTTTGATCCTGCATTCTTTTAATGTCCTATTATCCCATAGAAATGGCATTGATATTATAAATTAAACCAGTAATACTAGATTAAGTACTACTTAGTACCCATGGTTAGCTCTAGCCCCTCTTCTTCACTGCTTAATGTTTCTTGTTTATTTAATCAGGACTGCTTGTCATAAACATTGCATGTGCTGAATTTGGGGCAATTTTTTAAGTCATCATTCTTGGCCATAACTAGACCAGAGCAGAAGGTTATGCACCAAACAAAACTTTTGTATCTTTATACTTATAAGTTGCACTGTTACTAAAAAGCTAAAAATGTTCAGAAGAATCCAGTTGCTGTTCAGCGTGGAAGATAAATGCAAAGAACGTGGAGCAGCAAATACAACTGTGCCTTTTAGCTATTCAAGTCTTACACTTTTGCCACCTCTAAAAAATCAGATGAATAGAATGATTTATGCAGCTTACATTTTTGTTTCCTCCAACTTTCTATTCTCAGTATTCCTAGTTCTCTAAAGCCTGAATGGTTCAAGATCTGAAGTCTGGATAAAGAAGAAACAGTAACTCACAAAACTTAAGCATGGTATAAAACTCATCTTTTAATCTCAATGTGCTAGGTGATTTTAGGCATAAATAATAGAGAAGTTAAATTAAGAAAGTTGCTACATATGAAAACATCACAATCTATCTTGCAGAACCACTTACCCACGTGTCATGAAAATGAGGAATTTGCTTCATTTTCTCTTGCTGGTAAGTAAAATCAAAATGCTATTCTCGTATAGTACCAAACCTATTCAAAGCCTAAACCTTCATCTAGTCGTACTCTGCTTCTATTTCTTCCATTTAACTACAGTCCCTCCTCATGGATATAAACAGTCCAAATATTCACGTTAAACTCACCACATTGCCATGTGGTAGATGCAACAACCTAATTCCTCATTCTCTCAACTGCAGAGGAGAAATTCACTCTTTTGACTCCAAGCCAAGAACAAGAATGTAAAAAGAACTTCATCCCATAAGCTAGATTTTTTTAAGGTGGATTTTGGATACTTAAGACTAAAGTCACAATTTTCTAAAGCCTTTTTCAGCTTCATTCTAGCTGTCTTTACTACTGACATGTAATTTCATATTTAAATTTACTTAGAAACACTCCACCTTTGAACTGTGACCTACTTCAACACAGAAAACAAGGAGCACCTGGTTGACAGAAAACTTAACCTACAAAGCTTAATATGCATAACAACACTGAATTTAGTCTAAAATACAATATTCATGAACTCTGTTGTCAAAAAATGACTGTGGTAATGACCGTATGATAGTCTCAAGGGTAGATGTCTTCCCTACATGATACACCCTGATTCTAATCCTGCTGTAGCCTGGTAGTATTTCCTACCATTAGGAAAAGGCTTTAACTTGAAAGACTATGTTATATGTTAGGAATAGCCTTGTTGCCCCAGCTACTTGACTTTGCTTCAAGGATTGATACCACAGCACTGTGTGAACTACACTAGCTCGAGTGTCTCAGCTCAGTACAGCACTGAATAGCACAGACATGTCCTGAGGTTTCAGTGGAATTTCTTTAATAGGTATGTAAGTTCTAAAAGTCAGGCATTTACTAATAATAGGACTGTAATGCCTATAAATCTATTTTAACAACAGCAGAATATGGCCTATATTCAATAATTTATACCATGCCCAGCAGCATTTCATTACTCTTTTTTTTTTTTTCCCTTTTTGATAAACTTAAATTCTTTACTGCTCAAGGACAAGTTGTGTCCACTGAGCAATCATCTTTGGAGTGTTTCGGTTTTCCTAACTGAAAGCAACTGCAGCCATTCTGAGCTGAGCCTTCAGAATCCTCCTATTAAATCAAGACAGACTGATCTTAGGAAGTAAATGTTCTGTGCTGCATTAGCAGGAGAGTTCAAACCATTTTACAGAAAGAAAGGGTTAGTATATTGTATTCTTCCACATTATCAATGTGTCTGCTACACCTACACTGCCTCCCTAAGACTTGCATGTAATTTATAATTGCATCAAGTTATTCTTCCCTCTGCATTATCTATACAATTTCCAGTGTTGTTACACATGGTCAGCTTTGTCCATTAGCCAATGAAGACTACCTCCCCATACAGCTAGGGAATAATATCCTAATTTTAGAAAAGGAAGACTGAATTGCAGAGAAATTTATCACTTGTCTAAATCAAAGAGAAAATCTATAAATGGTGGAGAACTGAAGCCATGTTTCTGCGGCTATAATCATAAGAACATCCTTTATATTTGTCTAGTGAGTCCACACTGAGATTTTGTACTATGGTGTGAGAAGCTTACACACACTTTTACATGGAGTTTAACTTTTCTCTGAAGAACATAAATTCAATGTGTTCGTTAGGTATATCCTGTGTTTAGAAACACAGAAAATATTTAAAACTTTAAAAATAGTAATTAACAAGCTCATAATAGTCAACTACCAAAGCTACATGGTACAGTAAATAAAATTGACTTTATCTGTGCCTTGTCACATTTGAAAATTAATTGCTTGTCTGAAAGTGCCTACAAGATAGTTATTCTGTTATGGAGATTGATTTAAGCATAGCCAGTATCTGGAAGGAGAGACAGCTAGTTTAACATACAGTATTTCAGTGTATACCAAAACTATAATCATAGGGAACTTCTAATTTTATTTTTAAGAAGTTAAAAAGTTTCCATTGTTGGGCCTGTAAGAACAGCTTCCCACAATAGAGAGACTCCATCATCTTGTCACTTACACCATGGGGTGAATGGGAACACACCATAGTTCCCACTCTTTGTTTCAAAAAAATGCTGAAGAGCTGATGCCATCCGATTGATTGAAATATATGTAATGATCCCTTTTTGTTCATATCAGTGATATGCTTCTCACCTATTTTATTTTTAATAATTAACATTACAGAGGATGTCTGCAGTATTTTCATAATGTTCCTAAGAACAGACTCATACAACTAAGTTGAGCAGCAGCTTCTGAGGAGCTTTGATTCTTACTGACCCATTGTCTGCTTGTAACTTGCCCAGAGTCCTGAAATACTAAAAACAACCCCAAAAAACGCAGGAAAAATCTGGACTTCAAACTGTAGCAAGCCTAATATGATACTGATAATCAAAAGAAAACAGAAAATGAAACAGAAATTCAAGTACTGCTTCTGTAGTTAAGGTCTCTGTGATAGGGAAGGTGAACAAAACAGGTACAGACTAACTAGAGAACCGATGTGAATTTATAAAGGGAAACCATGCTTAACAAGCTTGATGAAAACCACTGAAGTATAATGAAATTTGACAGCAGTGACATTGGCAGGTTTACTTAAACTTCAGGAAGGAAGGCTCTCGATACACAGTCTCTTAAAAGACTGTTACACATGGTTAGCAAGTGCTGTATGGCTTGTGATATGATTAAAAATAAAATTAAAAAAAAAACCCAACGCGTAGTACATCATTATAATCCTGTTAGTCAGTGAAAGGTGTAATCAACTCTGAGGTACTAAAAAAGGGGACACTGAGGGAATCCAGTTTACAACTTTTTCATGAGGCACAGCAAAGGTATGCAATAGGTCTCTTTACTAAAGGACACGTAGCTCTATGTTATGTCAGAGAATTAGCGTAGGAAAAAGTGCTCCAGCAAAGAGTCAGGAGTGGCTCTCCCTTCTCTCTCTTCAGTTGGTCCAGTTTACTCTTTCACATCAGTTTTATGTCTGCATCATCAGAAGAAGGATGAGACCCACCTCCTCTGTTTGACATCTAGTCAAACAGAGCTATATTTAAACGGCTCTTTTCACCTTTCCTTTCACAGCAGCGTAGTTCTTACCTTGGGTACAACTGAGAATTTGGATCATGGATATAGGATTTTGAAGTATTACTAGCATTTTTGAAACCAGGGGTTGCTCCTGCTCAGTAGTCAGAATACCTCGCCATCTGCATGGAGAGCTCAAAGAAATGCATGTGTTCCACAAGCATCTGTCCTAAACTAATTTCCCTACGTGTACATGTTTTAATCTTTACAATTATGTATACCATATATTTCTTGAAATCTTAAGCATTCCATGGTACTGTTTCTTGAGAGTTCATGTTTTAGCTTAATTCCTCTGGTCATCACTTCTCTCTGATGTTTTGGCAGAGCACCATATTCTGTCCGGAGTATCACTTATATGTTGTTTTGTCGTATTAAAATACAATATTTTGGAGACAAACACTTCCCATTTTGGTGGCACTGATCTCTGCTTTCAGTTTATAAGGCTCTGGAGGCACTGTCTTGATGTAGAAGCTATATAAATGTAAATCACTTTAATAATTTCTGCTACAATATAAGCATTTTGCAATGCTCATAATACAAGTTTCGGAATTATTTGGGTGTTATTTCCAACTTTCCTCAGCAAAAGACTTTCCTAGTTTAACCTCAGGGTTAAAGTCTATCAAGTAAACACGATGCAAGTACCTGATAAATTTCACCGTATCATTTGCAAGATATTTTTCATTCATATTCAAGTCAGAAAATGTTTTCATTTTCCAAGCATTTATTCATTTCATAATATCACACATAGATTGATTCTTTGGTTTCCATTTGCTAGAAGAAACTCGTATTTTAAATGCATTAATTCTACAAAGCTTCATTTGTAAAAACCGTACACTCATGTTAAGACAAATGGCCTAGAGCTTGAATCTCCATTTCAAATGGAAATACAAATGTTTTCCGAAGAACAGCAGTTTCCACCAGATTCTTTATGTTTCTTTATCTGTAAAGCTCATAAAAAAAGGAAAAAAAATCCATTTCAAAACCACAGATTGGGGGCTGAAAAAATTCATCAGCCTCATTTAAGAATGCAGAGACATATCCTGAAATCTGCTTTGCTCTTTTTCTGTATAACTTAACATCTGAGAGAGTAAGACAAATTTAAATTGCTCATGTATCAAAGCAAGCATCGCACGCAAGACTTGCATACTGGAATAGGTTGCTTCATAAGTATAGTGCTGAATTTAAATATGGCACGTATACCTTATTACCAATTTGTAGCCTTTAGCTGGGTCCGAGCTCGGTTTTAATCAACACTTCCTTAGAAGTAACCAACAAAAAGACTCATACATAGAATGGGTAAGGCAATAATTTCTTCTGCAGAAAGCAGGACACTGGAAATGCCAGCAGCCTAGGAAGCAAAAGGATAAGGAAGCAAAGTGCATGGAACAGACCAAGGATTGCCAAGATGGAGAAATCACGACTTTTATTGTCCTGAAGTAAACCATCTCCATGATTCTTGTAAGTCCTAATACAGTCCATTCCAGCATTTTGTGCTTAGTTTGTGTCTGATGTCCTAGAAACAACAGCTGAGGAATAGTTATGGCAATATTTATGGCCATCTTGGTGGAAAAGAGTTGTTTCAGAGAAGTGCTCGTATATTTGAGACAAAGGAGAAAGTCGTTACCAGCATAAACACTGCAGGGCAAGTAACATTATTTACAGCTGTTTACTAAATCATTCTGAACAATGCCAAAAGTCTGCAACCCTGAAAACTACACAGCGCATGAAATATAATATTTAACAGGAAATTCAATGGACTATTGCCAATTTGATTAAGAAAATAACTTCTCCATAAATTAAAAAAAAAACTTCCATTATTGTAAGAAAGTATCTGACTCTCATATAAAAAATATAATTTTGATTCACTCCTTTTTTTTAAGATCTCACATATATCTAAACATTGATCGAAACTCATTGATCGGAATAATTTATCAGTACTATGGGCATCATATATACTTAAAGCACGTGCATTTCCACTGATAGAAAGAACTACCAAGGACAGGCTGTACAGTTTCCTTACACAGAAACTCTTGAGGTGTCTTATACATCATAGTTTATCACAAGATTGACCCAGTTTGTGTTTCTTGTTATCCCATTGATTGAGCAGGCAAGGATAAATTTGGTATCATGAAACTGTTAGAACGCTGTAGGAAATCAGAACCTCAGTATTTATTATGTAATTATTATTAGCACTCGTTAAACATAGTCTAATAAGAGGCACGCTATCTGCAACTCTGCTCAGCATTGTATGAACAGAAGCTTATCATTTTGCTGGAGTGTTTACACAATGATTTTTTTACACACTTTCCATATTTATTCAAGGGCTCTACTTGCCATTCTACCAGTCTTTCAGCTTTTCTCATGTGGAAAAAAAAAACAAACCTTGGCCCAAAAGATTCATCACACATTAGTCTCCACTGCCAGCCCACAGAAAAGAATTAAGGTCTTGCTTTCCTGTAAGTTGCAATAAGTTAAAGGCAAAGAAATGCAGCAAACAATAAACTATACTGTTCTGCTGTAGCTGTCATCCTACATCTGAGAGCATTTTGCTACTTGCCCACAATTAATGAAAAAGTGAGTACTGACTCTCAGTATGTTAATTCTCTAATTAAATATGGATTGCTAACAGCCTCTACATACGCATGTTAGACACATTTTTTACCCACACAGTTTGCTAATCATTTTTAAATCTTTACAAAGTGCTGTAAGAAGGTTGTAAGTGAAGAAAATTGGACCCTGGATAGAATAATTTTAGAGTAATTGAAATGTTGAGCTCATTTAGAGTAGCTAAATACTTTTTCCTCCCTCCCTTCTACAGTCATAACTGTTTTACTAATTAGGTATATAGATTCTATAATTAGTACAGTATTCATTATTCATTACAATTACTTTTGATTATTTCTCAGTACTGCTTTTAAATATTCTTTATAGATTTTAAACTCATATTTGAAGCATGCTTGATTCTGATAAGTAGACTAGCATTACAGTAGCTGAACCAAATAAATATACATACCATAAATAAGTTATTGATTAATAATATTGATATTAAGGATCACTATAGTCATTCATTCATTTAAAAATATTAAAATACAAAGGAACATCAAAAAATTGAAAGGTCATGTTTGGTTTGGTTGTTTTGTTTTTGTAAAATATGATGTATATCATTTTGTAAAGTATATACTGCATATTTTGCCCAAGGTTACCAAAAGAAGGGATGAATTTTCTGATAAAGTAAATTGTCATAGCAAGAATGAAGTCATGATCTGTGACCAGTTAAACATCTGACCCCAGCTGTCAAGGACGAAGTACTTAAATCTGGTTTTATGTCACAGTAATCGATGGATTTAATCCACATCCTTGTAACATAAATCAATGGGAGATTCTGGGCACTAAAGAGCTTTGAGAAATGAGGCTTTTAATGTAATCATAGGTACAGCTGGTTGCAAAACATTTTTTGCACTCATAGAAAATCTCCATAATTGAAATTAAATTTATACATTCTGATTTACACAAAATTTGCTGTGTCTTTTGGGTCACAAATCTGTCCTGCTGCCTGTATATCTCTGCTGTGAAAGTCAACAATCACCCCAAAATAGTAATAACTTATTTCACAAATGAAGATACTATAAATTGCCATTTGACAGAAAGTTAACTGTGGAAAATAAGAAAAACAATTAGACATTTCTGATCTCTCCTGTTGGAGGCAACTTCTTTTAAAACATGCTGCATGGTAAGCCTGGAACTTTTTTTTCTCCTCAGAGAATGTCATAGGTAGGCACCCAGATCCCCTGTACTAGAGTCAATACACATCTTTTGGTGGAAATGATGAATATTGCTATTGTACATTTAGGTTCCAGAGGAACAGCAATCATAAAGTATTGTTCCATAAATAATGAATGGCATGAAAATCCATGCTGTTATTTCTTCTCTATCCCATCTTGGTAATGAAATACCCTTAGACAGTAACTGTTTCAAGTTCCCACAGGGCATTCAGCTGCATTTTAAAAGTCAATGTCCCAAGGCTGCTCTTTTCAAAACATTTTAGCAGGCACGCTTCTGGGAAGAAGGAAGTTAAAAGTTTTTCTTCACAATATAATTCTACTGAATCATAAGTATTTTGCTCCAGATAGATGAAGTTTAACAGGCATTCATTAAATTAAATAAAGGACTCCCACTATTAGTATGAATTCATGATGAACTTCATTCCTGGCCCAGAGCATAGGCCACTCCCAATGTATGGATTGTTCCAGAGTTAAGAGACATTACATTTCCCTGGGATAAAATATACTAGGATAAAAAAAAAAACCCAGCCCAAAACCTCATAATCCCAGTCTTAATATGCTTATCACAAACACCCCCACTACAGAGGAAAAAAAAATAGACCCCCACCAAAAAACACTACAAGCTGTAATATATAGAATCATAGAATCATAGAATCACTTAGGTTGTAAGAGACTTTCAAGATCAATGAATCCAACCACAGCCTAACCCTGCCCAGTCCACCTCTAGACCATGTCCTAAAGCACGACATCTACAAGTTTTCTAAATACCTCCAGGGATGGTGACGCCACCACTTCCCTGGGCAGCCTGTTCCAATGCCTGAACACCCTTTCAGTAAAGAAATTCTTCCTGATATCTAACCTAAATCTCCCCTGGTGCAATTTGAAACCATTTCCTCTCAACCTATCACTTGTTACCTGAGAGAAGAGATTGACCCCACCTCTCTACACCCTCCTTGCAGGTAGTTGTGGAAAGCGATAAGGTCTGCCCTCAGTCACCTTAAGGCTAAAAAGTCCCAGCTCCCTCAGCTGCTCCTCACAGGAGTTGTGCTCCAGACCCTTAACCAGCTTTGTTGCCCTTCTCTGAACATACTCCACCATCTCAACGTCCTTGAAGTGGGGGGTCCAAAACTGAACACAGCACTTGGGGTGCAGCCTCACCAGAGCTGAGTATAATGTAACTATCACTTCCCTACTCCTGCTGGTCTCACTATTCCTGATACAGGCCAGGATGCCATTGCCTTCTTGGCCACTTGGACACACTGCCAGCTCATGTTCAGCCAACTCACACCCCCAGATCCTTTTCCTCCAGGGAGCTCTACAGCAACTCCGCCCTAATCCTGTAGCGTTGCCTGGGGTTATTGTGACCAAAGTGCAGGATGTGACACTTGGCATTGTTGAACCCCCTAAAGCTGGCCTGTGCCCATCAACACAGCCTTCCTGCCTTCCAGCAGACTGACACTTCCACACAACTTGGTGTCATCTGCAAATTAACTGGGGGTGCACTCAATCCCCTTGTCCAGACCATTAATAAAGATGTCAAATGGGACTGGCCCCAGCACTGAGCCACTTGTGACCTGCCACCAGCTGGATTTAGCTCCATTCACCACAATTCTTTGGGCCTGGCTGTCCAGCCAGTTTTTAACCCAGTGAAGAGTACATCCATCTAATCTATGAGCAGCTACTTTCTCCCGGAGAATGCTGTGGGGAGCAGTGTCAAAGGCTTTACTGAAGTCCAGGTAGACAACATCCACAGTCTTCTCATCCTCTAAGCAGGTCACTAGAAGGAGATCATGTTGGTCAAGCACAATCTGTCTTTCATAAACCCATGCTGACTGGGCGTGATTGCCTGAGTGTCCTGCATGTGTTGCATGATGGTACTCAAGATGATTTGTTCCATCACCTTCCCCAGCACTGAGTTCAGGCTGATGAGTCTGTAGTTCTCCTGGTCCTCCTTCTGGTCCTTCTTATAGACGGGTGTCACATGTGCCAGCTTCCAGTCCAGAAGAACCACCCTGGTCAGCCAGGGCTGCTGGAAAATAAGGGAAAGTGGTGTGATGAGCACTTCTGCTAGCTCCCTCTGTACTCTCAGTATCTCATCTGGACCCAGCGACTTGTGTGGATTTAAGTGGCTTAGCAGGTCACTAACCCCTTATTGAAGGTCACTGATCCCCTAGGATTATGGGGGCTTTGGTCTCCTCCCCATCCCCATCTTTCCACTCAGAGGTCTGGGACTCAGGAGGCCAATTGGTCTTACTACTAAAGACTGAGGCAAAAAAGGCATTAGGTACCTCAGCCTTTTCTTCGTCCTCAGTCACAGTTCCCCCCTCCATCCAATAAAGGTGGGAGATTCTCCCTGGTCCTCCTTTTGTTATTAATGTATTTATAGAATTGTCTTTTACAGCAGTGGCCAGATTGAGTTCTATAAAAGTAGGTGAGGGTAATTACGCTATTAAGGAATCATAAATCTTGACGGCTTTTGCATCAGTCACAGTGTACCTCCTAATTATCAAGTGTTTTGTAGGAAAAAAAGACAGAGGTGCATTGTAAATGGAAACTTTAAAATATCCTTGGGTAATAGTAAGCAAAAAGTTTGAATTTCAGAGAGATGTGGGAGAAAATGTAATGGCATTACTTGAGTTTGACAAACAGACTATCAAGATTTGAATACTTCAAGGGAAGAAATGGAATCTGCAGTGGTAGAGGTTAGACTCACTTGTTCTTTAAAAAATAATATAGTTTATTGATAATAATTCTGATAAATGAAGCCCAAGGTTCATGTGTTACATGATGTGATTGCTAAACATTTCTTTTAGACAAAAGTAGTAAGTGATTTTAGACATGATTATAAACCACCCTGCAATACCACTGGATGAACAAAATCATTCTGAATCCTCAGTTATGGAGAAAAGAGGTCTACCAAAAAGAGCAATTCCACAGTGAAATCACTTGTGCTATACAAATTCTGAATTAGTTTTTGATTTTGATCTCAACTGAACCTCTCTTTATTTGTTTATGTCTTTAAGCATTTATAAAATGTTTGTCTTTGCATATATACACAGAGAATATTGTTTTTGATACAGACAGCAATATCTTACTCATATTTATGGTAAAATGGATGTTGGCATTTGAGAGTATTTATAAATGCACGTTCTTTCATGTATAAAGTTTCAGTTAGATGGTGTATGGAAATAAACATGTGATCACAGAAGCAAGAGTTTTCTGTAACGAATCGACATGACAGCAACATGCAGCAAAGATAAAACTGGGAGAATGAGAACAAAATAATGTCATACGAGTCATGTCACAGGTCTGTCAAATCAAGTACTCTGCTTTCAAGTGACCATGAGCAAAGGGCTAGAGGCACAGATAAAGACAGATTTAATGGACCACCATGTTCTTTATCAAAACTTTCCTATCTGTTAGAATTTGTACCCCAGGGTCCTGAGACTGTGGCCCTTTTCATGTGTTTAAAAGGTTTTAATGGACTTTTTACCTATGAATTTGTCTGTTCTTGAACATGAATAGGCCACCATCTTTTATACTATTCTGCAGCAAGTATTGCAGTTTAACTAAATACAGATTACATGTTTGAACCTCTGATGCCCTTCAGTTCTTCTATTATAAGACAGAGTGAACAACTGACATCTCCTCCATGCCTTTTATGAGTTCTACCAGATCCCTTAGTCATTTATTTTTTAAACTGAAGAATCCTAGACTACTTAACAATTCCAAGTACAGAGGCCCTTTTAAAATTTTTATCATGTGTGCCACTGTTGTTAAGAAATCAATGAATTCAGGGTCCATACTCCTTCAAAGAGCTGAGAATGTATTTTGGTTTACGCATTGTGAGTAATCGTACAACTTCATTAAACCTACTCACAGGTTCTGAAGATAAAGAGAAAATGATGATGAATATTTTCAGAACCGAAGCAATTCAATTGTCTGTCTGCAGGCTGAATAAAAAAGGCTGCATTCATTATGAAGAAATCAACTCTCTTGTCCTTAACTCTAGCAGCTATCATATATGAAGTGTTATGAACCTGCTGCTGGTGACTGCTGCACAGATTGGTGCACAGACAAATGACACTATGAGATTTTCTTTCTCCCTGGACTTCACTTTGCTACTTGGCCTCAGGGTTTCTGGAACAAGACAAGTTTCTGTTTTAGCAACATTGGTTCATGCACTACTTTGACTTCATTTGCAGCTGTGCACACACATCCTGGGGACAATATGATCCACTGAATCTAGGAAATGAAGAGTCATGGAGCAAGTTAAAACCCAAGAAAATCTGATCTTCTTCCTCCTAATGTGCTTTGGTATTTGTCTTATCTAAGTAGACTGTTTCTTTTTTGAGTTCATTTGCTGTTTTTCTATGACCATGTCGGGTTTCTCATTGCTCCTCACTGGTGCCTTTTAATATGGTGATACGGGTTCATTTTATTAGCTTTTTACAATGGTCATAAGTATGTTTATATTCTGACAGAGCATTTGCAAAGCACAAAGTGCTTATTGAGGAAATTAGAAATATGTTTTGGAGACTTTCTGTTGATTGAAGATCTGTGTGGGCTATCTTCAAAATCAGCTGAGCTCACAAAATACTGAGCTGTGACAAATTTCCTTTTGTAGTCACATCAGGACCTTTCTTTTGCCCAGCTGGATCATTCATGTGTGTCTGTTTTCTTCAGGCCTCTTGAGATTGCCCCACTAGAACGAAGATGGAGAACATTTTTCTACTGGATATTTGCTTCTGGATTGAGTCAAGTTCCTGATACAAAGGTTATATCATCACCAGAAGAAAAACGTTACTAGCAGGAAGTTTTGTTTACAGTATTACAAGAGACACTATAGGCTGAAAAGACATAGAGACAGAAGATTTCTCCCTATCCTACAAGCTGTGTCTCTGAAGCCTGTAGTAGTACTGGCTTCCAAAATACCAGTGAACTTTTTTACCACTCCTCTGAAGGAAAAAAAAACCCAGAACAAACAAACAAAAACCCCAAACAACTTCTAAATATACATATTTCATTTATATCCATGCCTAGCTTCCCACTGAAAAAAAAAATTATAGTAGCTTCTTCTCTCTAGAATTAAAATTAAATGAAGATGTGCTAAGATCCTGGCTGCCATCTCTAGTGGAACAGTTTTCTGCATCACTCAGTAGAAAGATTTGAAAAATGAAACTGATGACATCAGACTCAGTGATGACATATACAAGTCAGAAGGGACAGCCATCTCACAGACGTGGGAGGCTGGAATGGTGGG
The DNA here is from genome assembly GCF_964237585.1 of Gallinula chloropus. Classification (NCBI taxonomy): domain Eukaryota; kingdom Metazoa; phylum Chordata; class Aves; order Gruiformes; family Rallidae; genus Gallinula; species Gallinula chloropus. The sequence continues at coordinate 5,627,342 of NC_140089.1, read as the reverse complement.
CTGGCAAGAACAGTGTGAATTCTAACCAGGACAAGCGCAACACACCTGGGATGAGAACACCAAAGAGCTCAGACTGGGCTGGGATCTGTCTGGCTGGGAAGAAGCTTTGATGAGGCAGACCTGGGGGTCCTGGTGAACAATGAGCTGAACAGCAGTCAGCAGAGCACCACTGCAGCAACAGATGTAGAAGATCCTGGGCTGAACCCACAGTTTACAGGAAGAAGAATCATTTACTGGAACACCCACACAGAGATGTAGTGGAGTCCCCATCAATGGCACTTTCAAGGTGAGATCGGACATCCTGCTAGGAATCCTCTTCTGTGCTTCCTTTCCCAAAAAAGGTTGGACCAGGTGATCTTTCAAGGTCCCTTCCAACCTGGGCTGTTCAGTGGTTTTACATTGTAAGTCTGGGCTGCTTTACACCAGGACATGTCAGGTAACCTGCCACATACAATTCCAAGAATTCATTTCCTATCTCACAGCCTGAGACAAAAATTCCAAATGGAAAAAAACCCACAAAGTTTGTGTTGGATCAATAATATGAACTTGTGCTTCTAACCTTTTCATATTTACATGTTAGACATGCATAAATTTGTGAATGCCCTGGTTTCCACTGAGAGAGAATTAATTTTCATCCCAGAGTGGAAGAAACCAGTGGTTAGTGCTGTGTTTTGGACTGAAGATGAGAATCATGTTGCTACCACAGGAAGGATTTAGTTGTTGCCAAACACTGAAGGACTTCTCAGTTTCTCATACTGCCCTGATAACGAGAAATGCAGGGGGTGGCCAAGAATTTGGGAGGGGGCATATCCAAGACAGCTGACCCAAACTGTATGACACCCTGCTATGAAGTATAGCTGGGGTAGGTTGAGAGCCAGTGTGGCTCAAGAACTAGCTGAGCATCAGCTTTGAGTGGAGAGCAAGTGTGCTGTGCATCACTTGTCTTGTATATTCTATTATCGTTGTTGATTATGATATTTTTATTGTGGTTGTTGTCTATCTTGTCTTTCCTATTAAGCTGGTTTTACCTTAACCACAAGTTCTACTTATTTCTTTGCGTTTCAATTCTCTCCCCCATCCCACTGGGTAAGGGGAAATGAGCTGTGTGGTTGTTTTAGTTACAGGTGAGGTTAAACCACAGCAGTTAGGTATGGACAAATTAATTTATCTTATTTAGAAACACTTAAAATAGCTTTAAAAGGTAAAAAAAAATGATGGGAATGCATTTGAAATATACACCAGCATAGAAAAATTTTGGATAAAACACCCGCCCCCCCCAAAACTTATGATGTAGAGAAAATGTAGAAAATTCCCCTGATTTGTACTGGATTACAGAAAAACTCATCTGCCTCAGTGAAAATGAAGCTTCTACACTGGGAAAAGGATTCAAAGGTTTTCAGTTTTCTGTTTTCCAAAAAATATGTGCACCATGTATAGCCAATGAAGTTCATAGCTCATTGCATCAATACTGAATGTTACAGTTAGCTGAAGCTCCTAGTAGTTTGGGAAAAGACACAGCACCAAAGAAGAAGAAAACTAATTCTTTTCATTTGATTCTGAGTCCAAACAGATTATAACCAAAGCCCAGAGGAAGTTTTTTTTATGATTAATTAATGATGGGCTAATTTGCTTTAGGCCACAAAGTTTTCCAGCCACTCATTAATCTCAGAAAATGCCACGGGCTACAGTTGTTACTGTTTAATTAAAAAGTATGTCACAGTTGCAGAGCTACAGAAAGCTGTAAATATTACCATTTGCCAAGCATTTACATATCCAGGATAATCTGTAGTCAAAAGGAGGAGTGCAAGAGAAAGGAAGCGCTAAGCGCCAGATGCTTTAGGCTGAGGTAACCTATTTTCTGTCACTGTGATTAGATAGCTCTGAATTTATACACTTACCCAGCCTCTACACGGCACTTTTTCATCTTTTGTGGCTGATTCTTTATGAATATATTGGCCTCAAGTGAAGCCACAGGACAGACTTCTGTTACCTTTTATGAGCGTTTGGCTGTGCCCAGACAACCATGACGATAAGGCAGAATTTCCCCTCTGAAATTCAAGAGAAGAGAATATCAGTTTATCTCCGAAGGAGCACGCTCACACACACAAAAATTTTAAAATGAATTTCTGCAGTGTTTATGGTTCTTAAAATCTCATGGATTAATAGAAAATTATTTAGTTTTGCAACTAGAAAGGTACACACTGGTGTTCTTCATAAGGAAAAGCAAAATAAAAATATGTATTTAAGATATATCTCATAGAACTGCAATAAAATCATTTTTGGTTTTTTTTTTTGGTGGCATAAATACCAACACTCAAGACCGTAGCAATTTATTAGACAAATTCTTTCGCATCAGACTAAAGTTTCTTATATGAAACTTGCCAACTGAAGAAATGTGACAGTTCTTTGGTCAGAGTAACATAGCAAACATAGTTGCTAGTCATTTATTCACCCAGAAATAAAATTAAAACCTAGTGAACATATAAGGTTTCTTTCACATCTATTTCTTTTCAGGAATAAAAATTCCAAGAAAGTTTAAATGGGTTCTATATTTAATTTTCTCCCTGTAGATCTTCATTGTAATAGAAAGAAGTTACATTTAGATGCCATTAAGAAAAAAAAAAAGGTGTTGAAGAATAGATTATTTTGCTCAAGGACCCATACTCCCACAAGTACACACAGACTCACACTCCATCACAAAAGCCTCCACTGGCACAGTTTCTTACTGGTAACTTCACGTTAAAAGTGAAAGTAAAGCAGTACTACCCGTTCCATCAGATATTGCTAGTAAGTTGTTCAGATCAAGGCTGAGACATACCAAACATGGATTTCTTTTATCCACTGACTACTTATGACATCCTCTCAATGCACAGGAGCCTTGAACTAACTTACATGAGCATCTTGTTTACTGTGAAAGCAGCAAAAAGGAGCCTTAGTGTCAGGAAAATAAATATATGTTGCCCTTTTTTTCCCCAAAATGAAGTCAATCTTTAAAGGAAGAGTGCAGAACTGGGCCCAAGAAGGTGTTTCCATTCTCTCCTGCTATTCATGAAGGATATTGTAAAAGTAAGGGAAACATCTATGTATATCTGTATATGGGTATGGCTTAAGAACAGGATCGGAAATGAAGTTGGCCAATAAGAAGAACTCAAATGAAGGAGTCAGCACATAAAAACATATAGAAAAAGAAAATAGAAAATAGAAGGAGATTACCCAGGAGGTAAAAAGTGCTAAATCTGGCAAGAGAAAAAAAAAATGGCATATACTGACAAAAACCAGTAGAACAAATATAACCACAGAAACATTAAAAATAGAGACAGAACACAAAGGAAAACTAATCATAGGAATAATAATAAAAAAAGTCATAAGCTAGTCACCAACACACACAAGCACACAAACAGAAAGCAAAAAGGACAGAAAATGACAGTCCAATATACAGAACAGAACAGAACGATCAAAAGAGATTAAAACGAAAATGGTTTGCTGAAGATAAGGATGCAGCAACCTGACAAAAGTAAAAAATGACAAAAAACAGAGATAAGGAAAAGTCACCACAGAAAAAAAAACATAAGAAATGAAGTGCTAGAGATCACTAGACAAACAAGTAATCAGTGAGAAAAGACGTTTTAAGAAAAAAAAAAAAGGAAAAAGAAAACCACAATATACAGAAAGACAAAATACTGTGTCTTCCAACTTGGTGCCTAGGCATCAGTAAAAGCTCTTAAGTTAGATTTCTCCATCTGTTGGCTCTATCTGTCTCCTGAACTTGAGGTACGTGATGTGCCTTGCTGGAACATGAGGAACAGACAGCTTCAGTCTTGCAGGCAGCAGAGATGCCATAGAGGTGCTAAAGAAGCACCTCATTATCTAGTGTCCTACTGAAACTCTTAGATTCGTATAATAGCTATTGGCTCTATAACTCACTAAGAATGATAATGGACTAAAGCTAAAGGAGGGAAGGTTTACATTAGATATTAGGGGGAAGTTTTTTACAGAAAGAGTGGTGAGGTGCTGGAACAGGCTGCCCAGAGAGGTAGTGGATTCTCCGTCCCTGGAGGTGTTCAAGGCCAGGTTGGATGGGGCCCTGGGCAGCCTTGTGTAGATCCAGGCCTGGAGGTTGGTGTCCCTGCCTGTGGCAGGGGGGTTGGAGCTCTATGATCCTTGGGGTCCCTTCCAACCCAGACCATTCTATGATTCTATGATTCTATGATATCAAAATAAAGAGACAAGTTAAAAAGAAGACTGCAACAGAAAAATAGTTTCTCCTGTACTAAGCTGGCTAATTCTATAAAAAACCCATTAAAATGAGCACATATTTCAGGTTTTGCCATCCACAGTTCACACACAGCTTACAGAAAAGCAATTACTTTATGTACTGTTCTACATACAGCAAAACATCTGTTCTTACACTGTACCCAAATCAAAGACACCTTTCAGTGCCATAGCTTTGCTGGCCATGAGAGGACAGCAGCTGTAAATTACCAAAATTAATGCTTCCCTTACCTAACTCATCAAAGCATAGCTGGACTCATTCCAAACCACTTAGGTAGAACTAGTCAAAGGAACCAAGATCTCCGGAGGAATGAAATGGATGCTGATGATGGAGAGCAGAGATATTCTTGCAAATCTCTCACAAGAGTCTGAACAAGGAGACTGAGGCCATCGAGGAAAACTTTACTCTGACTTTTGATCACTTACACTAACCCTAGAAGGACAGCATCCCTTAAAACGATGCTACAAGACCTTCAATTCTGGTGGCACAAGAAAAAAAATAATTACAACAAGCTTAACCATGGATTTTTTTAACTTAAGCAGAAGGATACACAAGCTCAACACTAGAAATTAGGTCTCTAGTGCTTAAACACAATAGAAAAAAGTACAAGATCTATTACAGGCATTGAGGGGAAATGCAGAAACAAGAGATAGCGCTGAAAAACACCATATTTTGTAATAAAAATGACTATGTTTTCCGTGGCACAGCAGAGATAACTAGGCACAACTGTTCTATAAATGTGTTTACATACCAGTACGAAAGCTTGTATGTATGTAGATATGAATAAAATTTTCATATACAGATAATAGGGCACCAAGTAAGCAGTAATTCTCACAACATTACTACTATTATGTGAGATGAGATTTTCACCTAAAGAAACTCTAAGCATCCTCCAGCACTGAAAATACAAACTGCTTCCAGGAACAGTTAGGAAGGAGGATGTTCTTTGCCAGTGCAATATGCAACTCGGAGGCCCAGCATGTCTAAATATTTGGAGACCAAGTACCAAGGGATGTTTGGTTTTGGTCCATCAGCTACGTCAGAAATTGTATTCAGGCAGAGCAGAATCATAAGATCAGAATTACAGTATGAGAGGAATTTGGAAGAAATTCTAATCTGGACAAGGTCCTTAGATCTTTTGAACAGTTGTGACCACTCTGCTTTGAGGAAATGCATAATGGTAGTGTTGAAATTTGAGTGCAGCTAGTTACTTAGATTTGTGTGCAAGATGTGTGTATCTTGAAATAATACTGATGATGACATATTAATATGGGTGTTGCCTTAAGCATGTGCAGAAACACTCAGGACAGACATTCTTTTCCACTTTAAGTATTTTTAGGCAGTTAAAAAAACTCTACAAGGAAACGTATCCCACTTTTCAGGTTTACATCTCAGAGTTCTTTTTAAAGGAGGAGAACTACTTCTTACCTAAAGAACCAAGTACATTTATTTCCTCTTCTCCAGGGCTGTCTTTGCATTTCATGTTTGACATTAAAGTAATCTGAGAAAGTACATAATCACTCCCAGAAAGTTGAAGTGTCTGTTTCTAGGGGTGTACCCTCTAGGGGTGTACCCTAAAATCCCTCACACAAGCTCCTGCTCCCCCCACCCCCAGTGTCCCTTTGCCTTTTTCTACCAAATTAGAAACTTGTGGTGGGTTGACCTTGGCTGGGTGTTAAGTGCCCACCATGTCACTCTATCACTCCTCTCCTCAGTGGGATAGGGAGGGGAGAAAAATAAGATGGAAAAAAAAAAAAAACCCACCCTCATGGGTCAAGGTAAAGGCAGTTTAATAAAGAAAAAGCAAAGGCTGTATGTGGAAGCAAAGAAGAAACACAAAAGCTTATTCTCTGCTTCACATCATAAGCAAAGTCCATCCTCTTCCCAGGAAGAAGGGTTTTAGTACTGTTTTCTCCAGAAAACAAATGTCATAAATAATAAATGCCCTCCCCCTTCCTCCTCCTTTCTCTCAGCCTTTAATGCTGAGCAGACACCACACAGTATGGAATATCCCCTTGATCAGCTGAGATCAGCTGTCCTGGCCATGTCCCATCCCAAGGGTATCCCCACCGCAGCTTCCTGGTGAGGGGGAATGTTGGGTGAGGGAGGGAGATAGAGACAGCATGAGGGCATGAAGGATGCTGTCCTTCTAGGATTAATTTGGTGTGTTATCAATCAATGCACAGCACAGCTCTACGATGGGAAAAATTAACCCCATCTCAACCAGACCCAATACAAATCATTAATTTTTTTTTGGTTGGTTTGTCCTCACTCCATCTCCAAACTCACACCGTGATAGCGTAGCCTCACAGACTGGTGTTTTGCAGTATCCTGAGAGCAAGAGATACAGTTTCAAGAACCTAATGATAGGTAGATAGTTGTACCTGTTCAATCTGTTCCTAGACTCAGTATTTGAAACTTCTGAATAGCTGTTAACAATATCCTCTTTTCCTATTGTGTTTTTGAAATTACCTGAGCAAATGTTACTACTATCTTCCTTTACACCAAATATTCTGCTAAAATACCTCCACATCATGTTCCACTGGAGCTGATGGAGGAGGAAAAGAAGAATTCTTCTTCCTCCCTAAAGTTCACTGTTTTCTCTATGAGCAAAATGGACAGATTCAGTAAATGCCTTTCAAGGGAGACAGAAAAAGAAACCTCTACATCATAGATATTGATAGTGATTAGAAATATAGAAGGTACTAAACTCACCAAAGCTGAAAAGGCTATCTCTGAGCAAGCACAGAAATGGCAGTACAAAGAAAAGCACGTGTATTCAGGGTAGAGGAAGAGAAGGTTGCCTTTTCTATATCCATTGTCCCTATTTTTCCACAGCCTATTCTTTTCCTCTCTTTTCCTACCACTGACCTTTATCTCTCTTTATTTTTACTTGTCACTCATCAATTCTTTATATTCCGTTTTCCCTGGTCTTCAATAAAAAACCACAACTGTGTTATCAATTGCAAGTTATTGCTTTTGGAGAATGTCTGTTCATGCTCAGAGTAAAGTATGCCTGCAGTTATAGGTTGTATTCCTTTATGGGGAACATTCAGCTAAGCAGATCCCACTTCATGGTCAACTCTGGACAGAGAAGAGAGTTGGAAGAGTTTTCATCTTGATCTTCATTTATCCCTTTATGACAGGCTGCCATTGCAGAAACAAAATTGTCATAATTTAGTAATTCCTGTTTCTATCTTATCTTAATTATGGTAAAACTTGATCAATACTGATTAACAGTTTTAAGCTAACACTATTTCCCAAGCAGATAATGTAAGAAATGTTACTGTTATCTAAACGGTGATCCAAAAATCCTACAGACAATCATTAAACCTAACATCAGGCATCTCTTTCAGGTGCCTAAATTAAGAGTTTGGTCTTTCTACACAAATTATGCTCATCAGAGAGAAACTGACTTGAAGCACCAACATCAGATCTCATTATGAATAATATGTGTAATGAAAATGGATTCACAAGTTAACAGCCTATAAGAGTCTGAGGTTTTTTTTATCCCACCACTGGTCAGCAATTATTCTGGTTCATCTAAAAATCAAGTTGACTAAGAAGCATGACAGGTTTTTTCAGATAAAAAAACTTTCAAGTTTTTTCAAGTATCAGCCTATTTTTATCACATCAGCATGTGATATTGCTATTACAAAGGTCTTGTTTTAGAACATTTGGGAAACCTAACATTTTTGTGTGAAAAGTTCATTGACTCATCATGAACTTTTTATGATTATAGTAAAATTATTTTTCTAATTAACAGGATGTTTTGAAATTTTACTCACTCTTCACACTGCTCCTCTTCAGCTGTGACAGTTATTTCCAGGATGACTGATGCAAAATCTACTTTCAGTAGCTTACTGCAGAACTATCTATAGAACACTGAGTTTCCCATAATCTGACCAAATAGAAACACTGGGTTAGGCATCAAATATGATACAGTTGAGATTTTATCACTGAATTTGGTGGGTGGAAAGCTAAACCATACCAAATCCATAAAAGCAGAAACCTAAACGCATTAGAATAAAGAAATATTTCATTTGCAAAAATGTAGTGGGTAAACATGAAAAAAGGTGCAGGTGGAAAACATAAAAGGCCAGGTTACCAGATGATATAAAACTGCATGGTCCTAATATATCTCCACAAATTTAAAAGCATCCCTGATGCTTTATTCTGCAAATCATCAGGCTGGAACATTACATAAACATATTATTTCTGGAGAAATATCTGAAACAGTTTCAGATCAAGAGAAAAAGAAAACAAACACAACATAATTGCTGTGTAGGGATATCTCTGTTCTAGTTAAAAGACTAATAGGACAAGAAGGTGCAACTTTAAAATACACACTTCAAATACATGTATTCTAAGGAACATCACTAGTGGACAAAGCCACATCAGCATTTAAATTAAAACACTAAGGCCTGAGAAAATAATAACAATAAAAATAGGATCCAATATAATTTCATGTTGCTTTTGAGGTTGTTTGTTGTAGCAATGCTGGCTCTACAGGAAAAAACATTCATATTCCCAGTAGATCTCAAAAGTTTGAAACGAATGTTACATTACAAATGCTACTCCATTACCATATCTACCGGGAAAAGTCTGAATAATAGTCCTTTCCAATGAATTCCTTTTTACTAGTGTATGAATGATGAAAGTGGCTGGGCTATGAAGGAGAGGTAAATGGCAGGAAAAATAGAGAAGTAGAGACATACAGGAACAACAGCAAACAAACAAAAAAAACCCCCAACCCCAAAACAACAAACAAACAAACAAACAAATCAACCAAACAAACCAAAACCAAAAGCTTTGTGGTTTATGTGTGAGCATCAGAGCAAGGAATAGATGAGCAGGAGAAAAAAACCCAACCTTTTAGCAAACTGGGGATTTTGAAGGACTTCTAGGGACCTCTCTAAAATATGGTCTGAAAAGTGTGGAGGAGGAAACCTGATACCAGCCTGCGCTGAAAAGATTTTCTGATAAACATTTTAAAAATTACTATCTGTGTGATCACAGAGTAGAAGGGGGGAACAAAAAACCAAAAAAAGTTACTTTGGGATTTTAAGTTGTGCCATTGCATTAGAAAAAATCCACCAAGTTCAAAAACTTCTACAATTCCCATCAAACTCTGCAGGCAGGAGGCATATTTATTTACATAAAAGTCAGACGATACATTAGACCGTGCATGCTTAGAAGCAGATAGATGGAATGGAGTCACAACTCCAAATGAATATTAATCCACTACTATGGCTAATTTTAACAGCTTGAAAGTCAACAAACACATTTGTCTTAAGTCCAGAAGGAATAGATATGCTTTTGAAGTGAAGTGATGAAATTATTGCAGGAAATAAAAAGCTAAATATTGTAGCGAGTGTTAGAAAAATGAAACAGTGGCTTGTCAGGTATCTGAAGAGAAATGAATGCAGATAAATTATAATTAAATGTGAGCATTACAACAATTTTTTATGCTTCAAAGCTATGCATTACACCTCATTTATCTTCACTCGTTCACTGTTCTTAATGGGCAAAATTGGCTTTTACTAGCAATTACTTTCTAATGTTACGAAGGTGGATTTTTTTCTCTGTATGTCAAAACACAGGTCACAAAAATGCTGTCCCTGACATTAAAGGTATTAGTGTCTGAGTGGCGGATGAAGCACAAGAAGAAGTAGCAAAAAAGGGACTAAGATCCTTCCTCAGTTCCTACCAAAGCCAGTGGAAACTACTGCAGAGTTCAGTAGAGCTGAAATTGGCATTTAACCAGTTTTATACTGACATTGTTGCACTTCGTGAATAGCTTGATATAGGGAGGAGAAAGACATGCCATATTGAAAAGTACAGCACAGAAATACACAAAAAAATCTATGAAACAAAAAAAATATAGAGTGTACTTCATTGAAGCAATGAGGAGAGAAGCCACCAGAGGACTGAGCTCTGAAGTCAGGTTCTGATCCCTGTTTGCAGTTGAGAGAAGATGTAACAGACTGAGAAATTCAGATTGGAGCACTGTGCTGTGAGATGGTGTTAAATGTTGTAAGCTTAAACACCTTGAGTTCCTTTAGAAAAATAATGCACTCAGTGAACGTTATAACATGAAAAATATCTATAAAATATAAAATATAAAATATCTCTCTTCTTTCTCTGTACTTTCCCACAACCAAATATGGTTCCTACTTTAACAGCCACCAAAGCACTCTGGAGAGCCTGTGCTTAAAGTCTAAGCCCAATATGATAGTACTTCCATGAACCATTTAAAAGGGGAAAATTGCCAAAGAACAGGTTGCATTTCTAATGGATAATAACCTAATCCTAACTGTTCAGGACATCACCTGAATTCCTTTACCAGCTTGGATGTCCCCAGGTTTTCCTTAGACACAGTTTGGTCTCTATTCTCTGACCCTGGGTACTTCACATTCCTGCTAAACCCTTACTGCTCTCACACCCTGACTCCCAACCCCTTGAATGAACTGCCAGAACCTGAAGAAAACATTTTCATTCTTCCTCTGTAACTTCACCTTTCCAGCATCCTGACATCAGAATGACAAATACTTTTCTCAAAACTGAATTTCACCTTTAGGGACGTAGCCACTAAAGTGAGCTAACACTGTTTCTCAGCTTTGCTTGAACTTAAATTTAACCTGCTTGTTACAGGGAATTACACCCGCTTCGTTCATTTTTAAGAGTTGCTCAGGGTCAGCAGTGGCTTAGAAACAGATTTCACCTGGACAAAGTAGATTTAACTTCTTTCTACTGACATTTCTCTTTTCAGAACTACTTTTTAATGTTGTGAGTGAAAAGCCTGGTGAAAAACAGACTTTGATTAAAAAAATCACAGGCTTTATCAGAAGTCAGGAAACTGTGTGGCCAAGTAATTGTGTTTTTTTGTTTCCTTTGTCATACTTAATTACAATTATAATAGCTGTTATTACATTTTATTATTCATTTTGACAGAATGCTCTGGATGCCCAGGCACTAGGTTAGGTGCGAGGCATAGCACAGCACAGCTGAAAATAAAAAGGCTGAATGCAGTGTACAGGGCAGAGGTGTGTGAGGAAACATCTCCCCAGGCCATCAAACAGGCACAGCACAGAGACGGCTACTGCAGGTACAGATGGGGCATGTCTTCAAACATACTCCCCGGGGCTTCAGATGCCAAGGTTAACCTTTAAGGAAATAAATCAGATGCTTCCACAGCCAGAGGAAATAAAGACGAGGCTACAAATAGGTATTGCTCCAACAACTTGCCTGGAATTTCATATCAGAGAAGTGTGAGGAATCATGCAAGTAAATTAGGTGCTGAAACTGCAAAGCTTTAACAGTTTGGAGACTGAGGCCTGAATATCAGAATTTTTATCAACAGTGTTGCTACAGAATGGTCAGCATCCAAGGATGCTCTGCTTCAGTGCTGACTGGGAAGGCTGTCTCTGGTATCTGCTTCCCTAGTGTTAATAGAATCAGAGTCATAGGTTGGTTTGGGTTGGAAAGGGCCTTTAAGGGCCATCTAGCCCAGCATCCCTTGCAACGAGCAAGCACTTCAACTAGATCAGGTTGCTCAGAATCCCATCAAGACTGACCCTGAATGTCTCCAAGATTGGGGCAAAAGGCTTTAGCCACATCATCTGGGATCCACACTGGATATTTCTCTGTTTATGACTGCATCTCTTCTAACATTTTGGAAGAGGAAACAGGCATATTAGAAATGCAAAAAGGTGCCTCCTCTTCCATCTTCCTCCTCAACTCATTTAATGGGGGAACAAAACCCCAGACGAACCCACAAACCTGTTCCTAACTTCTGCTGCCCACTTTGGAAGCACTTTCAGTTCCCAAGCCATCAGAAAATCCCACTTTGCATTCCCAGTGTTGCCAGGCATCAAGTACCATTATAGCTGATTCCTGGTATCATATTCACCTAAAGCTGTGATAACTCAAGAGGAAAACAAGCCTTGTGATTTTTTTTAAAAAAAAATATTATTTTAAACCTGCAGAGAAATCTTCTTTATTGTAGGGACAATGAAAATACTCATTTTATAGTTAAGTTTAGGATTTTGTGAACACTGGAACACTCTCGTTGACATTTGCAACTTCTTTTCCCACAAAGGTGTTTTGTTTCCAGAGATATAATAAAATCCATCAAGCGCATTTTACAAAAGTCTAAAAAATTATACATATTATGGAATTCTCTTTGACGATATTCAGAGAGAAACTGAGCTCATGTGTGTTCAGAAGGACCAGTGTATTGTTACTTCATTTGCTTTTTCAAACATGCTTTTTCCACTCTGCACAAGAGTAAAACATGTCTGTCATTTCCCACTTGTTGACAGTTTCTAATGCCATCAAAACTCAAGAAGCTGCATTCTTATTTTTTGCTGTGGTTGTTTCTCATCAAGGTATTGCCAGCTTTGTTCTTAGAAATGACTAAATTCAGCAGTGACACCTCAAGTAATTATCTACTCATATGCACACATGTGTAGCACTTTCTTTCAAACACTTCATAAAAAAAAAAAGCATTTGCAGTCTGGGTAGCCTCAAGTCATACTCTTCCCTCTTCTATTTAGCTGGGAAAATTCGAGATGGAATTTAATTAATTGGATTCAGCTTTGATCTGTCCCCGTGTAAGATTGAAGCTCAAGCTTATTTCAGATCTTGCATTTACAATCAATGCTGTATTGATGTATGTCGTAGCTCCTGACCAGTCCTCTCCAGCCACATCTCATTTTCAACAGCCTCAACTGGAAAATCTTTTTACCTGTCAAAATGTGGAGTTATATGGGGTTCCCCATAGGGTATTTCTGGTGCCTGTGGCTCCAATGATGTACGTCATCAACTTATAACAGAGTTCTGGATGTTGAACTCTTTTCCAATAGACTCTATACTTTTATGTCCTTTAAACCATAATTTTGGGGGTTGGGGGATGGGTCTAAGTGGAAGTAAATGTGTTAGATTTCCCACACATAAGTTTCAGCCGGAGTAATATTTCTGCTTTTCGCAGTTGTGCCCAGGAATTGTGCCCAGTAAAACCAGCAAAACCAGATCCTACTGCTTGCCACTGAACATCTCCATTTTACCAGCTGAAAAAGCAATGTGCCTAATATTTAGCATAGCTGTCATAAAACTCTGTAATTTCATTGTGCTTGGCTATAAACAAGAGTTGACTGTATTGCAACAATTAAAATCACAAAAATAACTCCAGCTAATTCAGTATTTTTTATGTATAAACACAGAAACACCTCACAAACAATACTTCAGTAATAGCTGGGGACATATTACAGTCTGATTAAATACAAAAATGCGTAGAAGGCAAAAATCTGGTAAATGAAGAAAACAGCTGCTGGAAATGCTATGCTGTATCACATTTATTAAAAAGCTGAGTTTGACAAGAACAGGTACTCTTAATGTGTCTTGTTACAATACTTTTTAAGGGTTATTTTTAGTATGTTCAGATGCTTTTTTTCCATATTTTCCTCCACTTTCACGCTACCACAGAAATTGTGTGATGTTACATTAAGGGAAATCCAATAGTCTAGAAAAAGAATGGTGCTATTAACCTCACACATTCATTTACTGATAGTAAGACAAAGTTTAGTGAATACCAGGTGAATAAGAACTCTAATCTGCTCTTGAGATGAACATCATGTACATTGTCAGAAATGTAGTTTTATATAGCAGCCATAGCTATGTAGTTTATGAGGTAAAAAATAGTCTTTTAAAATAATGCTACCAGATGATATGTGACTTCATGAAAATGATTAGGCTTTCATTTTATTGCTTAATAAAGCAGATTTAGATATTCCATTTATATCCAATTGGAAAGTGTCAAAAACTACATTAATCTTGAGGAAAACAAGCATTTAATTGAAGTTTCATTCCCAGGCACTCTAATTTCTTCTCTTTTTTCCTCCTTCCTGGTTGTGTTACACACACTATGCACAACAGATGTGAATATTCTTCCTGCAAAGTCTATAACATGAACATTATTGTAAGCCATGACCAGCTATTACCGTGGAATTTAATTTTAGTCACTCTACTGTCCTTTTCACTATCAAAAATATATTAGCCCTTCAAGTCACTGATTCTTTAAAAGGCTTGTTTCAGATAAAGCAATACTAATAATTAAGAACAATATTCCATACCACACCTAATAGTTTAGGCAGTTTGAGACTCATTTTACTGTCCTGCTTGTGCCTTGAGCAAGCAAATATGATACTACATTTTGAAGCATAGTGTACTTTAAGATTGAAAAAAAAGAGGCATAGCTTTTTTTCCCAATTTTACAAAATCTGTTCTGGTTGGTAATATCTACCTAACTTACAGCTACATTACAACCTGCCTTCATATTCTCAGCATACTTAAATAAATGGATAGTCCAGTTATCTCAGAGTCTGTGTATTTCTTCCATGTCTTTCTAACTCTTACTGTGACAATTCAATAAGATTGGCCCATGAGTCCTTAACAAGCCAAACTGAGACTCAGAAATTGCAAACTACTTAGCTTTTCCTAGGCCAGACTCCTTTTTTCTCAAGAGGAATTTGGCAAACATTATCACAGGTAATTCTCATTGCATTTTCCATGGGAATTTAGGAAACTATAGTAGTCAGGACCCTTAAAAGTTATCCAAAATACATTATAGCACCTGAATAATCTTGTCCTTAGAAATGGAAGAGTGAACCCAAGAGTAGTCAAACAAAAATTTTGGTATGGGGCATATTGCTATGAGGAGTTAGTGGCAGATAAAAGAACAGATTTTAAACCTCGAAGGGAGAATCAAACCCCAACGCAAATGCTAAACCAAGGTGAGCAGTATGATAATGAGAATACTATGGTGTCAGTAGGAATAATGAGGACAGACAACATGTGTCAACTGGGGGACATCTGTGGGCTCTCCAGCAAATTCAGAGCATTGTGAAATTCTGCCAGTAATGGCAGGAATTCATCCATGGTAAATTGTTTTCTGGACATTCAGTACTTCCCTGGGCCACCTGTTTCAATGCCTCACCACCCTCATAGTAAAGAATTTCTTCCTACCATCTAACCACATAATCACACAGAATCACTAGGTTGGAAAAGACCTTTGAGATCATCAAGTCCAACTGTGTCTTTCCTCTACTAAACCATATCCCTAAGGAACTTTTCTACACATCTTTTAAATACATCCAGGGATGGTGAGTCAACTGCCTCCCTGGGCAGCCTGTTCCAGTGCCCAATAACCCTTTTGGTGAAGAACATTTTCCCAATGTCTAACCCAAATCTTCCCTTGCACAGCTTTAGTCCATTCCCCCCTTGTCCTGTAAGCTATCACTTAGGTGAAGAGACCAACACCCACCTCTCTAAAACCTCCTATCAGGTAACTGTAGGCGGTGATAAGGTCCCTCCTCAGCCTCCTCTTCTAAAGGCAAAACCCAACCTCTTTCAGCTTGAAGCCATTGCCCCTTGTCCTATCACTGTACTCCCAATTGAACAGTCCCCCTCCTACCTCCTTGTAGGCACCCTTGAAATATTGGTATGCTGTAATTAGCTCTCCTGGGAGCCTTCTCTTCTCCAGACTGAACAAACCCAACTCTTGCAGCCTGTCTTACAGGAGAGGTGCTCCAGCCACTTGATTATCTTTGTGACCTTTTCTGGACTCACTCCAACTCACTCCAACAGCATGTCTTTCCTGTATTGCAGACCCCAGAGCTGGGCACAGTACTCCAGGTGGATTCTCATGAGAACAGAGCAGAGGGGCAGAATTCCCTCCCTCAGCCTGCTGGCCACACTGTTCTTGATGCAGCCCAGGACACAGTTGGCCCTCTGAGCTGTCAGCGCACACTGATGGCTCATGTTGAGCTTGTCATCGATCAGCACCTCCAAGTCCTTCTACTCAGGGCTGCTCTCAGTCCATTCTCTGCCCAGCCTGTAGCTGTGCTTGGGATTGCACCGATCCACATGCAGGACCTTGCACTTGGCCTTGTTGAACCTCATACAGTTTGCCTGGGCCCATCTCTCCAGCCTGCCCATGTCTCTCTGGGTGGCATCCTTTCCCTCCAGCATGCTGACGTCATCGAACAGCTTGGTGTCATTGGCAGACTTGCTGAGGGTGTACTCAATCCCACTGTCCATGTCACTGACAAAGGTATTGAACTGTGCCAGTCCCAGTCCCAGTACTGACCACTGAGGAACACCACTCCTCACAGACATCGATGTGGGCACTGAACTGTTCACCACAACTCTTTGAGTGTGAACATCTGGCCAGTTCCTTATCCATTGATCAGTCCACCTATTGAATCCATGTCTCTCCAATTTAGAGACAAGGATGTGGTGTTGGGCTGTGTCAAATGCCTTGCACAAATCCAGGAAGATGATGTCTGTCATCCTTTCCATGTCCACCATCTCTGTCACTCCATCATAGAAGGCCACTGGATTTGTCAGGCACGATTTGCCCTTAGTGAAACCATTCCATTAAATTCTTGAAGCTGTACATCAAAGACTTAATTAAAATTAAGTTATTTCTTTAAATGTATTTAGCTTTCAACTCCGTGATGGAGAGGAAGATGGACTTTGTCTTGTTCCAATTTATGGCATATTTGCTAACATTGACAGGAGATATAAAGCAGATGAATAAAAGTAGGAGTTTATAGTGATACATGCAAGCATTCAGCATTACTCACATCCAGGATAACAACCACTTTTCAATTAGGTAAAGGCCTATTTGAAAATAAGGAGCTAAAACACATGTAGCAATAGATTCTTATTTTTAAGCTGGAAAATATGCTCTGTATCCTAAAAAACATCTCTAGTGGCACATTTACATATGGGCAACTTTATTATTGTAATCAAACACAGGGAAATCTGGTGGACTCACATGTGATGGCAGAGTAAAATGTATGTAAAACCAGTAAATTTACAAGAAGTCCTGTTACCAAATGTTCAGGTTAAGTGGCATGGGAGCAAGGAAATTATGCTTGCACGAATTAATGGGTATACAGATGACAGATTAGGACCATGGCATTTTAAATCAGAGCAATTTTAAGGAACTTTGGGTTAACCTGAATTTTATCATTAGCAAAAGGCAGTAAGCATTACCAGATTCTGTTGGTAATGTCTGTGAAGCTGCAGACAAGCTTCAGATGACAATCAGCACATACAGCGAGGTGGCCATCCACCTTTCAAAGGGCAGTCTGAGAATTCAGAGAAAAAAATGTCTCTTATCACCTGTGCCTGATGTGGACTAAGCAAACACAAAAAGATTACATAAAAAAGAGCAATATCCAGCTGAAAATGTCAGGGAGAAAACAGAAGAAATAGAGTTGACAAAGAAATTAAAAGCTAAATCAAGGAATATCCAAGTAACCTAGAAGACTGCAATGAACGATAATAAAAGACAGATTCCTATTAAGCAACATACTTCAGTAATTTTGGTGCTTGTAGATCATGTTCTGATTATAAAGTAACAGTAATAAACAGGGCAGTTAACATATTGCCTTCTGCATAGAGTGAAGAAAAAGAGGGCAAGGAGGGGTTGAGGGAGAATGACCCAGTGAAATCAGAAAACCTCAACAGAACTACATTTCTGGCAGACAGGAGTTTGAAGTAGATGCCAGTTTTCAAAACTAGAAGATCAGCTGGTACTCTAGCATCTCTGTAAGTCACTTTTTATTAGTACAGTTACTTCAATTTTACAAGCAATCATAGAATCATAGAATGGCATGGGTTGGAAGGGATCCCAATGATCATAGAGTTCCAACCTCCCTGCCACAGGCAGGGCTACCAACCTCCAGGCCTTGATCTACACAAGGCTGCCCAGGGCCCTGTCCAACCTGGCCTTGAACATCCCTAGGGATGAGGCATCCATCCTCTCTGGGCAGCCTGTTCCAGCACCTCAGTACTCTCTTTCTCTGCAAAGGACATTGCCCTCATATCTTATCTAAACCTTTTCTCCTTTAGCTTTAATCCATTCCCCTTGTCTTGCCCTGCTTTAATCCATTCCTCTGTCCAAGCCTTTTAAAAAGTGATTGCTCTCCTGTTTCTCTGCTCCCTTCAGGTACTGGAAGGCGACAATGAGGTCTGCCCACAGCCTTCTTTTCTCCAGGCTGAAGTCCAGCTCTCCCAGCCTCTCCTCACAGGGGAGTTGGGAGTTGCTCCAGCCCTCTAATCATCTCCGTGGCCTCCTCTGAACCCTCTCCAGCAGTTCCACATCTTTGTTGTACTGGGGCCCCCAGATCTGGACACAGGAGTCCAGATGGGGCCTCACTAGGGCAGAGTACAGAGGGACAATCCCCTCCCTGTCCCTGCTGCCACCCCTCTTCTGATGGAGCCCAGGATACCCTTGGCCTTGCGAGCTGCAAGAGCACGCTGCTGGCTCACGTGAAGTTTCTCATCCACCATGTCACCCAGGTCCTTCTCAGCAGGGCTTCTCTCCTCTTCTGTGTCTTTTTTTGTATTGTACTTGTTGTGGTTTTGGGGGGTTTTGTTTGGGAGTTTTTTTTAGTTTTATTTTTGTTTTTTGGAAAGGAATGAAAATAAAATGAATGAATGGAATTACCCTCCACTTAGCTAGAACTCTAGTACAGGAACAAAGAAAACTGCCTAGCTTCATGTGTTGGTGTTTCTCCATTTTCTTTCTTCTACTAGAAAACTGAGAACAGGTATATTCAGACTAAAGAGGTATCTGCTTTTCCCCTTTTCCTACTGGAGCACTGTAAATTGTAATCCCTCTGACTGTATTCAATTTTATCCATTTCTCAAAATCCAAAAGGGTACAAAAATCTCAGACACAATCAAAGTCAGGAATCCTTCAGATTCTTATAATGATTTCCTTAATAATACAGTTAACCTGAAGTACATTAATAATGTCTACTTACAGCTGTTACTGCATCCATTAAAAAAAATTAAAAACCTTTCTGACAAAATTTCTTCTCAAGGTCAAGTGTCTTAACATAATCACATAAACATCATGGGATTCTGACTTTTTTACTTAACACAGAGGGCAAAAAGGATTTTATTTACCTAGGCATACAAAATGAAGGAAATACATACCACTGGTTATCTTAAAAAAGGAATAAAAGCACTAACTGACACCAGAAAAGGTCTCACTTCCTTTTGTTTTATTTATTCAGATTTAAATAAAAATGCAAGCAGTTTCAAAATAAAGGTTGTCTAACATGCAAGCTTTTTGTTACACATCATAGTTTACAGGACTTTTTTATTCCTCCGGTCTGTGTAGAGATCTTTATTGTGACATTTCAAGATGAGGGTTTTATACAGAAAACTAATGAAAATAATTCAGTCATTTCTGAAATAAAGGCTATGAAATAATATGCTGCTTTGCCTACTACTTCTTTATATTGCTGACCTTTAATGTCTCCATAGAAGATCCCCTCATTTACCTCGGATTATACAGCAAAGACTTTTCCCTTGATTTTCAATTCTCTCCTTTAGCAAAAGCCATTGCCTTATATGTGTGAAAATCACAGGAGTTTAAGCAGATAAAATTAAAATGGAAGAAAGCTCATTGCACAGCCAACCAAGGCTGGAAACTCAGCTACTAAAGAAATGTAAAAAGTCTAAAATAAGCAAATGGTTCTGAAAAATAGCCTTTTTTTTTTCCCCATGCTGTTGTTCAGGGTGCCTCTGAGGCTTCCTGGAACTGCAGCAGATAAGCATTACCCGAGCACTGCTTCACTTCAGGGGTCACCTTCCAGATCAGGCCACCTGAAGCTTTATTCCACAGAAGCTGAGAGGTCAGCTCCATGCCACCTCACTTTCTGAGGGCTAATTTTCAAAGGTTTGCCACCAAGTTAACTGCGAGGGCTGGGAACTAGCACACACCTTGGAAGTTTTTGGAGACTTACCTTGGTCTTCTGTCAAAGCTGATCTTACTCGCCCCTTCTTTTCAGTGCTCATACATTTTTCTCCCAAAGGGAATAGAGATGTAAGCTTATACCAGACATGACCAAGAAGACACAAAACCTTTTTCCACGCTGTCATTTCTAACTGAGGTCAGAGATCCAAACCAGAAATGCTGGAAATGGTACAGAACCTTGAAAAGTGTCCCATGTTTTGGTTTATGGATGTTAAAATTGTCAGAAGGTAGAGTTGGTGCTAAGGCTGACACTGAAAGGCTGCCTAAGTCTGTGTTTCAGGGAAGACTGGAGTGTCTAGACACGAGATTCAGTATTATTTCAGATTCTGTAGTGTATGTTGCCTGAACTTCACCTTCCACTGTTCAGTAGCACAATTTACATGTAGGCTCTTCCTCTGATCCTTTCAGTGCAAAGTACTCAGATATTCTAGAGGCTCTAAAATGTTTAGGCACCTGGGTCTCTCCATTGAACTTGCTCTTTAAAAAAAAAGAGTGGGGGAAAAAATAATTATAATTCACATAGCTGAAGAGACAAAAAATACCCTAAAAGTCCCTTCTAGAAGTTGTGAAGAGTCAAATAAGGTTTTCCTCTGAAAGAATCTGCAGGCTTCTATGGAACATACAGTTTGTAGGCAAAGGCACTGGGAATAAGAAGTGAAGAGCTGTTCCCTGCATGCCTGAGAAAGCTGGTTGATTTGAATGTGAAGATAACAAACATTTATCTTGGTAAGTGGCATGGGATGGAATTAAGCGCTGTTGGATAACAACCTTTGAGAATAAAGAGATAGCATGTAGAGATGTTCCTTTATTTTTCTCCTTTTAATTATATGCTGTAGGTCATTAAATTTTCTTATCATACTCCTACACATTCAATTCTTAATGTAACTTGAACATAATTGCCTGTTTTACCAAACTAGATTCAAAGTTAGTCTTTCTTTAGCAAATTTTTATTGCAGGAACAGAAGAATCAGACAATATGGTTTGGGGGTATAATTTGCATGCATTATATCAGAAGCCACACTCAGTTTTCTGGAGAAAATAACAGAAATTGGACTTAGCTATTGCTGCTGCTCCATGTCACTCCTGGAAGATGAATCGTTATATTTCTTCATTGTATTCTGCCATGAGCATACATACAGCAAAAGTCATCATATAGCTTATATCATACATAAACATACAATGTTGTTCTTGTTACACACTTAAACTATGGGTGTTTTTCTGAAAGCAGCTCAACAACCTATAGGTCCAGAATGGAATTCATTTCCTGCATCAAATGAATGCAGACATTCGTTTTTTGACAGAAATACCCTCTGAATTTTCATCTTTGAGAGCCACAGATCATTAAGTGATAAGGCATATCTCTTCCTAGAAGGGAAAGTTTCAGTCCACATAGTTCAGGATCTCCTGAATCTTTCAAGTTATCCTAAAATTATAAGAAGGATACTAATTGCAGAATTCTCTCTACTGTTTGAAATTCCTCTTTCCACTTGCAGCAATGCATAGTTAAGCGAACAGCAAAGGGGAAAGTACATCTCGGCTACCAGCTCATTAAAAAAAAAACAAACCCTGCAATAAAGAGGTTAAAGATAAAAGAGGAAGAATAAATATTGGATGTACCAGATGGGTATGCATGACACAATATATATTGAGACAGTGTACAAGGTCATTGGTCCAGAGATGATGACACTTAAGGATGTAACTGGAAATTCTCCTCCAAATGGGAGAGAACCACCTGTCTACTACTGTGATCTGACAGCTTACTGCTCTGTTACATATCCCTAAAACACATTATATTCTGCTCAGGCTGTGGAAGGTCATTTAAAAATGACATATTCTAACTCATTTTAGAAGCATTTTTAAAAGGAAGTGTAGACTTTTCAAATTTCAAATTATTTTGGGGGAATGAAGGTGAAGGATTTATGAAGCATGCACACTGTTGCTATTAGCCTTACTGCATGAAGGACTCAGATGGGGATACACACAAGTAACAGCGTATCTGTAGATACAGTGAAAAGGATTATAGTTAAGGATTACAGTTTTCCTGAGTAAGAAACAGTGAATGCTATAGGTGAACCTTCTGGTGAAGAGTTGTAGAAGTAACTGTCTCAGTAATCCAGTCCCAAGAGTGACTCAGGATACAAAACTGCAATGGGGGAGAAGACAATGGAAGGAGTAATATTCAGAAGGGTTTTCCTACACTATAATCCACTGAGAGAAGAAAAATTGATCTGTTCTGAGAAATCGCCAAAAAATTCCTTCAGGTCATATTCCCTGCAAAGAAATTTTGGAAGTTTTTAAGGCTGGAATACATTCCTGGATAGGGATGATTCTACTGAAGATAGGCAAAGATGATAAAGAGATACATAAATAAATAAATAAATAGATAGATAGATAGATAGATAGGTTTCATTGGAAAAACCATGGTGCAACTAGCAGAGGGCAAAGAAAGTCAAGGAAAATACCAGGAAAGAGCAAGCAATTAAGAAAGGAAAATGAAAACAGGTGTTCTGGATGGAGAAAGGAGAGAAAGAAATAACACCAAAACTGCTAAGTGTTCTCAGGAACATTTCAGCTACTGTCACTACAAGAGTTATTGTTAAAATCTTTAAATTAAAAAAAAAAAAAGTCAGTATACGGAAAGTATAGATTGGGGAGATGTGGATAGATTAAATGCATTCAGGTCAGAGGATCTGGTGATATTTATTTTTATACAATTTCTGAATTATTGATGATTATACATGAGAAGTAATGGGGAATGAATGAGAACCTAGAGGATTAAAAAAGGACAGAGATACTATTTCTCTTCAAAACATGGCTAAAAGGAGGACAAGCTATCCTAACTTTAATACCCAGAGAGATATCTGAACAAATTACTAAACAATCAGTATGTAAACAGTTTGGGGATTAGAACATGGATTTGTCCATAGCACACAATATCAAACCAATTTCATTTCTTTCTTTGAAAAGGTCATTGAATCTATAATAAAAGGAATGTATCAACTGTAATGTAATTTGAATTTTGTTGTAGTCCCACATGAGAATTAAGGAAGAATATGCTGTAAACAATACTGCTGTGAACACACAGATACTGCAGCTGAGAAATCTTATTTAAAAAAGTAAAAAGTGTTGCAAATGTTAGCAGTTAAACTTTGGAGAATTCCTCACAATTTAGACAAATGCAGTGTGTTTGGGAGGCTATATATATATATATATAAAAAGCCAATATAGTTCTTCTCTTAGCATATTTATAAAAATATTTTTTTAATGAATGTCTTTCATACTTTACATTTGGTTTGCACCTTAGCTGTTTTATTTATTTAGTTAGTTAGTTGTTTGTTTGTTTATTTATTTATTTATTTATGTTATCTGTATATATTTATGTAATACTTTCACAGTTTGCCCCAGAAAAAGTGTTACTATTCTGCATTATCTTTCTGGCCTTCACTAAAGTGATCTTGATCCAGCCACTATGAATCTTAATTAGCAGTTGTTCAGGGAAATTTTGCAGTTGCAGATATCCCCAGTAAATTCCATCTCCTCCGAAATGCAGTAACTTCACAAGTTTCTTGTAATATTTCTCCTACTAATTCCAGTATGAATGAAATCCATTTTTCCAAAACCTATTACCTGTATCCTACTGTAATCACAAACAACATTCCTGTGAACAAATGAGTACGTACAGTTCACGATCACTTTCACACTAATTACTTTCAGTCTTTTACATTCCAAACCGACTGCACTCTGCTAGGTAGCTGCTCCTTAGCTGCATTCTCCACACCTCTGAAAAAGAAAGTTGTTTCCATCTAGATGTATTAATTGCCTAAAGATTTTTGAGGGCTGTTTTGTTTTCCAGACTAAACTTGATAATCTGATAATTTCCAGGAGACATCCATTATTGCTAATCTTGTTCTTGGACATTTCCAATAGTTGCTGAAGTAGCTCGTTTATCTTTTTCTTCCTAGGCAGCACTCCTAAGCACAAAGCCCTATATCACATTTTCCCCTTTCTTTTCTATCATCTCCTTCTCTGAAAGAGATTCAATAAATTTGTGTCTAATCTCTTTCAGACTAAATACAAATTATATCTACGTTAGCAAGTAATTCACTGACAAAGGAGCAGAAAAAAAGACCAAAACATCTGATTTGAAGATTCAGCATTTTGAACTGTACACTCTGGAAATTTTACTGTGGACTAGCTCTAATCTGACCTCATAATCTGAAAGCTGATTAGATTCAGGGTAGGTTGTATTAGATGTTCTTGAAGTCTATCTTCTGGAATGATTTCATCTGAGTAAATAATTTTCCTTGTGAAGACAGCAGCCACAACATGTTAACCACAGATGATCAGCAGAAACATGTCAAAATTACACTCCTGATCCAAAATAGGTATTAAAAGGTAATTACTTATATAAAGACATTGCTCCAATTTGCCATCTTTTCTTTTCTGTTAAATAATCATCACTTGCAGGCCATGTTTCCATAACACTGATTGTGGCATGTCATTCATTCTGCATAAACCTCTTATTGTTTATTATTCTACTGTTTCTGACATTCCTATATAAATTAAGTTATCAATGTCTATATACTTTGTCATAAATGTTTCCTTTTTTATAAGTACCTATTTCACTTTGAGGTTAAACACTTCAGTATCTAAGGAAAATTGCTTTTAAAGTCCCCAGAACAAGATACACCAACAGAATCATAGAATCATAGAATGTTTTGGGTTGGGAGGGACCTCAAAGATCATCTAGTTCCAAAGATCATCTAGTGAAGACTGAGGCAAAAAAGTCATTAAGTACTTCAGCCTCCTCCATATCTCAGGTAACAAGGTCACCTGTTCCATTCCAGAGAGGACCCACTTTTTCCCTCATCATCCTTTTCTCATTGATATACCTGTAAAAACTTTTCTTGTTTCCCTTAACATCCCTGGCCAGATATATTTCTAACAGGGCTTTAGCTTTTCTAACCTGATCCCTGCCTGCCTAGATGGTTTCCCTGTATTCTTCCCAGGATACTTGTCATTCCTTCCTGTCATTGGTAAACTTTCTTTATTTTTCATTCAAGTTTGCCCAGGATCTCCTTATTCATCCATGCAGGCCTTTTGGTGTTTTTGCCCAATTTCCTCTTTGTTGGGATGCATCACTCCTGGGCTCAGAGGAGGTGACCCTTGAATACCAGCCAGCTGTCTTCGGTCCTCTTCCCTCCAGGGCTTTGTCCCATTGTACTCTATCCAGCAGTTCCCTGAAGAGGCCAAAGTCTGCTCTGCTGAAATCCAGGGTAACAAGCTTGCTGCGCATTCTCCTCACTGCCCTGAGGATTTGGAACTCCACCATTTCATGGCCGCTGCATCCAAAACTGCCCTTGAACCACACATTCCCTACCAGCCCCTCCTTGTCAGTGAACTGTCCTTCTACTTGGAAACACTTTTCTTATATATCAAAGTAATACTTTACACCAAATTTTGATTCTTCTTTTCTTTCCTTTTTAGTGCTACATTGTACTTACCAGTTAACAGATGAGAATTAAAAACCTGTATCATTTGGACCATCTCTAATATTTGTGTCAGCAAGACGATGGACCTCAGATCTGGAGAAAGGTAAACTTATGAATATGAAACTTTATGTTTCCATTCCAATATTTACTCTGAATGCTAGAATCAGTAGAATCGCAGAGATATTATGAATAAAGAACTGCTTATGAATAGATCTGTTTTTCTCAATTATTTTAATCTGCTTCATCAATATCAGAGTGGATTTTATCTGTAACTTTCATTTACAAGGGTTCAAAACATGTAAAAATTTGGTGTATCATGGTAAGTCATTTTTCCTCTCTCATATGAACTATTTTCAGTAACAAAAAGTCAGACTTTCTCACATAAATATGTAGTAAAGGTAAGGATGGAGTAAAGATGTTTGCAATAGCAATATTTAATCAGCAACTGCTAGTTCAACTACCAGCTGATGTATAAAGGTGGAAAACACACAGTAGTCTCTCATATTAAATCCTCTGTGTATCCTATGAGCTGATCTTTGAGGCCAACAGACATACATTGGCTTGATATTAGTTTTGCCTAAATTTTGCTTTCAATAGAGAATTTCTCCTCTGCTCTTGAGCCTTCCCCTCCTGCCACTGAAGTTATACCCCACAAGAAAACTTACAACCAAACCAGCTGATTTGCACCCATGTACGCATGTCATGCTTCTAGTAGAAATTAATATCAAGCTCGTATCTTGCATTTGTTTGCAAGTGGTGGAGTCTTTCCCCCAGACAGAGATAAGAGGTGCTTGCACACCCATAATTTTCAGGGACAGAGTAACAAATTACTTTCTTGTCTGACTGAGAGTGTGGATGGCTATCGTTCCTGCTCAAGGTGAAAATTACACTTGTCAGTAGTAAAGCGCTGGTTTTACAAGATGCATTAAATATGGGAGGGGGAAAAAAAATTGATTTGGAGCAGCCTCCAGTACCAAAGCAGCAAAATGACTCTGTTACTGGTGAAACTGAAGGAATTATTTTCCCTGTTTCCTAGAGTGCAATTTTCTTCTTAATTTCTTTGCAGTCACAAAAAATAAAATGTTCTGGCTCCCATTCATATTATACCTTGAGCTGCAAAATGTTTTTATTTTTACAGTGACTGTTGGATTTCACCCTAGAGATTCCAGATATTTATGTACCAATTTGCAATCACTAGGGAATAAACCCAATGATTTCAATTTATGACAATTTTTGAGGATTTGTTTCCCTTGCTTCTAAAAAAGTTTAAAGGCACAACTGTAAAGAAATAGAAGAAGTGGAAAAATAGCAGATGGCAAATAATTTTGGCCGAAAGACAACCAAATGTTTGTTGCTCAGAGAGAAGAAATTTAGTTTGCTCTTGAAAAGTAAAAAGCAGTTCCAAATCTGAAGGGAAGACTTACTTAACTCTCAGCAGTCACTGGTGTTGTTAAAATAAGCTGTTATCTGAGAACTATTTATACTGAATTCCTATCATTTCATTGAATAGGGAGAGCACTGATTGCATAAAACGTCTAGGAGACAGAGCAGACTTTCCTCTTCCTTCTCTCAACAGAATTTTCCTTTAGCAGGGTGTTTATTGTAGACACTGCAGCAGTAAATTTACTTGAATTCTATTTTAAAAATCATTATAACTGCTCTGAACATTCATAGCTGAAAAGATACTGTGTCACTTTTGAGATTGGTGAACATTTCAGCCTAAAATGAATGATAATTGCAGTGAGATATATTGTTACTGGATAATAGTTTATAGTAAAAAAAATCGTGAAGCAAACAGTTGTAATTCCTTTACTCTCACTGCTCCTGTATCTTAAATAGCAGCAAAAGTTTAAGATGTCAGTAAGTGAAAACCGAACACACAGCAGCTGCCATTAGCATTGATATGTAATGGATATAATTACCTAGAATTATAATGCTAATTGTAGGTATTTCTGAGTGCAACTCACATTTTAAATATGTGTAAACAAAACCTGTGAGGATATGCATGTGTTTTTATCTTTACATGAGTTTTGTGCTGAACAGACCAAGAATCTAAACACAGACCAACATTCTCTTCACTGTCATTGAATTACAAATACATCTAGGTAGGAAACAACCATTAGAAACATCAAGTCCAACCATTAACCGAGCACTGCCAAGCCCACCACTAAACTATCTCCCTGAGCACCCCATCTACTGTCTCTTAAACCCCCCCTCTCCAGGGATGGTGACCCCACTACTTCCCTGGCCAGCCAGGTTCCAGTGGTTAGACAACCTTTCAGTGAAGAAACTTTTCCTAACATCCAATCTAAACTTGAGGCCATTTCCTCTTCTCTTATCACCTGTTACTTGGGAAAAGAGACCACCTAGCCACATCATCCTTCCAGGTAGTAGTAGGGAGTGACCAGTTCTCCCACAAGCCTCCTCTTCTCCAGGCTAAACAGCCCCAGTTCTCTCAGTCACTTCTCGTAAGACCTGTGCTCCAGATCCTTCACCACTTCATTGCCCTCCTCTGGACACAGTCCAGCACTTCAATGTCAGTGAGAGGCCTAAACCTGAACATAGCACTTGAGGTGGGTCCTCACCAGGGTCAAGTGCAGGGAAGGATCACTTGCTTAGTCCTGCTGACCATGCTATTCCTGCTACAAGCCAAGATGCTGTCAACCTTCTTGGTTGCCTGGGCACAGCTCATGTTCAGCCGGTTATTGACCAACACCCCCAAGTCCTTTTCTGCTGAGCAGTTTTCCAGCCACTCTTCCCCAAGCTTGTGGGGTTCCTGTGACCCAAACATCTTAATCACAAGTATCCAGCTCACAAACTTTTCCCATCTTTGTTATATTGGCATCAACAAACAGCCCACAGACTGCAGGGTATTGCAGAGTAAATAACGCCCAGGATAATGGCGACTTGAAAGCCTTTTGTACTTGCTTCTTGCAAATTTTCCCTAAATAGCACTTATGCATGAAATGTCTCTGAAAAATCATAACGATTCCTGATCTCAAAGGGTTTAATTAATTCTAAAAATAACCACTGTGGAGAATATGAAAGCAAAATATCCATTTCATGCAGGTGCACACAAGTCTACAAACAAGCTGGAGGTTCAGCGAGGAATGATGGAAAGAATGTCCTGGAAAACAAGCATTGAGAATGGAAGCATGTGCAATGAGTTTCTGATATTGGCTCTGCTCTCTGAAAGAACTATATTGCTTAGCTATGGGAACAGATAACAAAAAAACTTCCTTCAGATTGTTTTTCAGGTGGTTATCCCACATAATTAAGGAAGCCAATTTTCCTGGGTTTGATGACTGACCTAACAATGGTGGATTGCTGTTGCCGATTTAATTAGCAATTTGGGGGGAGGGAGGAAATAATCATTTAAAAAAAAAAAACAACCCAAACCAACTAACCAAAAAAACCTACAACAAAAACCAGAGTAGCGGAAGAGGAGGCGGTTATGATAAAGGAAAAGCTTCCTTGCCCAAGTTGCATTTAGATGCTTTGAGGCATAAATGCAAATCAATACTGACATTCAATTTCCCCCTCTTATATTGCTTTTATTTTAGTCCTACCAGGTTTGTAGCACTTCCTTAAAATTCACCTCCTTTATGTCAGCAGGGACTCTTCTTACTCAGGAATATATTCTTCTGGACAATTCATGGCTTTAGATTCCCAGCCCACACAGAGAGAAACTAAAGAAAAACAGTCTGGGGTACAGAGCAAGGAAAGGAGAAAAGGGAACATTTACCTGCAGTGCAGTGCTTTTTAATTTAGTTTGCGGCTTCTGTAACAATAAAAGAAGCTCCTTAGGTGATGGAATCATCATCAAAGAGATGAGGAAGGTGAACTGGCTCAGTAGTAAATAAGCGATCACAGGGAAGCAATCAAAGATGCAGAAAGCAAAGCAATACTTCTCCTCGCTCCCTCCCCCATTTCTCCCAGACTTGAAGAAATACTACAACCTGTGGTCCTAGGACAGGTGGCCAGACTAGGAATATCTCTTGAGAATGAAATATATCAAAAAGCAAAACAAAACAAAACTATATATAATTACTGTTAGCCAAAGTAGTTTTAAAAAGGGAGCTGTTGTGTCAATTCTCTGTCCTCTAAGAAACGAAATTGTGAGCAGCTAGCTTTTGATATGGGTCATGGAAACAGTACTAGCCACACACAGTAATCTTGAGGCAAGGCTGGTAATGTTATCAGAAGAGGTCAAGAAATGCTGTAATAATTTCATGTTCTGGAAATGTGACCTGCTGAACTAAGATCGGTTTGCTGCTGCTTTTCTCAAAATGACTTTGCATTCTCTATGCAGATGTCAAATCTTACGAAAGTTGTAATTTGAAAATCTCACCCCTGATACTTTTTAAAGTCTCAACTTTGCAAATACACTGCATTTTATTTCATACTCTGTGTCAGTTAACCGAGGAGTTTGAAGTGTGCTCTTACGAGTCCAGCAATAAAGTCTAAAGAAAATAGGTGAATTTAAACATCACATTAAACTGCATCCATACTAAATACTGTGGGGATTTGGAAAAACACAGTGCACGTAAAATATGTTCAGTTCTCCTCAAGAAAATTATGTAAGCTTTTCTAAAGAAAAATTTGAACACTACAGCAAAACTGAATTTTATAACAGCAAGTTTTATACGTGGGAGTTTTCCAACTACCTTTAGGAGATACTACTTCACAGAACATTGAAATTCTTTAGGAAGCAGTGTCAGAGTGATGTCATTTGTCTGCTATTAGTTCCATTTGCCCATGTTATTTACTTTTAATTTATTTCTTACTGAAGACAAACTTAGGTGTTTGTGTGAATTTCACTCTACATACCATCAGTGTGGTTTTAGAGGAAGTTAACTTTAAAGAATAAGCATTTTTAAGAATAAATAGAGCAGGTGACATTACTTTTGGTGACAGTCTGTAAAGAATCCTGTAGAGCAAGTGGTTCCAGATTATTGTGTGAGGATCTTACTATGCTCCGTACATTGCAATTCAGAAAAGACAGTCCCTTCATTGGAAAGAAATGTATTTGTTATGATTTCTAGAGTTCTACATAATGATAGCTATAAATTGAGTTTATAAAGATTTGTACAATTTTCAGGACTTGAAAGATACAAGGAAAAAAAGATTATTTACTATGGCTACTTTAGACCTTTAGGTTAGATCTAACATGAGAGAGAGAAAACTCGATGCTTTCAGCACTTCATTTCTTCCACAACTTGTACGTTCAGATTCTAACACAATGATCACCTGAACATAACTCACTACTTATTTCTCCCCTGTTCTCACGTGTTGTTGGAGAAACAAGAATCGATGACTGAATCTGAAGGGAGAAGGCTGACAGCTATGGAATAGGAAGTCTCTTATTTCTACATGCTCAGTGTCAGGGAATCCTTGACACAATCAATTTTTCAAGAACAGGCTGTTAAATTCCTTTCAGGTTGGCAAAACACAATCAAAAAATCTTAAAGTGGAGGACATTATCTTTTGAACCACACCAAAAAGACAAGAAATAAAATTAACATTCTAGAAGTAAAAGCTTGCTGTCATTATTAAAACATTGAGTTGATCCTGGGACACCTAAGAAGGATACTTAGAAAAAGTATTGTCAGAGGCCAATTTTTATGTTTATTCTTCTAATTTTTTCAAGCTTCAACTTCCTCTTTTTCAAAAATCTCATTGCCCTGAAATGTTCTTCATGTATCCGTAGGGCCTTCCTTATTTTGCATTTAGGGTAGCTAATGTTACAAAGGCAAAATATTATCTGTATGTCCAAACTGAAAACCAAATAAGATTCCTTTGAAGAATCTGATACAAGGCTAAATCATCTAAAAATGGAAATTAAGCGTGCTTGAAGCATATGAGATCTAACCAGGAATGTTTTGCAACCCTATATTTGTCTCTCAGGGCATCAGCATTAATTCCTCCAAAAATCAGCAAAGCCTTGATAAGAGAAAAATCCTAAGGAGCATGGATATCTTCCAGTCATAAAACTGAAAAACTCAGTGGAAACAGCCCTGAAGGACTTCACCTAATTAGGCTGAATGTCTTCTCTTAAAAATAATAATAACAACAACAATGATGATGATGATAATAATAATAATAATAATAATAGTAATAATAATGATAAAGTAATTGCTACTAAGAGGTCTGGAATACACTTCAGATAAAACCATAAACAGAGCTTAAATATTTCAATGTATATTTGTCATGTGAAGAGCCAGGCACATACACAATTTGACAAAGGACCTGGGAGACTCCAGACTGTAATGAAAGGTGACAAACACAAAGCAAGTCATCTCACAGTGCATTGGAGAGGTGTAGACAAATAGACTGAAAGAGTCTGAGGGAGGTTGCAGAGACCACCCATTTTGCTGCAGGTATTACTCATCCTTGACTCAGCCTTGACAGAGAGGCTAATGTGTACTTAAAGATCTTTGTGGCTGAAACCAAACCAACATTCCTAATCAATCTGCTGCAATTTTTCATGGATTTTCT
The DNA here is from genome assembly GCF_964237585.1 of Gallinula chloropus. Classification (NCBI taxonomy): domain Eukaryota; kingdom Metazoa; phylum Chordata; class Aves; order Gruiformes; family Rallidae; genus Gallinula; species Gallinula chloropus. The sequence continues at coordinate 5,595,238 of NC_140089.1, read as the reverse complement.
GGATATCTGAATTAAACTCTCATTCTCCTTCTGACACATATGGAATGCATTATGTCTCACCTGCAGCTTTCCTCACAAAAAATTTTCCAGGGGTCTGATTGTTTCCTTTATTCCTTTACAGACTTTCAATAGCTGGTTTCACCTTTGTCCTGAAGACAGCACCAATAACTGGAAAACTATTCCAACTAAGGTCTTGAGAGTTATTGGTACAATGATGAAATGCATTTGTGTGACCTGCACACAAAGTCAGAAAAGTTGATTTTTATGTCTCTTCCTTAATAATAACAATAGAAAGGAAATAAGTGCAGCTTCCAAAACATGTCACAGAAACACCACTGCTGAACCGTGTCAATCAGATATTAATATGCTTTTCCAAAAGTATATTGAATCTCCAATATTCCTTGGATTTTATAGTCTCCTGTCCTAGAACTAACTGCACAACAAACTTTCTTTCCTTTCACTTCCAGTAAGGATTTATCTGCACAGAGACAGTAGTGGCTAAATGTCCTCATCTTTCTCACTCTTTCTTTCCTCATGTTTTATTTATTTTAATTTCTAATTAAAAATTAGTCTTTCATTATATTCCACGAGTGTCTGCCCTTCAGGTTTTTGGTGTGCAAAGATCATTATAAACATTACATTTAAGATTTCACAGTCTTTTCAGAGCACATTTGCAATCACTTCAAATGAAGTTTGAGTTACTTAGAAGAAAATTAAAATTATGGGTATTGAAAAATAAAACAGTTTGGGATTTTTATATTTGTACTTCTACTAAGAAAGGACATCTGTGGTTACTTATCTGAGTTTCAGGTATATAATTGTAGCCATTCAGCTTGCAGATACATTTTAGGTATGTAATTAAATGATAATAAAATAAATTCACATATTTTCTATGTGCTTCAGGTTATGAGTAAGGAAATTGAAAGAAAGAAACCACTGTGGCTTTTTCTGTTTTCTTCTGAAGATCAGACCCTGAACTTAACAGGTGCCACTCTGACTTTGCCTGTTCATAGGAAATTCAGAACACTGATGGCTTCATAACATTGTTCATAAATTACCACATAAATTCTAGAAGACACCCAATATATATAACTATATTCAGTATTTTTGCATTTATTCTGTTCGTTGACTCCTCACTGACTGTGTCCAGATTATGTCTGAGTCAAAGTGAGGGCCACAAAGGAGGAAAAATCTACAGTACTGGTCACAGAAATTCATTCCATGAGAGCAAAAAGTTGGCATTTAATAGAAAAACTCTTTTTGATTAAAAGCAACCTTCTGATTTGCACTGAAAGAAATAAACAGTTTGAAGGCTCTGAAGGATATTACCAGACTCAAAATCATACAACACCTTTTTCTCCTTTCGGTTCCAGCTGTAGGACAAGCATTTCCCAGGTCTATAAAATAAAAACACCTAATCCCTCTGAGCCAAATTATATATAGGCTGCAGATTTGGTATTGTTATTTTACTAAAATATGCACATTTTAAAAAAACATTAAAAATCATATGGAATCTATACAAACAGAGGGATTTGTTCACTTATTCTTTAGTGCAATTCAAATGATAAATTCCATATTCTTGTGCCAGGTACTGAGCTGGTCACTTTTTTTTCTTTAATTTTTTCCTCCATGCAATGTCTAAAGTCAGGAACTTCTCAGAAAATATTTCCTGCTTCATGCTTTCATACTCCAGAATACCAGCTGTCTTGGCAAACTTCCTGACGCACAGGAACTTTTGTACTATGGTAGGACTGAGATTTGTACCCACCAGCCCTTCTCCTTGACCAGCCTGAAAAGGAGGGCGTGCCTGATAACGGTGCACATGGGCTGAGAGTGCTTCTGAGCCTCAGCACATTTAGTCACTGGCTGTGACCAACCACAAGATATGAAAAACAAAGCCCTTCTGTTAGTAAAATTAATCAGAACACTTTTGCCTAAAGGTGAAATGGGAGGTAAGAGGATGCCAGTAAAAATGATGTATCTAACCAACCATCTTTACAGCGAACTTTCTCCCTAGTGAAATGATAATGAATATATATATTAGTTGAGCACACTGGTGTACACACATATACTTGCAGTAAAAAGGTCTTTCTCATGCAATAACAAAGGCGTTTTTTAAATGTTTACCTTAGCTCTCTTTACTAAGGCAAGAAAATACCTATTACTTACATGTCAGGGTCCTCATCCATAGCTAAACCCTTTGTTAATCACAGTTCTATCCACCTGCCAATGCCACCTGCCACATCCCTCCCAATGCTTTCTGACTTGCAGTGTCATTCTTGTTTTCTTGTTAGGCTTAACCCTTCAGAATTCGTTCCAGCTTCGTTATCTCTTCAGATGATCAAAGGGCTGGAGGACCTCTCCTGTGAAGACAGGCTTGTCAAGCCTGGAGAAGAGAAGGCACTGGGGGGGACCTTATAGTGGCCTTCCAGTACCTGAAAGGTGCCTGTAAGAAAGCTGGGAAAGAACTGTTCATAAGGGCATGGAGCAGTAGGACAAGAGGGTTAATGGATTTAAACTCAAATAGGGGAGATTTAAGTTAGATATTATGAAAAATTTCTTCAACATGAGGGTGGAAGATCACTGGAACAGGCTGCCCAGAGAGGTAGTGGAGGGCATCCCTGGAGGCATTCAAGGTTAGGCTTGATAAGGCTCTGAGGGACCTGATCTAGTGAAGATCAGGAGGATGAAAATGTCACCTTACTGGGTGGGGGTTGGACTTGATGGCCTTTAAAAGTACATTACAACCTAACACATTCTACAATTATACGATTAATTCCTGTGAAACTTTCCAGCCTTTAAAAAAAAAAAAAATTGCCTTCCCCAACGATTTCCTGTTGGGTTCTGTCAGAAGCAAAATGTCTTAGTCCTTTCAGTGGGCAGGAACAATCAAATCAGGGAGAACACCTTCAGTAGCACAGTTTTATAGATGACGTATTCCACTGCATTTGTGTCTTTTTCAGATCAGAGAGTCCTAGAGTACTCAGCCATTGCATGAAAATGAACATCTAGTCATTCTTGTATCCATTTTTTTAATCTTTTCCAGCTTCTTCTATGTCATTTTTGAAACAGAAGACTAGAAGGTTTGTAGGTCAAAGGTTTTCCATAAAGCAAAGCTATGTTAGTTTATTCTTGATTTCTCTCCTAACAATTCCTAGGACTACATTTGTTTTTCTCCTTGTTACTCAATTCTGCTACATTTTTCATGTATCACAATCCCAAAATATTGCTACTGAGTGATAACAACCATCTTTTTATACACGAAATTACATGTTTTTTTTCACCATTAACACTGACTTCTATTGACATTGATTTACCAGCCACTTTACTACCAATTACACTTTCATAACGTCAAACTCTCTCCTGAATGACTTTGAATCATCACAAAACTTTGTTTCCTCACTGCTCATCTCTTTTTGCCAGTAATTTATGAAAAAATTAAAAATCTTCCAGTCCAGAGCTCTGAAGAATTTGAATGGTCTCTCTCTACTGAAAGAACTGAGTATTTCCTCCTACACTTCATTTCTTACCTCCCTACTCAGGGACTTTCTTTCTTACACTTGGGCTGCTTAGTTTCCCTAAAGTCTTTGATCAGGCACTTCGTGTAAAGTCTTTTGGAAATCCAAATAGACTGTATCAACCAGATAATTCCTGTGGCATTTCAATTACCATCTCATTCCCTTTTGCTTTTAAGTTGATTGAATATGCTCTATTGCTGTTTAAAATTTCAGTTTTATTTTTCAATTCAGATTCTACCAGTGAAACTGCTACCCATGTCTAAAGTAATATATTTTTGCCTGCTCCTACATTCAAGGCTCTTTACTGCTCATTTTCCCCTGAGATATTGATTACTGCCTACAATCTGCTCTTGATAACAGATTTCAATGCCCAAGTGAGATTGTTTGTTTTAAAATGTTTCCCCTCCCTACTCTAGAAAACACTGAGCTCCTTTTTATTAAAACTCTCCTTTTCTGTGAGTGCTAAAACACTGACAATGGTGAGGCTGTTGCTAGGACCAGCACCTCTAATTCTCAGACACGCTGTCTCATTGACTTTTTGTGGTTCTCCGCCTGTCTGTTCATAGCTATTTGCCAGCTCTTGTCCTTGAGTGGGATGAAAATTTGTTTAGATAGTTCTCTTAGTACTTCCTAGTATCACATCTTTACAAACTCCTGTCATACTGTGAGCTTTGGATCCATGACTAGGCCTGCAAAAACAAGCAAATAATATTAATACTTATTAATACAAACAGTGCTCTAAAATATGAGCATAAAATACTCAGATGGTCTTTATTTCTACCCCTGGGTAGACACACCCTGGCTAGCATGTCCAACTCTGTTCAGCTCCTGCAACAGCAAAGTAAATGTAGTACATTCTGTACATACCAAGGTAATTCTGGAACCACTGCAGATGTCCAGCATGGCTCTTGAGCTTGAAAAAAATCTTCCAGCAGGTACTCAATGGCTCCTACATCCCATATTACACCTATCTCACACATCAGACAACGTGGTCATAGGTACCTGAGGGTTAATTGCCACTATGGTGGGTTTTTATATGTATTTTTCATAGATCCTGTCGCCTCAGAACCAGAAGTTGTCCGGCAGGAAAGATAACGTACTCCCGATTACCTCCACACTGCAGTTCAGAAAATCATCCACTAGTGAAGAAAAATACCCCCTTCCTACACCAAGTAGTTGAATAAGCTCTCCCCAGAGCCTTGGGTAAACAGAGAAGTGCAATATTCAAGGATCTTACGGAGTTAATAAAGTAAGAGCTATGTATCATCGCTAACACTTCACAGCAGAGCTTCTCTAGACTTAAAGGAAGGATGAGGCAAGGGAACTATTAGCAACACAAGAGTCTTAATACGAATTTTGTCCTGCATTTTCCATTGATTCTTAGCTAAAACTACCCCTCCTCTTCCCTTTTTATCTATCTGAATGCAGCTGCTGGAGTATCAATACAAACATTCATCCTGACCTATCAGATGACACCTTCTCCTGCCAAGCAACTGCTGAGGGTGTGTGGCAGAGCCAGTAAGGCACCAAAGCTCCCTATAAATCTTCATGTGTGGCAGTGAGGGGAGCACAGCATGGGGAAGAATTTAAGAAAGGCTAAAAACAAAGTTTGCAACAAGTTAACCATTCTCAATTAAAACCAGATTGCTGCTCCAATTAAAGTGCTTTTCTTGCTCACTTCCACTGAAAGTAAGAGAAATTAATTGAATAGATGTGCTGCTCTGTCATACAGGTAATTATCTTCCCAATTGTGCAGCCCTGTCGGGTAGTGGCACCGGCACAGGTAAAACTGCTAATCTGGGGGAAAAAAAGAAACCAAAGAAAGGGGTAAAACAAACCAAACACATCTTATAATAAATCCAGTCTATCAAATCCACATTCTCCTGTCAGATTCTACAACACAGAATGAATTTTGAACATGAATTGCTTTCAAGAAAGCAGGTTTTGGTATTCACACGCGTTGTCATCTACCAGAGCTGGGGGGTAGGAAGGGAGATAGGAAAGGAATATAATTCATTCTCTGGCTTATTGAGGAAAGTTACTGTGCTCACATGATAGTAAGTAATACCGTTATTACTGCTGCAATTTCATATTCTGACTAATATTGTACACAGCCTGCCTGCCATTAGCCTGTCTTTGAAGCATTTCCTTCCCTTGTAAATGGCTAAAGGGTTGTTCTTGATAATATACATTTGACAGCACAACATTAGGAATGTAAGATATTGCACCTCTGTGCCTCCTACTCATGTATTTTTCCAGACTTAGCTATCATAAGGCAATTTTCAAGATTCAGAGAGCTTTCTTCAAATATAAATAGTCAAAGGGAGATTTTGCTGACTGAAAGCTTAAGGCTTTTTTTTAAAAAAAGAAAAAAAATTGAATTGTCAAATAAAACTACAAAATATTTGTAACAGATAAGGCCTAGGCTTCAGAGTAATGAAATTCTGCTCAGATTTACTTCAGCCTTCATCATGTCAGGGTGTCTGTACTTGTTCTTGACTTACTCCAAGGAAGCTCTGAGCTTGGTGTCACCCAGTTTTGAATGTTTTCCTCTTGCACACTCTCTTCTCTGAAGTAGCCAGGGCTCCAGCTGCACAACACATGTCACAGCCTCCTCTATAATGTGTAAGTTAGAATTTTTATGGAATGGTATAATTTTCATAAATATAAAAAGCAAATTTGCATATGTAGTGTGATGAAGAAAATATAAAATGACCCAGGTCTTCTCACATAAAAAGGCCAAAGATCTGAGAACAGAAGGAAATGGACTCGATGATCTTAAAGGTCTTTTCTAACCTACTCATTCTGTGTGAGTCTGTGAATTTAAGACAGGGCTTAATTAGCCCTTCCTAGGTATTGCTAATTTCATACATATTTACAAGTCAAAGTGGTTTTGCAAAAATCAGAAGAAAATATCCTTAGAATATTTTAAAGTTTTGGAGGGGGAGGCTTATCTTATTAATTTAGTAAGGTCGTTGTAATCAAGTTAACAAAAGTGTGAGGGCCAGTGCTCAGCTATCACACCTAGGAAATTCCCCACAACACTTCACATTTTATTTTAACGACTTCTCCTATTTACTTGCTAAGCAGTTCTTTGCCACATTAGTTACCACATTAAAATTTAATTCCTATTAGCTACTGAAATCAGTTGGTGAAACCTACTGAAGCAACTACTACCCCATTACCATGTCTGTATTACTGAAATTTAGCATTTAGTGGCATTGTTAACCAAGAACAATAGCATGTGACAAAATACTGTGTGCTCATTTTTCCTCTTAACCAACAAGCAAGGGCACTTACTGGGTGGGAAGACAGCAATGTATCTACAACGCAGTTCACTTCGGTCAAGAAGTACTTTAAGCCTAGGTTTGCTATGCATGTATTTCTGCCTAGCTGAAACACTTCAGCAGAGCCAGCAACCTCCCATCAGTGACCTTTCTGAGGCCAGGCATCCTAGCAAGGCCAGTAGGCAGGTCAGGTTCCCTGATTTTGCAGGAAATGCCGCACAGGTGGCATAAGCCCTGTTTGCAGCCTTGTAGGATCCAAGGGACTATTTTAACCCCAGACCAACTCTTTACCTCAGACTGTTAAACCTAAGGCCTTATCCTCCACAACTCAATAAGGTTTTTGGGAATGTGTAGCTGTATTTTGTAAAACTTAACAATTTTTTGAAAGAGGATGTCAGTGTTAGCCTTACTTTTTATGGAAACTGCCATGTTCTAAGTAATTATTTCATTTGATTCCATGTTTCCTTTCTTCCTCATTTGTCGTTAACACAGATATCAGATGGCTGTCCTAGGATCTAGAAAAGCACCGTTTGCAGTGGGGTCAGTGTCTTATCACAACATGTATTTAAATCATCTGAATCAAATTTCCATAGATTCAGCAATACAGTAAGAATTGGTTGGTGATAATGATATGATCTCTTTTAATCCTCTAGATTGAATGCTCGTTAGCAAATAATTACAATGCAAATTTTCTGTGCCAGGTTTGATTTATGGGCTACCATATATTAAGAAAGATTTGTTTCAGTCATGATGTCCAGCCATCAGTTGAGCAAAAGGTTTTCTCCAGATAGCTTTGAAGTGCTTTCTCCTGTTTAAATTACAAGTGCAGAACCTGATGTATTACAACAACCCAAAATCTTACTTTTGAAAGTTGAGACCTCGATTGAACAAAAGAAAAAAAAAAAGAATACTTTGGAACAAAAGAAATATGAAAAGAGTCCAAATTGTATCCCTTGCAAAGCTGAAATATTACAAATATTTAAGTATCATAAAAATTTCCCTTATACATGCACTGTAATATTTCAAATATTAGTTCAGAGAACACAAATATTTAAGAAATTAAATATGGGAAGAAAAGATGTTTCCCTGACTCCTGAGGAATTTTGAAACAGCACAACTTTAAACAGAATTGACATATATGTGAAACTTTTTCTTTGGAGAAACTGGGCAAAGAGAATCTTATGTTCAACAGGGTTTGTTTGAATAGAGTGGTGGTGTACTTTTAATCCCACTTTGCTTCTTTTTTTTTTTTTTTTTTATTTGTTTTGAAAGCATTGTGCAAGAAAAGGAATGAGAAGCAGAAACTTTCTAAGGGGTACTATTGCTCAGTGCAAAAATCATTCCTTAGATAATTAAACCAGAGCATTGCTGTGAGCTGTGTCTTCTCCTGATACGAATTTGGAAAATGAAATATTTGTTTAATTAGAACTATGTGCATTTCTTGAAAAATCAGTGGAGGTTAATAACTTCTCTGTGGTTATTAGAACCGTGGAGGAATAATTGGGGCAAGAATTTAATGACCGATTTGATCGCTATATTAGATGTCTGGTGTGTTGGGTTTCTCTGTGAGGGGGTGAAGGGACTTGCATTATTGCTTCCCAAGTAGCCCATTATTTCTTTTCTTGCAGTTTAACAAGGTTTCCGTTAAAACTATAAATTTAGTCTTAACTAGAAGCTAATGATCTGCTCATTCAGAAAGGGCTGTACTTTGGTATCATCACGGGTTTTTTGAGCCTTAAAGATGCACAAAAAGAGTAGACTGAAGTGTGACACATAAGAAAAGAATCTTTATCCAAACCTCAACTGACAACCAAAATTGGATATTTAATAATGTAATTATTAAATGGTGGTCTGAGATACTAGTAAACATTTTTTTTTATAATTTGCCTGTGTTATATTGATGATAAGCTAATGTAAAATTTAAGAAGAAAAATGCATCAATCTGAATGTGGCTATTTTCTGGGCAAATTGCAAGATTAAGAATCTATAAAAAGAATTTATGGGGCTTATTCCTAAGCAAATACAAGGAATTATGATTACCTTTGTGGGTAGTCACTCCTTCAAGCCCATTTCCTATTGTTCCATGTATAATTTAGTTCCTATATATTCACCAGCATGTTTCAGAAAGGTCTGTGCTGATGCCTGCCAAAAGAGATAATCTTTACTTCAGGCTGTCATTCCTGGGTAGAATTTGATAGTATGAATCTGAAAAAGTAAATACACTTTTACACAACCACCGGTTTATTGTCTGTGGTGAACACAAATACACTCAGCCTTCAGAGCTCACAAAAGAAACCCGCGAGTGAGAAGTGTCCCAGGGCCCTGTAAATTGATGTAGTCCCACAGAGTTAGCTGAATTAAAGGAAATGTTTAATTTTCTTTTTGTGATATTGACCTGAGAGAACATCAGCATCAAGATGCTAAAGCTCAAAGATTACTTAGGGTATTTTATATCTACTGTGCTTGTAGGTGAGCTTATAATTTTTAATAGTACACTAACATGTGTATATGTACTTCTTTGTTTTGCAGTATATGGGAACAAATGCCCCTTAACTCTGAGGGATAGGCTTTCTTTTGACTCTGCAGTTACCTGATAGGATGTAAAAGGAAAGTGAAGTGTTCTTTGTCCAAGTACTGGAATTTGGATAATGCTATAAATCATACACAAGGCACATATTCCTACACGATGATGAACTTCACATTGAGATAAATTAAGAATGTCTTAGGAATGCAAAGAATCACACAGAATCACAATGTTAAAAAAGACCTTTGAAGATCATCAAGTCCAACCATTCCCATCCTAAGCTAAACCATATCCCTAAGTACCTCCTCTACCCTTTTTTTAAACACATCCAGGGAAGGTGACTCAACCACATCCCTAGAAACATCTTGGTAAACCCCATTAGAGTATTTAAATACCCACATACAGGCAGCATATCATTTTTTCTAGACGTCCTTCGGGCTTTGAAGATGCTGAGGGGACTAGAACTTCTCTCTTACAAAGAGAGGCTGAAGGACTTTGAGCTTTTTATCCTAGAGAAGACGGAGGGGGAAACTTATCAATTCTTATCAATACTTGAGGGATGGGTCAGGAAGATGGGATCAGTCTTTTGTCAGTGGTGCCCAGTGACAGGACAAGAGGTGATGGGCACAAACTGTTATACAGGGAGTTCCACATAACCATGAGGAGAAACTTCTTTATTGTGAAGGTGGCAAAGCACCACGGCAGGCTGCCCAGAGAGGCTGTTGGGTCTCCATCTCTGGGGACATTCAAAACCTGCCTGGACAGTGCCCTGTGCAGCCTGCCCTAGGCAATCCTGCTCTGGCAGGGCGTTGACTCCAGAGGTCCCTTTCAACCATGATCATTCTGTGATTCTGAGATTCTATCCTTGTTTCAGCTGAGTTAGAGTGATTTTTTTTCTTTCTATTAGCCATTATAGTACTCTTCTGGATTTAACAGAATGATATTGATAACACTGTGATGTTTTAAGTTGTTGCTGGGTAGCTGTTGTCTCTACACTGAGTCAAGGACTTTGTTGCTCCTCATCCCACCCCACCAGCAAGTTGGCTGGTGGTGTGCAAGCGGTTGGGAGGGGATGCAGCCATGACAGCTGACCCCACAGACTGCAGGGATATCCTATACTCAGCATGACATCATATGGTATGGCATGCAAGGACGTTCAGAATGATGGCATTTACCTTCCAAAGTCCCATTAGGTGTAACAGAACCCTGCTGTCCTGGGGATGGCTGAACACCTGCCTGCCATGGGGAGAGGGGAAGGAATTCCTTGTCTTGTTTTGTTTGTGTGTGTGGCTTTTGCTTTATTTATTAAACTGTCTCTGTCTCAACTCACAAATTTTCTCACTCTTACTTGTCTGATCAAGTCCCCAATCCCACGAGAGAGGAGTAAGCGAACAGCTGCAGGGGGCTGAACTGTCAATTGGGACACAACCATTGCACTAGTACAGGAAATTACGACTTGAGTCATAATAGTTTCAGATTAAATTCCAGTCAGACATCAAGTGTATGTTGTTGACTAGGCTGATGTTCTAAATGATCACACTTATTGCTCACAAAGAGGTAATAGTATCACCTGTAGGAAATGCTTTGTTGAGCATTTGTTTAGCTTGGGGTTTTTTTGGGGGAAAGGAGATATGCAAAGGGTGTATGGCATAACCATTTCAAACCAAAGCCTTCACGACTACAAGGATGAGAAGATCATGCCACTTGTTGAAGCAGCAACAGAAGATCATGCCACTTGGTATTTCTTTAGTAGAATGGCTGGAACGTTATTGAACCTCATAGTCATCAGTTATCAATGATCTCTCCATAGATATTCGGTATCCTAGCCACAGTTTTCACCAGTGGCTAGTTTTCACCTGTGGGAGAAGCTCTATCAGCTAATCTTACATTCCTGGGGAAATTCTGGAGTACTGTAACTTTTCAAAAGATGAAATAGATGAGCAGAATACCAATAGGACACTTGATTAGATACCAACCTACAAACACAGCAGCAAAGGCCACAAGACCCTCAGAGGAAAAAAAAATCAAAAGTGATTTACAAAGGCAAACAATCTTACCATTTACATGTTTCCAAAAAGACTTTTAAGGAACTGTTGTTCACTTCAGTGCTACATACCAAATATTATCAGTCTGTTTCCTCTTTCAGATTCAATCAGTTCATAACTTAATGTCTCCTGAGATAATTTTACCCAAATGTGTGATTCTCCTGAGTTCAACATAGAGAAAAATCAATGAGATGCAATGGTCTGTGATATACCCAAAACATAAGAATACACAAGCTAATGATCTTTCATGGCCCCAGACTTTGTGGATCTGTTATACTTTAAAATAAATCATTATCTAGAGCAGAAAGGATGTTTGACTTAAAAAGGGAGGAAGTAAGCATTATTAATATATAGCACAGAGGAAAAGTTAGGCAAATATCTTAGTTCTTCAACCTTTACGTGAATGAACACAGTAATTCATGTCAGTTGTTTTCTTAAATATAGTTATTCATTTTGTATAAACATTCTAATAAACACATTTCCTACTTTTCTGCATAGGAAAAAATGGCAAAAAGGTAATTTGGGTAATTTGAAGTAGATTATAACCATGGGAATTAATTCCAGATTCTGTGAAGTTCACAAGCTTAACCGAAATTTGATTCCAACAGTTATATTGTTCTAGTAAGCAAATAATCTCTGCTGTGAGAGGGATTATTAGAACTGTTGACTGTTGATCTAACCTTGAAATTACATAATGAAATTTAGTTCAACAGCACACATATTTCCATTGAATCTTTAATCAAAAACTGCAACACAAAATCAGTTTTTATGAACAAGTGCTGATAACTACTTACAGATGTTCCAACATACCAGTGCCAGTTTGTAACTATTTTATAGTATATCATTTAAAACTCAAATGTGAGAAACCATGATTCCTTATAGATAACTGGGGACCAGAAAAATCTTAAAATTACTTTTAATGGCCTCAAGTTTTACCAGGGGAGGTTTAGATTGGATGAGGAAATATGTCTTCACTGTCAAGCACTGGAAAGAGGATGCCCAGCTAAGTGGTGGTGACCATCCATGGAGGGGTTTAAAAGATGAATAGATGATGTGGTGTTGAGGGACATGGGTTAGTGGTGGCCTTGGCAGTGCTGGGTTAGGAGTTGGCCTTGATGTTTCTAATGTATTTTCCAATGAAAACAATTCTGTGATTCTATTACTTAATCTGTATTTAGAAACAATTAAGCAAACCAAGCAAGGCTACTCTGAGTAGCCTACTCCAGCTTTCAAGTTGTTGAATGTTTGGAGCCAACAGACTGAAAAAAATGCATTGACCCTATATATCATCATCTCCAAATTGACAAAATAAGCATAAGAAAAGACACCCTAGTCTATCTGAATTATGTTAACTTATTCAGTTTTCAGTGTTTTAGGTATAAGCCACATGTGCTTTTTTTGAGGAAACTATCCTACATATATATATGATATATGATATATATTATATATAAAATTTGTTAATTAAATAAAAAAATGTTTCTGTAGTTTTTGACAGACCAGACCTGGAAAACTTGCCTTCTCTGCAGTCTATGAAATGCAACTGGGAGAGGGTGGAGTGGGTGTATTCTCTTAGTAAAAATCTGTCATCATTTGTATTATTTATCTTTTTTAACTTTTTTACAGTTTAGAGTGGTAAATCTTTGAAAATACTTCATTCAGCAAATTCAAAGCTACAAGAATTGTGTGATAAATATCAGTCTGAGACTCAAGGGACAACAGATTATTAAGGAAACAAGTATTTAATTATACTATCAGAAAGGTATGAAAATTAACTTCAAAGGAATGAAGAAATTACAAAGTGTTTACTCCTTTGCTTTAATTAAAATTAACAAGGAAACTGTTTAGTTTCTTTCAGAAGGTCTATACCTGATGCTATTTCTACACTTGTATAAAGCATTAGAATAACAGAATAACAGGTTGACACAAGCCTGGGAGGGGTGGCTGACACCCCAGAGGGTTGTGCTGCCATTCAGCAAGCCTTAGACAGGCAGGAGAGCTGGGTGAGGAGAAGTTTAATGAGATTTAGCAAGGGCAAGTGTAGGGTCTGGCACCTAGGGAAAATCAACCCCACGTACCAGCATAGGTTAGGGACTGGTCTGTTGGAGAGCAGTGTAGGTGAGAGGGACCTGGGGCTCTTAGGGGACAGCAAGATGACCATGAGCCAGTAATATGCCCTCATGGCTAAAAAGGCCAATGGCATCCTGGGGTGTATTAGGAGTGTGTTTAGTTAAGTCAAGAGAGGTCCTTCTTCTCCTCTTCCTGGCCTGGTGGGACCACACCTGGAATGTTGTGTCCAGTTCCGGGCCTCTCAGCTCAAGAAGGACACAGAACTCCTTGAAAGGGTCCAGGACAGGGCCACCAAGGTGATGAAGGGAGTGGAACACCTTCCTGATGAGGACAGGCTGAGGGAGCTGGGCCTCTTTAGCTTGGAGGAGACTGAGGGGTGACCTCATCAATGTCTATAAATATGTAAAGGGTGAGTGTCAAGAGGACGGAGACAGGCTCTTCTCAGTGATGGCAGCGATAGGACAAGGGGCAACAGGTACAAGCTGGAGCAGGGGAAGTTCCATGTGAATGTCAGGAGGAACTTTTTCCTTGTGAGGGTGACAGAACCCTGGGACAGGCTGCCCAGAAAGGTTGTGGACTCTCCTTCTCTGGAGACATTCAAACCCCACCCAGATGTGTTCCTGTGTGATTTAGTCTGGGTGATCCTGCTCTGGCAGGGGGGTCGGACTAGGTGATCTTTCGAGATCCCTTCCAACTCCTAACCTTCTGTGGTTCTGTGATTCTGTGAGATGTGCATTCAAGGATATTTTTCCAAAAATGTCTTTCAAACCATCAATTACTCTCTAAAAGTCAGGATAAACCTATAAAAGGAGAAATTGATTCCCTGAGTATCAGTATCTCTAAGCCTGTAAACATGCAAGAAGATGGAGCACTATATAAGTGAGATGATTAATTAGCAATTTCCAAACAGTACTCAGAGCAATGCTCCATGATTTGGAACACTTAAGTAATTATTGCAGCATCTCTTTTAGAGTTATTACATTACTGAAATAGATCATTCAGAATTGACAATACAAATCAGTTCTGTAAGATAATTACGACATGATACAATATGCCTTACATATGACATCACCTAACTCCATGGCATTTGTCAAAATATGTAAAATATCCAACTTTGACAAATTCCATTGGCATCTATAATTAAAATGTTATGTACACCATGCTTGTACACATGCATTTTCCTTCTACTTCCCTCTACAGTTAGAGGAAAACCAAAAATCAACTAAATATTACAAAAGGATCTGGTTAGGGCTGAAAACTATCAGAAGACACAAAGAAAATAGTGCACTGTCAAGTCAAAAGGGAAGCATATACTGACCAACTACTCACCCCTGCTTTTTTTCCTCCATTTTTGATACATATGTATTAGGAAATTAAACAATGCATGGAAATATTTATATTCAGTGCTAAGCACAGATGTCCATACAAGGTACCTTCTCAAACAACTCCTGAGAATGTTCAACAGGCAATGGTCAACCTGCCAAGGAGACAGTTTATATGAGGCCATCCTGTTGTACAGACTAAACCAATTTGCTAGCAATGATGTGAGCAATTCCATGACCTTTGCCCTCAGAGCTAAGACATTTTCCAGGGTGCATTTAATTTTCTTGCACATGGCATTCCCCATACTTTGCTTTCAGGTTCTTCACCATCTGTCCTTTCATAGGAAAGGACAGATGTGTAGGTGCACATGCACACACATCATATTTACCAGGTTCTTCTGCCTTTCTTCTTATGGAAACTGTTTTTTCTTGATCCTACCACCCCACTAAGGCAGGAAGACTCTACTGGGAAGATTCTTCCTATTCCAGATAGATGATGCTGATGCAGTCCCTGGATAGCTGGAGAAGTCTGTTTATGGGCTTCCAAGATTCAGTCATCTTAGATTTCATGAAGTTACAGGTTTCTAGGTTAGTTCTGAATCTGGACAACCCAGGTGTGTTGACTATGACTACATGTTAGAGGGAAATGAGACCATAAATCAGAACAGCACGGAAAAAACAGATACTCGGGGACGATTAGGGACAACTAATTATGTGTCCAGATTAGCATTTCAGTTCAGAAAGACCAGCAGTGCAATTTTGAAGCCAATCTCCCACCCAGTCCCACTTCCCATGCTTTGGTTTTGTGGTACATCAGTGTCACATAAAAGCTGTCTTCCCTTTAGATGGAAGGGAACAAGTCAATATGTAGCTGCTTACTGCAGGGAGGTTAGAGTGACCTTTATAGGTCCCTTTCAACCTAACACATTATATGATTCTATGTTTTCCTCCACAAATGCTCTGAAGTTTCTTCAACTGCTAACGGGCATTCAGTCCAAGAGGAAGGTTGGGCCTGGGCTGAAGAAAGGCTCATGAAAAACAGTGTGGGCACTGTGGATGCATAAGCACCATCTAATCCTCTCTACAGACCTGCATGCATTGTGTGGTACTATGTAACAATGTATAGATAGCCTAAATAACAATTTACTACAAATCTCCCTTAAAAAAAAAAACAAAACAAAAAAAAAACAAAAAGAAAAGCAACAGAACTTCTACTAGCAAATTTCTTCTTAGGACTGAATTTGTTTCTTTGCCCTCAGCATCCGTAAAAAATGAAGAGAAGGATAACAAATATCCCTTTGGACAAAGCAGACATTCACTCAGAGATTTTGAAAGATGACTTTTTCACAGAATCACAGAATTGTAGAAGTTGAAAGGGACTCTGGAAACGGTCTTCTCTGAGGTTCCTGCTCAAAGCAGTCTGAACCAGAGCAGCTTCTTGTCCATGTGGATTCTGAATTTCTCCAGGAATGGGGTCTTTACAATCCTGCTGGGAAACCTGTGCCAGTGTCCAATTGCTCTCAAAATAACATAATTTTCTTATGTTTTAGTGGAATTCCCTGTATTTTATGTCCCTTGCTTCTTGCCCTCTCATGGGAACCATTGGAAACTGCCTTGTTCTACTTTACTTACCACCACCCATCAGGTATTTATACCCATGACTAAGATCCCCTGGAGCTTTCTCTTCTCCAGGCTGAGCTCTCTCAGCCTTTCCTCATAGGAGAGATGCTCCTTGATCTGACTGCCCCTGAGCTGGAACTTCAGTAGCTCCATGTCTCTTTTGCACTAGGGAGCCCAGGCCTGGACACATCACTCCAGACACTCCAGTACTGACCCTCTATCTTCTCATGATTGGCCTACAGATGACTTCTCTACTGCTGACCACTACTCTTAACTGCAGCAGTGCAGCCAGTTACTGTCTGATTACCTCACCTGTACTTAATCAGCTTGTCTATGAGGATGTTAAAGCAGACAGCATCAAAGCCTTACTAGGTAAGCAACATTGGGTCCTCTCATGTCATTCACTCTCATCACTGAGAGATACCAGGTCTTCTTATTCTTTGGGCTATTTCAGTGACTAATCTTCAACTCCAAAACTGGGAGGTGACCCACATCTGAGGTTTTATTTTGGATAGGTCACCAACGTTACTTTCCTGAAAATCATTCTTCAAGCGACGTTCTCTCCTGTGAAGCTGCACAATAGACATAGACAGCTAAATATCTTCACATTACTTTAAAACCTCCTATGACTTCTAATTAAAACTTTAAAAATGCTAAATATTGAATGACAGTTTCACTCTAAGATATTAATACATTTTTATTATCTCCAAACATGATCATGATTAAATGATAGAAATAATAAATCAAATATTTCATATACTTTATGTATATGTGTAACACTGAGAAGTATTCTGAGTTTGCAATGTTATTTTTGCTGGTTTTCAACATGAGTCAAGATATTTTTTCTGACTTCATTGCTGTGGAAGTTTAGAGAAATGAGTGACTACTGCTAGATTTAATTACTTCAGCACTAGTGTGTTTCACAGTTAAGCAACATGTTAGGGCCATTTTTTTCCAGGAGGGGGAAAAAAATCAGGAAATCAGCATTTTCATCTGGATTATTTAAAATTGTGGGTTTTTCCAGTATTTTTTTTGAAACTTACATTATTTTATGTACCAGAATAAATTGTGATACATAAAGGGGTAAAACAGACTATTGCATCTCTAGCATCTGGGTATAATGTATAACATTTTAATCTATCCCAAGCACAACACATTATTATCCTTGCTTTCAGTGGAGAACCCAACAACCAGCAGTGCATGACCTCAAAACAATAACGAATTTGACAGGATATAAAGCTGTACAGCTGCACCAATACTTCAGTAAATGTTTCCCCTCCCCCTTTGTATAGCTGAAAGAAGGAATATCAATACCCCTCTTACACATCAGCGGTGCAAAACGTAATAGAAAATAACCTGTTCCAGACTGTTTCTCCCTATCTTATTAAAGATCAAGTCAAACTTGTTTATTCTCAGTACATCCACTTTATCCCAACAGAAGAAACACAAAATCATGTTTTAAAGCATGGGAGAGTACCCACCTGTTGCACGATGATTGACAGAAATCCCATTTCTGAAAGCTGGAATGGCAGATGGCCTTTCTTGATCTTCATCAGATGGATTTGTCATAATATGAAATGTGTCCTTTCATTTGACATGCTCTTTCCCATTGATTTCCAGATGACAAATAACTAAGAAATGCACTGAGACATAAACAAACATTGGCCTTGGACCTCGATTCTTAAGGACTGGAGATTTTCTTGAATTTTAATTTCATTTTCAATTAAATGAAGATATACTGTAAGAAAGTCAGCTTCACAGGGGTTTTGAAATGGCTCCTTTATTGCCTCATGTAAGAAATGTTTCTAAAACTAAACTTTTGCAGAATGCCAAGGCAGTTATTGCTGTAGAGTTCAGATTTCACTTTTTTCAGAAGCCATGGACATATCCTACAGTAAACATATTTACCTTATTTCAGGAAATTATTCAGAATGTGGCTTTAGTACCTGTTTCTTTCTGTATACTTCTATTTTTGAATACAATTACCTATTTACAACAGCCAGATTTTAGGTTTTGCTTTTATTCTAAAACGGGGAAATCTTGCAAAACACAAGGATGCTAAAATTTCTTAAAGATTAAAAAAAAACATAGCCCATGACCATGGTTAATGTGAAACCAAAAGAGACAAGTTACTATCCCATCCTGTTAGGTAGGAAAAACAGTTTCTTCTACACCCTGTCTTGGCACTGGAATTGTAGGGCTTTAGAATACTAAAGAAAATGGCAGGGGGAGGGGGGTGTGTGTGAATCAGTCTTCATTTCCTTCTACAATCATCGTATCATCTCAATATGAACAAAAAGGGGTATGATTGTGATTCATAACAGGAAATTTCCTTGAAATCCTGATGCAGGTATATGTGGTCAGATTTCTTTATCACCTCATTACAGTCAACATGACAGAAATGAATCAGAATACTTCACCCCCACCCCAGCAGTGCTTAAGGCCAGGTTGGATGGGACTTTGGGCAACCTGGGCCAATGAAGGGGGATGGAACTAGATGGGCTTTGAGGTTGCTTCCAATCCAAACCATTCTACAATGCTATTATTCTGTAACAGGGCATACAGTTATCTTAAGTGTGCCTTCTACACAGAAGCATGTTTCTAGCAGAGCAGCTAAAACATTGGTAATAATTAATTACTTTCAAAAGGGATCCTACTAGTAAATTATATAGGAGTGATGTCAACTCCTCCTTGCTCACTGCTCTTGCTGCTGGCAAGGCATATCTAAAAAGAGAATGTCTTCTCTTGCAGTTCCCATTCTGCTTCCTCCCCCATGGTGACTGGGGAAAGAAACCTGAGCAACATATGTAGAAAAGCCTCTATTGCCAAGGGTGCCACATCAAAAGGCAGTCTTCCTTAGCACTGTTAAGAACTGAGCAGATAACCAGTGCAGAAGCAGAGAAAGGCCATAGCAGCGGATGTAGAGACAAAGCAAGGAAAAAAAGGCTAAGCAAGGAAAAAGAGTGATTTGCAGTACACTTGAGTAATGACAGTAATGAGACACTGGAATTAAACTCCAATACTTTAGGAGTTTGGTTATACACCAGTAGGATCTGAAGTCCTACATCATTTACAGTGAACCTAAGACTGTGGCTGGGAATGCAGAACAGCCCACTTGACAGATCCCTCCTCAGGTACACTGGGGACAGACAAGGAGGGTAAAAAACCACCTAAAACCAGACCAGAATTCCTTCCACAGTGAACCTCTGTGCTGTATGTGATCTAGGATCGATTTCAGTCAAAATGGCTAGGGAGTAAGCCTTTGTTTTAAAGGAATGCAGTAACTCCAGGAGTATCGCTTTTTTCAGTATTACAGCATTGCAGAACCTGAAAGACAACATGAAACAACATGTGTCAATGAAAAAATGTGTGCAGACATCTTTCTGTTTTCAATAATCTCTTCTACAGTGTATATTATATCAACTGATCTTAGGACAGCTCCTCAAGGCTTACTGGCATCCTCCTGAATGCTCTCCTTTTGAACACACAACCTCCTGAAAACACACCACAAGCAAATCCCCAAGCTCTAAAGCCAAGTTTCTTCACACATGCCCACTGAACTCTATTCACTCACTGGCAAACTCAGTTGGTAAATTGGAAAAGAAATCAAACCAAGCACTGCAAAAATTAGCTCTTCATTCTATGCAAAGTATCATGCTCTACAGTACTATGTGTCTTCCTCTGGATTCTTTTTTATTGGCAGAATCATTGTACCTGTACTTTTCAACCCTCACCATTTTGCCGAACAGATATTCCAGTTCACTTCCCAGGGACTCCACAAGGTCACTGT
Source organism: Gallinula chloropus (assembly GCF_964237585.1). NCBI lineage: Eukaryota > Metazoa > Chordata > Aves > Gruiformes > Rallidae > Gallinula > Gallinula chloropus. Next base: position 5,575,065 of record NC_140089.1, on the reverse strand, counting down.
ATTAAGCATCCTGGTTAGCTAAGCATTTTGCTGCTCCGTGGAACACTGAAGTTAGCTACAACCAGATAGTTTCTGATGGAGACTGTTGCCTAAATGCAATGAACAGCAAATCTTCATTCTGGAATCAAGCTCAAGATCCATCACAGAGTCCATTAAAATCCACACAAGACACTTGCCCTAATGAGTAACCACAGATGTGGATGCCTAGAAGACCTGAAAATATCAGATTCATATGTTTATGACCTCCACAATATTTCTGGTGAGCACTTGTTTTTGAGCACAGCATGCTGAAGAATCCAAGAACACAGAGCACAAATTCAACAACTCAACAAAATAGAAAATGGAAGAAAATCTCACTCAGTCCTTTTCCTTAATATCAAAATTAATCACCTCTTCATGATATTAAAGACAACTAACTACCCATCTTCCCAGCTCTATAATAATAAATGCATATAAAACAATAGTTAAATATACAAATAATTTGCAATAATTGAAAAGGATAATAAAAGGCTTTCCTATAAAAATAAATCTCCTCACTCGTTTGAATTTTGCAACTCAAGAACTTCTATTTATTAGTTAATAGCTAATGTCTTTGGAAATACTTCATAATACAAGTACTTAGTGCTCATTAAAGTAGATTATTAGAAACAGGTTTAGGCTAACTAAGTTTCCATCTTGAATTTGTCTAATCTTTAAACCCACTTTATATCTCTTGTCTTCTGAATGTTGCCTACAGAATCAATAGATTTGGGAATTATCAAAAGTCTTTCAACTTCTTTCAAGACAATAAAACCAGCATTGATCTATGAGTTCATGTTTTAAGAAGTTTTTGAAGTAGATACAAGGAGTGTCAAAGGTACTGGGCTGAAAGTCTTTGATAACAAATTTCATTATTTAATTGAAGGCCACATGCTTCCTGCAAAGTGACAGTGAAAGATTTGCCTATTAATCCTATCTATCCCAACTAACCAAATGAGACCAACAGAACTTTGCTAATGGAAAAGATACAGAATCTAAGCAATAATTATGACTTGATTATATCCAACTAGTTTTAACTCTCTAAATTGAATCCAACATTGTAGCTATAGAAGTACAGAACGCCTAAGACCTGCAAAAGACCTTGGATAGATGAATCAAGGCTATGGAAAACATCGTGCTACCACGTAAACACTGTTATCATTTCTTGTAGCAGAGACCAGGGAGATGCGATTCCAATTCTGGGCAAAAACAAGGTAATTCTTCTGCATGCAGCACTTACAGAAAATACAATTTTCGGTAAAAGGCTGTCAAGAAGTGCTTCAACTAAGAAACGTATCCAAGAATAAGCAGGGTATAAAGCTGTGATAAAAAACTTCAAGCCTTTTAGAAGCTGGTGGGGAAAAAAAAAGAAAGAAACCAGAGCTTCTTCCATGTCTGCAGCAAATGGTCCAAAAAGTATTGTCACTCTGCTGTAGCACAGAAGTTTCTCAAATATAGCAGAAAGAATATTAGTGTTAGAAAAGCACTGGAATAAATGGAATAAACTGCTCCATCTCTAGAGGCCTCTGAAAGAGGGTTGGAAACAACATCGCTGAAGACTGACTGACTTTAAAGCAGGGTGCTGAACTGAATCTCTTCAATGACATTCCAAGCTCCATGATTTACTTCTAGAGAAAAAAAAAATCCCAAAAATGTAAAATCTTTTGAACTCACTGGTTTGTTTAAACATAAATGTTTTCACTGCTAGATATCTTTTATGTTACAGCTTATGACAGGGAAAACCACAAGTTATCAATATGAAACTCTATTTCTGGTAACTAGCAGCAAGATTTTGAATTGTCTAGAATTTAAAAAAAGAAAAAATTAAGACAAGAAGAGAAAGGATTTAATTCTGTCATAACTTAACCAAAGAGATACATGACCTTCCTGTGAAAGAAAGTTCATATGATGTTCCCAAAATGCAGAGAGTTTAACATGATTCCATTTTAGTGACAGGCAGGCACCGCTTTCTTTGGCAGCAGTGGGAGAGCAAGTCATATTTCAGACACTGGAAGGCCAGTCACACAAAAAAATCTACTGCATGCAAGCTTGCTGGAAAAAAATACATAAGGGAGTGTGGGGAGGAAAGGACTGATTTGTTGCAGGGAGCAGTGGAAAATGCCTCACTAAAACCCGAAAAAACAGACCCTATTGTCCCTTGAAAGAGGATTGTGCCTTCTTACTCAAAGCCACCTGATATGCTCACCAGCCGGATTAATTTAGCTTTATTCTAACACGTCTAAGTGCCTTTGGAAAGCACTGACTTCCAACATGCCAGCCCGTAGCATGGGTACATCTAGCATGCAGCTGTCTGCATCTGATCCAGCAGGCATGGGTTGTGCTACTGCAGAGTGCTGCCAGGCAGAGTTATGTGCTGAACACACTGTTTTGCTATTGTAGTAGCATCAAGATAGACCAGGGTCCTTGCATCAGTTTCAAATTTCCATTTTGCAGCACTTTCTTTTTAAATCTCTCCCAGAAGGGTGCAAAGCAGAGATTAATTTTCCTCTCTCTGAACAGGGAAAAAGACAAAATGAGCCTTAATCCAAGAAAATGTGACCAAATCTGTTTTAATGACCAGCTCTTTTGAAAAAAAAAAACCCAAACAAACTTCATTTGTCATGTGGGCTTAAGCTTAGGTAGAAGAGGTCACACCACCACCAACAGCAAACAAAAGCAGCTCTACGGTCTCCTCCTATCCATGGAAGAATTATCTGAAAGGCAGTGGCAAACCTACTGATGTGGCAGAAACATGCTTGGCTTAGATGAGTGTAAGTACCAGAAGGTGGTATGATGACTGACACTGTTCATGTATCCCATCACACGATGAAAAATACAGCTCATATGAGGAAAAGTGTCTGCATTTCATAAATGTAGACACTGAAACAGAGCTGTTACACTCAAGGTCTTCTCTATAAGAACGTATTTGTGTATATATTCATGTACACATACACATACATAGGTATATACCAAAGAAGGCATCATAAGAATAATTGAAATTTTAAGATTCAAGTAATTATGAGTCCAGGTCTAACTTACAGAGAAAGAAATAATAATGTAGATTAAATTGTTATGTTCACTTCTTGATTTCTTCCCTTTTCCCAGAGTTATTCTCACCCTTCCACTCTTCCCTCAGTGTCCTAAGGCTGGTGGTTTCATTTCAGTGGGGGCATTACAGCAAGCCATGAGCTCCTGCGCTCCTTTGCCAGAAGAAACATGTTTATGTAGGTGGTTTCTTCTTCACTAGGATGCACCCATGGTTATTCATACATTTTCCACAAAGCTCATAGATGTTTTGCTTTCTTCATTGGTCTGCAACTTCATGCTACATCCCAATTTACTACAAATATGGACTTCAAGGTACACTGGCTGCTACTCCTGTTTGCTTTATCACTCCTACAAACAGTTTCATCAAGCTCTAGATCACCATTTCTTTAATTGACCTTGGGGAACCTCTCATAGCTCTGGGTTCTCCAATGCCAAGCCTAAGCTTTTTATAGATATGCATATATATATAAACAAATATATAGAAAGAGTATGTATCATATATGCACATCTCCAGTATAACCCCATCCATATTCTCCTCTACATCCTTTGCCTCCATGTCTCAATTTGGTCTGTATTTTTTGAAAATAAGCCATTGTGTTAGATTTGTAAGTACCTTGCTCTACACAGAAAACCCACTTGCTGCTCTTACCTATACTGAGCTACAGTTGTACCACAAGTCAAATCAAACAAAGTAAGACACAAAAAAGCAACCATACAAGCAAAAAAAAAAAAAAAAAAAGAACTCCCCAAACAAATTAGCCACAAGAACTTCATCAGTTAGACAAACTGATGTCACAGCTAAGCCAAGTAGAAGAGAGCTTGCGTACAAAGCTCTGACAATGTCTGCGTACTGAGACATTGCCAGTGCAACAGAAAGCTTATGGTCTCCTAACAGCAACAGCAATGCTGCCCTAAATGGCTATATGGTTACAGAGCTGAGAGCAATGGTTTGGCTTTTCAGCACTTCTTGGTGGTATGGAGCTCAGTCTGACCAAAAGGCAAGGGGCCATTTCCTTATGTCATTTGCTTCTTACACTCTGCTGCTTTCACATACAAGAAACAGCATTTCTTTGCAAGTTATTTGAATTTTTTTTTTTGCAAAAATTTTCAAGATCAGAACATTTTGACAGCTGAAGTCATATTTGGAAATACTTCTACCCAGAAGTAGAATGCACTACATTGAGGTGCTAGAGGTGTTTTTCATTGATAACTTTTTTCTATCTTTTTTCTTTTTCGGGTTTTTTTTTTTTCCCTTTCTGGTAAAATCATTAGCTGTTCCTTGTATTTAGTCTCAGGCTTAAACCCACTGACATCAGAAAATGCCCTCTAGGAACAGTTCACTGTTAAACACTGCACCTGTATGTCAGCTTCTGGCACATATTCCTTGCAGCACCTTGCTCACAGCAGCCTCATAGTCCCTTTCCTACCAACATCTTCGTACTCCTTTCCATGAATCTCTCCCCTCTTCTTCCCCATCAGCACTTAGTTAAAACAAAGTGACACAGATGAATTCTGGCAGCTTTCCTCTGTATGTTGCCCCCTCCTTCAGGTTCCAGCTATCAAATCCTTTGCTAATTCTCCTCCCAGCCTTTTTATCTCTCCCTCATCCTCATGAACTATTTTCAATCCATGGCTTACTGTGTTTATACTCATGATTTTCTGGAAAAGTAGGTGTGAATGTGTGCAGTGGAGATGATAATGCTTTGAGAATGCATCAGATTATAGCTCATGCATAAGCTATCTGCACAGTAGGCCCGGTGTGCAGCTGTGCAGGGCTCCTGCAATGAACTGCAAAGTTGATCTGCAAAAGATCTGAGCTCAGGAATTCAGGACGTGGGTGGTGCCAAGAAGGTTGCTGAATTCCTGCACATCGTAGACTCCACCAAATAAATCCAGAGGTGAGACAAAACCTCACATGTCCTAGCGTAAGGCCAGGAAAAGGACATGTCCATGGACACCATGGGTATGTGATCACCTTCTGACTTACATATATTTCTTTTCATTTTCCAATTCCTCCACACTTTTTGCCAGCTGTGATTCTCCCACAATGTGGCTTCTCTGCATTTGTGCAAAGCTGGGTGTCCTTGTCTGGCACACACAGTGCTGTATCTCAGTTCTCTACTACTCTTTAAAACCTTCTCCAGGCTCCTCCTTACCTCCTGCTTTATAGAAAACTTTCTCTCTCCTTTGTCCATTCCATAGACTTTCCAAAATACCTCCCTGTAAGACTCGCTTCATTCCTCTTGGGGTTCAAGTTACAGCGAAGCTACTGTCTCTGAGATATAAACAGCAGAAGATAGCAGAGATTTTCGACCCTAAACACCAGGAGGTTTGCCCTTCCCTGCTGTGTTTCCTCCTAAACACACTCTTCTAGTATTCTGTTTGCTATAAGGAAAAAAGAAAAAATCAATTATGTTGTGTTCTGCAGCTCTTTGAACTTTACTGAAGTTAGAAAATTGATCAGTTCTAAAGTCATTGTGTTATAAATAAAGAGAAAAGCCATTGAAACAAGGTAGACTCCTCCACCTCTGCTTTTAAATCAGCCAATTCTTTGCTTCATTTACCCAGTGATTATTACACAACACGATAATAGCTAAACAGCTCACATAGTCTGAGAGTCCCTTTTTATTATGCACTTAGAAACAACAGTTTCCCCCTCCTGAATCTCAAAAATCTATGTTTTAAATAAAGTGAAGTAAGTGACTAAACAGCCCACAGAGAAAAGAGTTTCCTCAATGCATAAAATAATTGCCCCATTTGCAAGAGTGTGCTTGGCTTGGAAATTCATCAGTCCTACTAAGTTCAAATGGTACAATTCTGCATATTTACAGCATCCTACTTGTGCTATTAACAGCAATACAACACTCAAGTATTGAAAAAAACAAGGAAACATCTAAAGCATTAACTTTTTTAATAATATAAATATATAATCAGTCACACAGACATCTCACTGCATAGTTTATTTTGTAGATTGTTTCACAACTGGGCCTCTTTGTTACCCAGTGTTCCCCAACTGATTACTGGCATGAACCATTAGATAATCAGTTAAATATAACAAGTCAGTAGCATCAAGGAGGTTTGCATGTCATAAGGAGGAAATGAGATGAAAACAAAACTTCCTTACTGCCAGTTTCAAATGCATGTATTAATTATGAAGCACTAATTTATGGATGGTAACCTCTGCTGCCTTGCAGTAATTGAGATTAAATCATATTACTAGAGTTTAGTTTTTCAGAGAATTCTTTTAAAATGTGCAAGACTTGGCAAAGCTGGTGGTTCTGTATCTTTTACTGTGACCACGGCCACACACGAGCAAACATATAGATAATGAGCTGGTGAGACCAGTTTCCAAATCCTGAGACTTTAAACAACCATCTGGCATTCAGTAACTTCCCCTTCGGGCAAGTACTCTTGATAAACACACAATCCTAATACCTAAACGAATGATGGAGGTCTGACTACTGCTCTGGCAAAGGGGAAAATCATGCCCTGTGGGGCGTGTGGGGCATTCATTTAACTTGTGAAAAGTATGCAATGTGGAGGAGATCTCAAACTGTAGGCACTAGTGATAGTGGAAAAACACTTTGATTTAAGCCTCTAACAAAAAAATTACGACGCTGCCCAAAAACTAAAGGTTTGAGTTTTCATTCAGCTACATCAGCCACCAAGTGAGGGAAAAGCTCTGCAAAAAGGTGTTACATTGTTTGATCCTGAGTCACTGAAGAGATGCTCTCATCACAAGTCAAATTTTCATACCTGTTCTACTGTTGCAACTCCCACAATGTGACAAGTCCTTCCCAATTCTCCCCTGATATACGTAGCTGCTAATTCATGTTGCAAAAGCAACATAGCTATGTTTGCACATGGTTGTGATACAACCTGTAAGCCACACCTTCTCATTTTTTCTTAGTCAAAGCAACTGGGCTTTGTCCCTTCTAGTGCATGAAGATGGATCAAATAGTGGATCAGAACCCACCCTTCTCTGTGCAGAGATTATTTACTTTCAGGGAGCTACTGGGACAATGTCAAGGGTACAACACAGATTTAGGGCTCAGTATTTTTTTGTATTTAAACTGGAGGCCAAAAAGCCAGTGCTGGACTGAGCACACTGCTTAGAATAATTTCTGTGGAAAATAACCTTTGCGTATAACTTATCCTTCATGTATAACCTATAACAATTGTGGAGAGCAATGTGGTGGTCTGATAATACAGAACTTAGTCGGTTTTATGAACTAATAATGAAGCACAATTAACTCCTTACTATGAACAATTTAGATGTGCTACATAGTTTTAAATATAGCTGTTTGGGATTTTTGCTTAAACTCAGGTTTTGTCTTTTGTTTATTGTGTTCAATTTACAAGATAAGTGTTACAATTTATCAAGTTAATAATCAAGTTACTTTAATATTCTGTAATTAGAAGTAGAGGAGAATGACTATGATTCTCAGCACATTTCCTCCCTCCCACCAATAACATAGTGGAATATCCCTGAGGAAGAATAAGTATGAGGAAGATTCAGTGGAAGAAAAACTGGAAAATGCATAGCCCCAAAATATATTTGTTTTTAAAAGAAAACCTCTTTGTCTCTGTGTATAATATAAAACAATTCTGGAAGATTCCATGTTTGCAAAGTTAAAGTTCTTCAAGCTTTATAACACTGTAAATGTTACCACCTCCATTAAATGTCATGGGAATGTAATTTTAGATGGATTTGAAAGATGCAGTGGCATTTCCAAAAGCACCTAACTGACTTTAAAACCGAATCCATAAATAGACTTCAAAGTTAGTTATTGTGGTGCCAAAATGATCCGACACTGTCTTTGAGCTATGCATCCTGGCCTCAACATAGCACAGACAAAAAGTTGCAGGCTCCATCTAAACTGCACACGATCTCCCTCAGAGAGGTCCACAATCTTTGTCCCCATGTCATTGATGCTGAACAGTTTTGAGCACATCATGGCTTCCAGGCACTCTCTCTCTCTAGATATGTACTGAGATCTCCCTAGAGTAAAGGAGTGGAAGAAGATCAAAGGCAAGCATCAAATGTCCAAGAAGCTTGTGATCAGGACATCGAGAGTTTGCAGAACTAGATCTAAGAGATGAGAAATTCTCCAACATCTGACTACTTACAAAAATCCAGCCATGCAAAAGGCTACCTAACCTTTCAGGTTAGGAAAGGAGAACTCGCCCTGCACAACATTTTACTTCATATCTCCGCCCTTTTATTAATTTTCTTCTGTGTAGATACCCCACAAGAAGATGAGCATTCCCCAGTTAACCGAAAGCAGACAACCCTGTGGCAGGAATCAGCAAGGTAGAACGTGTTTTCAAGCCACAATTTTCACTGAGTTAGAAAAAGAGACTCAGTGGCCTTAAACTTGGGAGCAGCTCTTAAATCCACTCTGCTGAAGAATTCCTGCCTTCACAATCGGTTAAAAAATCTTCAGTATGAGCTGGACCCTGGCTTTGGCAGAGCCTAGGAAGCATGGAAGGTGGTGTGCAGGGGTAAATTCACATTTAATCTGGGTCATAATCATTAATATTATCAGCAATAGGACACTAAAAAAATATATACATCTCCATTTTAGACTTAAGGACTGTTTAGAAACTTTCATAGTTGAAGAGCTCCATCAGGAGACAAAACCTGACTCTTCAGCTCAGCAGTAAAGAGACCAAGTTTCGGGAAGCTGTTACTCAGTTCTTGCTGAGCATCATCAGCTACAATGAATTCAAGCTTCCTACATCTCAGCAGACAGCCCCAATCACTCAACACACATTTCTGAAATTAACCTTTCAATGTGCACTCTTTCCAGTCCTGACCTTCCCAGCAAGCTTCATTGAAGATATTTGCATTTTCAGGAAATGTCTGGCTTCACAACTCGCTGCTTCTTGCCAGTAGCACATACCTAAACAATTCCTGACTTGGTCTCAGTTCTCTGTGTAAGCAACACATATTAAAACTATGTTTTCCTAACATGTGTAAATGCATTCAGGACACTAAGGACACATTCATAGGCACTGCATGACTACATACCATACAAGCATATGCAAACAAAGATAGTCCAGGATTGCTTAAAACCACAGACCCAACTCTGACAGTTATTCCAGGTGAAACCAAGGATCAGGAGATCTTGGAAAGTATTCAAATTTCTGTTAGCAAGTTGTTGTCTTTCTTAAACATACTGCTTCAAAGAATGAAAAAATACTCAGTAACATTTATAAAGACTGGGATTTTCAGAGACACCTAAGGGAGGTTTCTCCCTAAGCAAATCCCAGTCAAAAAGTACTAACATTTAACTGCAGCTGAATGGCAAATACTGTGCAGTGAAGTGCTGCCATTTGCCTCAGAGGGTTCAGCAGTACGCCCAAAAATCCACAGAAAACCAATAGCCCCTGCCAGTCATTGCATTAAAAATGTATATGTCCAATACAAAGAGCAAAATACACCACCCTGGTTATTCTAATGCCTCCATTTCAAATATTAAGGCAAACAGAGTTTTCAAGAATAAAGACAGAGAAGAGAAGAAATCTCAGTGAATCAGCCTACTATGAACAATATGAGCTGACCCCAAAAAAGTAAATGCCTCATGAGAAGAACATCAGCTTGAGAAGGGCAATGGCACAGTCCTCATTCTGCAGGTCCTTAGCAATGGTGGCCTTGGCTGCCACAAGGTACAGAGACACAGATATCCAGCTATTGATAATTCCATCATGAACTTTTTGTTTTGGTAGCCTGGGCCCCCAGAAAGCTCAGCATTAAATCGGTGGGCACCTGTTTCACCTTAAGTTGCTAAATACTTCCATTGCATTCAGAGATGCCTTGCAAACCTGCATATGTACATTAGATATAGAGGTGATCATGCTTAAACCTTGGCTTTAATGTGATGCTAATGCTCACAGTCATCACCCATTGAATAAGCTGCAAGTAATAATCTTAATACATGCAACATATTTTAGAAGATGGGTTAAACAAACATCAAATAATTAGTATGGCACCTATTGATGGTTCTCACTGAAGCAGCAGCAAAGATCCCCTACACTGAGTTCACATCCCTATCAAAAAGAAAATACATGTCTAAGAAAACCAAGTAAATTTTGCTGTATGTTTTCTTTCCCATAGCTGGTTGGGGTTTTCTGGGTTGGGGTTTTTTTGTTGGGGGTGGGGGGCTTGTTTTGGGTTTTTTTTTTCCCCTCAAAGAAAGCAAACAAAGGCTATGCTGAGGTAGATAAGTTGAAAATGATGGTATGTCTGCCAGCAAATGTCTAGATGCCAGTCTAGCAAGAAACGACACTTTGAACATACCGAAAAGGAACAGTTTCCTTAGCAACCAGGGCGAAAGCTCTAAGAACATCTCTTCTGCTCTGTGCTGCTTCACCCTTCCTCAACTCAGTCTGCCACCTGTCACTCACGGATTTAATTTAGTTTAACATTTTATAAGGTTCAGATGGGAGAGTTCCTGCTAGTGAAGAACCACTGATGCTAAAGAAATTCAGGGGGAAAAAAAAAATAAAAATTAATCCATCCTCACTATAAGGGGTGTATGTGGTCTGCACACCAAATGGAGTGTAGATGAGGGACCGTGTGTGGAATAGCTCTCTGGTTTATCAGGCTGATACTGGCCTTTTCAAATACCAAATCACTTCTCCACAGAGACTTCACTCTGCCCCAGATTTTGAACTTCTTCCACTCACCTGTCTTTGCACAAGCCTGAGCTTAGGGGCTCAGCTGCTGTTTCTTCCCTTTTTATACAACTGTTGCCAAGGGATATAGGAGAAAATGCCTAAATATCTTTATATTTTCAAAAGTATGGCCAAATGTTAATCCATGCATGTGATTTTCAGATACTTATGCACTCTAAATTATCCTAGAAAATTAACTGACTTTTTTCGTGTTGCAAGGAGACATGAGGGGATGGAGAGAAGGCAACGGATCCATTTTATTATCAATGACTTCCCACCATCTTGAATAAAAGAAACATAATCTTTGTATTATAGTTCCCAGATAACTTGACTCATTTTACACGTTATCTGTGTCAGCTTCAATGTGTGAATGCAGGTTGCTTCATACCATTATAAAACCTTCAGTTAAAATGTGTAAAGACTCCATTTTTTCCACTAAAACCTTAGCGAAAAGACTCTGCAGTATGAGACGTATCACTTACACAGACATATATGACATTTGATTTAGGACTCTACATCAGGTAGCATATAGAGTAGTAGTAGTGCTAAGACTGGATTTCTATGCCAGGTTGATCCCGGTTCTCAAGGAACACAAAAAAAGTGAAATCACCTGCACACAACCAGCAAGGAATCCCTCTCCTCTTCCTCCCTGCTACTACCTATGGAAAATTTGCTGCATCCTTGTTAAGGCATCTTATGAGGGATGCACCTTCTGTGAAGAAGGCATTATTTTTGAGATACAGTACTTATGTGAGGGATGCGTGTCCTTTCCAGGACCCTAGAAATCGTCACCTTCTGTAAGTACTGCCAGGAATAACCTATAGAAAACAAGAAGTAACTGGCCTTGCTGACTCTACTTTCACACCTGACGTGAAAATCTTACACTGAGAAAGAATCTTTGTTTCATAACCTAAACTCAGCTACTCCCTTGAACAGATTATGGGTTTTAAAAGTGAAGCAGCATCTCTCAAGATGTGGTAATACGCTGCAAGCCTATTAAGCACTCCACTGGATTTCATATTAAAAAAAAAAAAAGAAAAAAAAGAAAAAACACCACCAAAACACAATGTTTTTTGCTAAAATATACTGACACTTATGAGGCACACCTCAATGAGGCATAGATAGAAAGAGACAAGATAGGAGTCCTTTCTTGATTTTAAACTGTGAGAGATTTCAGAAAGATCATTGGGTGACGAAATCTCTGGATACTCTAATCACAGCAGTATTCTATCACTGAACATTTTTGAAACATCCATTTTCAGAGCCTGCTCTCATCTGTTGCTTATTGATCAATCTACATAGCCCATTACAAATACATATACTGTGTCAGTTTGGTTTTCAGAAGTTAAATGATTGGAATGTTTCCGGATCCATGTTCCAAATTAAATTTCCCCTCTTGCTGAAGCACTCTGCACAGCTCTCAGACTGTGAATCCATCCCTCCACTCCTGTAAGATAATCAAATATAACATCAGGAAGGAATTATTTAGAATAGATTATTACTTATAGAACTTTATCTCTTGCTGGCTTTGATTGATAGTATTGAAATGACTACTTTCTTCAGAAGGTTCTTCCCATGTGTGCTTGCAATGCTATATACCTTTTTTTTTAAAAAAAAAAAAAAAAAGCTTTGTCCTGTGTGAGGAAACTCTTCTGATTTTCCAAATCAACCACAACCCCTATGACAGAATGGTTTAAAAAGCTGGGAAAGGGAAACATCGTTCATCATGTGCTTTCCTCTTCTTTCCACAACCTTTCTTCTACTCCACATTCCTTGCTCTCATATGCAGAACAGTGAAGAAGTGAAAAGCATGTATGTGGTGGTTTGACCCTGGCTGGAGGCCAGACGCCCACCAAAGCCACTCTGTCACTCCTCTTTTCAGATGGACAGACAAGAAAATAGATATTGAGAGGCTCAGGAGTTGAGATAAAGACAGGGAGAGATCTCTCTGCATTCAGCGTCATGGGCAGAACAGACTCAACACAGAACAAAGGAAAGAAAACTCTAACTGATGACACTGCCCTGCACCCCCAGTGACACCAGAGTTGGGTAATGAGAAGTGAGACCAGATCTTAAAGCACCTCCCCCCACCCCTCCCTTCCTAGCAGACTGCACTTGAGTCAGGATTTCACTCCCTTCTTCCCCCCATTGTGGCACAGGGAGGGGCAGGGACTGGGGGAATGGGGGTTTTGGTCAGTTCCTCAGGAGTTGTTTTCCTACTTAGCTGGGGTTGGAGGGCATTCCTCACCCCCTGCCCCTGCTGCACCCTGGGGTCCCACCCACAGCAGACAGTCCTCCATGAACTTCTCCAATGGGAGTCCTTTCCCACAGGGCTTCTGCTCTTCCCCAGCTGCCCCAGTGTGGGTCACTGCTCTGGGTGCAGTCATCAGTCACAGAATGTCTCTCAGTCTCTCAGGCCCAGACTGCTCCAGCCTGGTCCCCCACGGGGTCACAAGTACTCCCCAGCAAACCTGCTCCAGCCTAACTCGCTCATCCCTGTGTCTCTGTCTCTCCCCACAGGCTGCAAGTTCTGGCAGAGGCTGCTGCAACACGAGTCACAGCTTCTACCCCTGCTCCAGCGTGGGGCCTCTCCACGGGCTGCAGGTGGGGTCTCAGCTTTTTCCATGGGCTGTGGGGGGCACCTGCTCCACCATGGGTTTCTCCAGGGGCTGCAGGGGCATCTTTCTCTCTGGCACCTGGGGTGCCCTTGGTGCCTGCACAGTCTCTCCAACCTTCTCACTCCTTTCTCTGGGGGCAAAAAGCGGCCGCTGGCATTTTCCTTCCTCACTGTGATTCTCAGAGGGCTGTGACCGTCGCTGATGGGCTCGGTCTTGGTCAGCAGTGGCTCCGACCTTGAGCTGGCTGGTGTTTACTCTGTGGGGCTGAGGGAAGCCCCAGCTGCTGCTTGCAGAAGCCGCCCCTACAGCCCCCTCCTCTGCCAGAACCCCACCACAGAGAGGTACAACAGTATATAGGAACAAGTGCAAAGTTTGTGAACCAAGAAAAATTCACGTTGTTTGAGGTAAATCAATCAATTGAAGGGAGAAAGGAGATGAACTGTCTGAAAGGAAGTAAAAATATCATGAAGAATGTCTTAGGGTAGGAAGGGGAGTGCACAGGAAGAGAAGAGATGTGCTTACAGAGCAACAGCTTTTCTAGTCCCATGATAGCTAATGGGAATTTTTATTTCAAGAGTCAGGATATTACCCATGTCATTTAAATAGCAGTTGGCAGACCTTCAATCTGCAGATGGAAAGAAAATTAGAAGAAAGATGAGAAAATAATGTCCCTATAGCTGTAAAAGAATGAAAAGCTGTTCTTCTTTCATAGGCATTCGGAAGCTAACGTTGCTATTTTCAGTTTATTGTTTAGATTGCATTTAGTCTGTTCCAAAGACAGTGCCCTGATTATTAGCGATGGATTTGAACAGGGAAAAAGCAGATTCACTTGAGGTGGCCAGCTATCCCTACTATTCTTGCACCCATATCTTCCATCTCCATTCTAACCACGCTTGGAGCTTATAGCACTGGCAGCATAAATATGGAAATACAGCATAAGCAATTAACACTTTCTGTCTGGTAGACAAAGGCTTCATTGCTCCCCATGTGTTGCTGAAATCTGAGAGCAGGAAGCCAGAAGCAGATATGTCAGCTCTTAAGTTCAGCAAGGATCTGCAAGGGAAAATGTTTGGGAAATGAAGGAAAGTGATTTAGAGAAGGCTTATGGGGGGCACCTTATAGTGGCCTTCCAGTACCTGAAGGGGCCTAATGGAAAGCTAGGGAAGGACTATTTGTAAAGGCATGGAGCAATGGGTGAGTGGCAATGGTTTTAAACTGGAGCAGGGCAGGTTTAGATGAGACATTAGGAAGAAGTGATTCACTCTGAGGATGGTGAGACACTGGAACTGGCTGCCCAGAGAGGTGGTGGCGGCCCCATCCCTGGAGATACTCAAGGTCAGGCTTAAGGAAGTTCTGAGCAACCTGATCCAGTTAAAGGTGTCCCTGCTTACTGCAGTGTTGGGCTAGATGTCCTTTAGAGATCCCTTCCAACCTATTGCATTCTGTGATTCTGTGATCCTAGGTAAGGTGGAAGGAGAAGGAAACTGCTCAGCTGAGAGGTGCACTTTCAGGAACAAAGGTACCACCACAGGTACCAGAAAACTTACTAAAACATAAACACATTCATAAAACTGAATGATACTGAGTAAAGCTGAAAAAAAATAGCAGAAGAATGGTTGATTCAGATGAGATATATCCGTATCTGTATTCACTGACTGCAGAAAACCCATGGATTACTTCCACCGAAGTTTTACTAGTACTGCAATATTTAGACCAATTCCTTGAGCAGTCTAGCACAAATATTGTGAAAAACTCATATGCTATTGCCCATCACTAATTCATTTCCCCCCTTCTTGTCCCTCTCATTTTGGATGAATTGTTAAGGCTTTCCTTTGGAAGAAAAGTAATTAAAAGACAACAGAAACTATAAATCTCAGACTGACTTGAGCACCTCAAAACAAGATGTATTTCTATCCTCCAGTTACAAACGTGTCAACACTTTATCTCCACCTTTAAGATTCCTCTTCCACTGAGTAATTTTATGAAATGTGAAGTGTGTGACATGTCAGTAACTCACAAATCATCTGACACCAGAAAGACTTGATCTAGCATCTTCTGGGTTTGGTACTTTACCAAATAATCACCCTAGGTGGCCACAGGTGACACAAACCTTTGTGGAAAGCTTTATAAAGCCTCAGCAAACTTCACTGTGTTGGCAAATGAATCCCAGAAACAGGAAGGTCCATAAAATTTTCATGTGACATATTCTGAGTAACAAAAAGACTAAACAAAACCACAACTTAGACAATTATAATCTTGACGCATCACAGGGGAGAAAGAAGCAAACACCATTGTCCTTACTTAACTGCAGCACTTCTTGTCAAAGACAATTGCTCCTCTATGTAATACTAGAGACCCTCAACAATGAAAAAAGCTAGTATTAAGTAAAATTAGGTAAAATCATTTCCTGAAACAAGTGTCTAGAAGATCATTGCTTCAGAGTCAAGGTTTTCTGGGCATCAGGACCAGTCCTAACTCCATAGTTCTTGCCATAATAATGGCAAGAGGTTTTTTCAGTACCCCACTTGACAAGAGTGTTCTTCGCCCCGAGCTTTAATAAGTCCTCTAAAAGTCTTGCCCTGTTCTTCTCTGTTGGTGCAACCAAATGTCAAGAGGACTTTGAGAAAGAAGAAATCTCAAAAGTTACAGAGCCCCAGTTCAGTTGAGATAGCAACAACAATATCTTCTTCTTTTATTTTTTTTTCCCCACACCACTTAAATCTCCACAACCATACTTGACACTTCCTCAAGAGGTTTGCAGAGCTTCCTGCTCCAAGACGCAATGGAATGCTACCAAAATAGCCTCCTTTGTAGTTAATCAATATCACTGTTTCGAGCCTTTGCAAGAACACTACACTCCAGGTTAAACAAATATAACAAAACTGGAGGAAAAATACATTGAACTCACAAAGCATAAAGAATAACATGACTTGCCCACTTTTAAGTGACTCCCTTCCTATGTCATGAAATAAAGAGTATATTTGTAGATGCCTGCAAATCTAAGCAGTAAAATATAAAGGAATAGCAGTGATCAGACATGAAGAAATTAAAAAAATAAAGCTACTTGGAAAAACTGTCCTTGTCCCTGAATCTAACATGTGCAGATCAGAAAGGTATACTAATTCAGTCCCCATCTCTTTATACTATGCAGACATTTGATACAGCCATTATTTCAGGAAGTTGCATTGTTAACTTGCATTCTCAAGCCTCATTAATAAGGGCATACACCATATTTAGGTCTGTTAGTAAGGTCTGTAATTACAATAGCCAGTAAAACATCATTATAAATTATCTTCCTAATCAGAATTCTCCAATCAATTTTATGTATCTTGGGTTTTTTTTTAAATCTTTATAATATCCTAAGCATATAAGAAGTTCAAAGGGGGATTTAGCTTTTAATTTTGGTCACATTAGGCATGATTCAGTATATTCTATGATTTTACTCTGTGATTCAAAAATCTAAAGATTCGTGTTCTGCATGTTGGTATCACCACCAGCAGTCATCCCAAATTCTCCCATGTTCCTCCAGACCATTCCTTAATGTTCTGTTAAGTTCTCAACTGTTTTGACTGGAGTCTTCTCCCAGTATAAAACAGCAAGTCTGGATTGCATGCCTATATCCAAGCCTAGAAGAAATACATGGATAAACACATCATAATTTATATTCATAATTTATATTTATATTCATTTGGGGTGCTTTCAGCTATCTAAAACCCATCACACCGGCAATCTCCCACTGAATTAACCTTATTCTCACAGTACTACACTTATTTCAGCATAAACTTGGATCCAAACTGCAGTCATGAAGTTCTCCTTCTCTACATTTTGCCACACGCTGAGGCAGAATAGTGGAAAGTGTTCATCACAAAAACAAAACAAGAGCAACATTGTTCTGCTAGTGCTAGCTGTCAGGGAGCAACCATAATTTACCGCTTTATTGTTCTCTTTGCAAGATGGCATGAGCAGCAGTTAGGAAAGGGATTGTAATTAGAAACCTTATTAAGAGAAGTCTAATTGTGTGAATGGTCACATTTACTGGTTTTCCCATCTTACTGGAGGAACTGAACTTTTTATAACATGAAGAGGCTCTTTGGTGTTAACAACTGGTCCATAATATTCAGAATTGAATATTCAGGTTTTTGTGGATAATTTAAAAACGGTTATAAACATTTTGTCACTCAAATCTCTATTTACACTGATAATCACTGTTATTTTATTTCTGAATAGGCATTCCAAATAAATAATTAAATACTCACAAAACCTAAAATAAAATGTTGAGTGTTTAAGAAGTAATGGTATGTAATTAATTTATCTAGCATTCTTGCATAATTTTTGCTGATGACATCTTTCAACTTGATTCAGAATTGGCAATTTTACTTAAAATTGGAGATTCTTATTCTCAGTAATTGGATATACATTATGAGTAACACAGGAACTCCATAGCCCATACAAACTTGCTTCAGTAAAGTATCAACAGAAGTTCTTTAAGCAACAAGGAAACCTTGAAGTTTGACATTACAGAGTCTGAGATCACTTGAGAGGACAAACTGTAAAATCAAGACACAAAGGGCACTTTTCTTTTATCAAGGCATAATAGGTAGTGAAGAGGACCTTGGAAAACAACTCAGCTTCCTTTTCAGTATAGTAAGAGGCCCTGATAATTGCTGACATCAAACAGGTTTTCTTGTACAGATACTGTACAAGAAAGAAATATTTTTCTTGAGAGTCCAAAGTAGTATAAAGTACGTGAAGGATGTTAACTACATATATATTAGAGTGAAGACCACCTTTTGAGAAGAGAAAAAAGAACTGGATTCTTTGGTGAGGATGCAAGCCTTTCCTTTAATTGCTTATGGCTTTGGGATTTCTTTTTGCTTGTCTTTTCTCTTTCAGCCCAAACGGATCAAATGGAAATTCAGGTATGACCCAACATCATCTGCCTCTAAGTCTCCATTCAGGTCCTGTCAAATGGCAGGCCACACTTTGCCTTCTTGAAGATTTTTTTTTTCACTGTTGTCACTGTTCTTTGGTTGTACCAAGAGTGTTTTATTGAAAAACTATGAATCCTATGAAAACCATTCACTTAATGGAGAAGTCTTTACAGAGTCTTTTTATTTTATTTGCTATCAGAAAAACAAAATTAAACATCTCTGAGTTCCAAAGAACTGATGTCTCTGATGAAAAAGATATCACAAAGATACCAATTAAACCTGCTATGCATTCATTACAATTATTTTTAAGGGATATCTATAAAGGTTATTTGACACCAAAAGCTTGGTCTGACCTGTGTGATCAGTTTAATAGAAAACCAGTGGTATCACCATTCTCCTGCTTGATCAGCACACAGAAATGAATTTACATTTTCCCCCTGAAGCAGCCATTTTCCTAAAGTGGTACATGCAAAAATTTCCATGTATCAGTCCAGGTTTCTTCTCATCTTATGTTTTATTTTTCTGTGACATATAGCACCAGGAGATGTCAATTGATTTTTCTATTCAGCATTTCTGAAGTGTTAATCTAACATCTTGGAAATAAAATAAAAGGCAAGTAGCACTATTACCATAAATGACTGAAGTAACTACTAAGGTACAGCTGTCCTTTGGGGGAATTCTGCATTAGTTCCATATTCCTCATAAGAATTTTACACATTACCAAGCCCAAACATGAAGCCACAGCAATTTTCCCCTGTACTTGGCATGGTGAGGCCATAACTCAAATTCTGTGTTCAGGTTTGGCCCCTAACTACAAGAAAGACATTGAGATCCTGAAGTGTATCCAAAGAGGGGTAACCAGGCTGGTGAAGGGGCTGGAGGGCAAACCTTCTGAGGAGGAGCTGAGGGAACTGGGGTTTTTTAGCCTGGAGAAGAGGAGGCTGAAGGGAGACCTTATCACCACCTACAACTACCTGAAAGGAGGGTGTAGAGTGGTGGGGGTTGGTCTTTTCACCTAAAAAAGAGGTGACAGGACAAGATGGGGAATGGGCTCAAGCTGCACCAGGGCAGGTTCATATTGGACATTAGGAAAAAGTTCTTCACTTAAAAGGTTATCGGGCACTGGAACAGGCTGCCCAGGAAGGGGGTTGAGTCACTGACCCTGGATGTATTTCAAAGATGGGTAGATGAAGTGCTCAGGGATATGGTTTAGTAGAGGATGGGTGCAGTTGGACTCAGTGATCTCAAAGGTCTTTTCAAACCTTGTGATTCTGTGATTCACTGCACTTTATCTCAGGTATCCTGTTCAATACAGTCTTTCAAGTCAAGAATAAACTGTAAATAAAGTGGTCAAAATTTTAATATGATAGGGAAAGTCACTAGTCCAGCAAAGGATGCAGTGCAGAAACTATAATCTAATTTAAGAAACTAAAAGAGTTTATTCTGCATTCAAATGGTAATCACAGCCAGAAATCCAGTTAATGAACTGTATCTAGAGACTGCATTAAACAGGCGAGGGCATCGGGTCAGACAAAGTCAACTCCTCAGTCTTACACATGAAGATTAGCAACCATCCAACCTTGGGCCCTTTCACTTTTTTAATCTTATGCAGCATATTTAACTTATCTGCATGCTGTGCAAGCTTCATCTGAAATCCTTTGCTCTCTGAGCTGGGTCAGTAAGCAGAAACAAAAAAACCCCTCCTTTCTTGCTGACCAGAAAATAGATAAGGCAAGCACTTGAGCACAGCTGTGATTTTTACCTATTATTACACAGTGGAGGATGGGTTTTGGAGTGATGTTCACAAAACCATACTGTAATTTTTATAAATCACAGAATTACAGAATCACAAGGTTGGAAAAGACCTTTAAAATCATCAAGTCCAACTGTTCCCATCCTATGCTAAAGCATATCTCTGAGCACCTCATTTACTTGTCTTTTAAACACACACAGGGATGGTGAACTCACCCCCTCCTCGGGCAGCCTGTTCCAGGCCCTGACAACTCTTTCAGTAAAAATTTTTTTTCTTATGTCCAATCTAAACCTGCCCTGGCACAGCTTTGTGCCATTGCCCCTTGTCCTATGTCCTGTCACCTGGCTGAAGAGGCCATCGCCCACCTCTCTACAACCTCCCTTCAGGCAGTTGTAGGTGGTGATAAGGTCTCCCCTCAGCCTCCTCTTCTCCAAGCTAAACAGCCCCATCTCCCTCAGCAACTCCTTATCGGATTTGCCCTCCAGCCCCTTCACCAGCCTGGTTGCCCTTCTCTGCACTTGCTCCAGGACCTCAACGTCCTTCTGATGGTGAGGAGCCCAGAACTGGACACAGCACTCAAGGTGTGGCCTCACCAATGCCAAGTACAGGGGCACAATTACTTCCTTAGACCTACTGGCCACACTGGTTTTGATACAAGCCAAGATGCCATTGGCCTTCTTGGGCGCCTGGGCACACTGCTGGCTCATATTCAGCCTGCAGTCAACCAACACCCCCAGGTCCTTCTCTGCCTGACAGCTCTCCAGCCAGTCTCCCTCAAGCCTGTAGCGCTGCCTGGGGTTGTTATGTCCCCTGTGCAGCACTCTACACTTGGCCATATTAAACTTCATCCCATTGGTCTCAGCCCATGGGTCCAGTCTGTTCAGATCCCTCTGAAGAGCCTCAGACAGATCAACACTTCCTCCCAGCTTAGTGTCACAAAGGCTCAGTTCAGAGGTATGTACCAGTGAGGAAATCATTGTGGTTCTCCAGTGGGTACCAGCATGATGAATGGCATTGGTGTCCATACATGCACAAGCCACTCTTAGCCCGCCCACACCAAAAAGGTAAGTTTCTCTGTTTTTTGAAACACTTCTCATCTATGTAAAAAAAAACCCCGAAAAACCAACAAGAAAACCCCAAACAAACATAAAAACCTACTCGCATTGGCAATTCAGGACTGCACAGTAGTCAGAAAATATGCTAATAAAGGGGATAAGAAACTTAGATATTGACAGAAGAGAAATATGACCTACAGGGTCAATCCATCGCTGTTTCTGTGAACATCTTTGAAATTATTTGTTCATAGTTAAAAGAAAAAAAAGCATATATTTTGGCACAAGGTTGTGTTATTTTGATTACAGGCAGAATGACAATCTTTTCATTTCCATTCTAAGGCTTCAGCAGGTAATACACAACCCCTTCGCTAAAATAAATATATTAATATGAAAAATATCTCTCTGCCTCATGTAACCTATCTGTGAAAGCATTATTTTTGGCAAATGTTGCCAGAAAATTGTTTGTCAAAATATGTTACACAAGTAATTTGTTAACAAGAAGATAACATGAACTTGGATTCATGATAGTGTAAACGCTAGCTTCTGGAACAATGAAATAGGGCATTTAATTCAATGTATCTGATACAGAAAAAGATGATAGATAGTGTACTGCTTGCATTCCTTACTTTCATCAGCCTTACACTGTAATTCTCAAATAAAAATATTTTGTTTTTATGCACTGTTGAGATATTAATGTGAATCATAAGGAAAATATTCATTGCTTTCCAAGTTCAGTTTTTTTCATGAAAGGAAAAAAATAATATGGGAACTTTGGTGGTAAAGGTATTACAAAAATAATTACAGCACTGAGACTGCGCCATTATTTCCTTCCATCTGCTACTTTTTTTGTAGTTCATGTTTCATGCCTGATCCAAAATCTCATGAAGTAATAATACTGTTTTAATAAGTTTCAGATTAGTTCCAGAAGGCCCTATTTATATTGCAAATGAAGACACCAACACAGAGCTAGAAAGCCAAAGAGCAAACAGTCACGGAAGCAGAAATAGCACAGTGATATAGTTTCTCATGTTCACCTACTGATAGATGCTACACAGCACAGACTTTGTTCTTCACAGCTTTTGCTGGTTTCACCAACTTTTCATATACAGTGATCCTAAGTCACACAAGTATTGACACTGGGGTGAAACCAGGCAACTTTCTGAGAACTTAGACATGTATTTCTTAAATGTGAATGTTCTGCCATTAGATTTTACAGAGGAGGCAGCGTTAACAGGAGACAAGAATATTTAAATATCATCTCTAATTTACACTAAGTGAATTTGGTCAAATAACTGGATTGCAGAGGGAAATACTAAAGTAAAAAAAAATCGTGATAGTTGGCAATTGAATTTGAAATGTACAGAAAGGAGGGAAAATACAGCTAATGTAATTTTCAGATTAAAAGAAACATCATGAAGAAGCATCATATGCAAAATTGACAGAAAAATCAATGTGTTTTTCCTTTCTTAATTGTCTATTTGTAGTTTCCAAGTACACTTAAAGCACCTAGTGTAATTATAAGTAGTCAATCTGCAAAACTCTTCTTGAGGGTCAAGAGTTCACACTCCCTCCATACTCTTCAGAAATGTGACAGAACTGGGCAATCTGATTAACTTACTTTTTTTGGCAGACACTTTTCTTATTGTACTTGTCAGGTTGCTCACTGTGCCAAGGGAAATCAGCAGTACCATTGATTCTCTCCCCTTCTTGTTACTCAGCCTTCCACATTACAGTTTCTTGATGATTTTCTGATAAATTAAATAGACTTTATGTTAGAGAAAAAGCATCCAACTGCATAAAAAAAATTAAATTAAAAAGTGGCAGGTTTAAAAAAAATAAAGTCTAAGCCAATCAATTTAAAGGTCATTTGATCCTAACAGCTCTAACCTGCACATCACCTTAGCTGACGCTGCCTGTCAAAGCACAGTACTGCTCTTAGATTATGCAGCTAATGCAGTTTGTGATGGTGAAAGAAATAGCTTGCTGAATAGTTGTTCTTGTTAACATCTATCTCATCAGCAGGAAATGCCTCATCCATTAAATACCTCTTTAGCTCTCTTTTGTCCAAGGCAAGGAACAAGAGTATCTCTGACAGCAAGGTAATTCAACCTGAACAAGTGACATCTCCCTGACCTTAAGCAGCCTGCCCCTGCAAAAGCTGATGAAGAAAATGAGGAAGAAAGGGTGGAAGGTGGAGGTTGTGTGGGTAGAGAGAGAATGGGAAGGGACGGTAGCTTCAGAGTTGTCACGGATAATCTGTAACCCATCACTTTTGAGCACTGACACTTAAAATCAAGCATATAGCTAAAAAGTGTGATTGTGTGAATGAGAAAACTTGTAGAATGGCTTGGATGTATCTCAGTGGGATAAAGGAGTGGTCCAGAAAATCCACAAGACTGGAGGAAGTCGGAGGCTTGAAGGAAAAAAGTTCAGAACAAACAGAGGGGACAGGCACTTCTAGACTGCTATTTTTCTCCACTAAAGAAATTGAGAACAGCTAGCTCAGATGCAGAACTGCAGAGAGCAGACATAAAAGGAAGTATCACAGATATTTTTGCTTTGTCTACCAAAAGTGCCCATAGCACTGTAATCCATGCTTGTTGAAAAAACTCATCTGGAGACTTCTCTTACCTGCAAAGGCACAAATGATAGGATTTACTCCTGTGATTAGTAACAGCAGCTGGTGTATTTAGGCCTTAGGTCACACTCACAGGCTCAAGCAGCAAGCAAACCTTCCACAAATTAAGTGTATTTGTAGACTCTTATGTCCTCCTGACTCACACTGGGGAAGAAGTAGAGCCTTGCAGATCCTTCCTACATGCTATATGTTGTTCACAATGTGATACTGATGAGATCAGGAAAGCTAGGACTTCTGGAAAGAACAGCTCTTAGTGCCAAGGAAGTCCAAGAGAAGCAAAAGTCATCTACCACAACCCAGGCCAGTCACACTGTTTCCACAAGAACTTCAGTTTGATCAGGCTGCAAAACAGGACAGTGAAAACAAGGACAAACAAAAATAATATGCATTTATTTTACAAGGTATCTTTGGTTCTTTTGTTCGCAGTGATCTAAGCAAAGGTATTTTGCTCATGTCCACAGGCAGGAATTGTGCATCGTGGTTCAGCCCCAGCTGGCAGCTGAGCACCACGTCGCTGTTTCTCACCCCTTTCCCAGTGGAGTGGGGAATATAATGAGAAGAAAAAGGTAAAATTGGTGGGCAGGGATAAGGACAGGTTTTTGGGACAGTACAGGGAGGGGGAAATAACAACCACAGGACTTAAGCAGACCACACAAAGCTGGCAATACACAAAGCAATTTGTAAGCAGTGACCCCTCCTCCCTGGCCAACTACCTCCTGTACACAATGAGCATGACATCATATGGTATGGAATATCCCTTTAGTCAGTGTGGGTCAGCTGTCCCATCTTTTCTTGTGAAAATTAACCCCATCCCAGTAAAAGACAGGATATGGAGAAAGCTTTTTTTCTCTATTAACTGGGGAAAAGAGAGCTTCCTTCCACTCTGAAGAGTGTCTCCACAGCCACACACTCCTGCAACGAGTCCTGCCCCTCTCTGATGACCTATGTAAGCATGAGCTTCCAGACATCCTGCTACACTGATCCCTGACGTTGCAGCTGCTGCTCCACCTTCATCTCCCCAGTCAGAGCATTAGCTGCCTTCTGGAGAATCTCAGACCTAATGCAAAATTCTCTGTGATGTGACTGAAACAATCCAATCATTTGTTACCCATCACATGGCTAACTCCTGTAGGTTGTCTTTGTTAGTATATTCTATAAATTCAAAATACCACGTTGGTTTTTTTTCAGCTGAATTCAATGCACGCATGGAGACTAATTTGAAGCTTTATTGGGAGGCTTAAGATAAAGACTGTACACTGCAAATTAATTTTTTATCTTTGGAAACATTTCTTAAACCCTTCTTTAAAGAGGGATAGAAAGAAACATCTCCCTGTAGGGTGGAAGTAGCTTGCTTATTAACCACTAACATGTATAGTTTAAATTACCTTGCAATTTGCTTGTTGGAAGCTGACATGCAACTTGTCATAAGTTTTAAATGATCTGGTAAAAAAAATAAAAAATCATTCCTGAGAAATGCTACAGGGAAACCTTTATCTACATCACTTGCAGTACTAGTGCCAATGGAAGAAAAAAATTGGAAAAATATCAAAAGACAAAAGATATTTAAGGTATTTGTCAAAACCAATCTTTGCTTTTAAAAGATGGATGAGCCTTAAAAGAGAAATTTCACTTCAGATACATCTCTGTGGTGGACTAACCCCAGCCAACAACCAAACACCCACACAGTTCCTCACCCGCTGCCCTCTCCTGAAGGACAGGCAGAAAATAGAAGGTGAGAAGAAATGTGGGTTGAGGTAAGGACAGTTTAATAGGTGAAGCAAACGCCTTACATGGAAGGAAAGTAAAGAAGGAATTTATTTACTATATCCCATTAGCAGGCAGACGTCCAAGCATTTCTCAGAAGCAGAACATCAGTGTATATAGTGGCTGCTTCAGAAGACAAATGCCACAATCAAGTGTGTCCCCTTTCCTTGTAGCTTTTATTGCTGAGCACACAACATTATGTGGTATGCAATGTGGCGCTTTGGGGGATGGATTAGAGGTTACAGTGGTGTAGGGCTGACAATGGGACTTGATGACCTTGAAGGTCTTTTCCAACCTTGGCAATTCAATGACTCTGTCCCTTCGGTCAGCTGTCTCAGCTCTGTTCCCTCCCAGCCTCTTGCCCACCCCAGCCACCTCACTGGGATGGGTAGAGCAGGAAATGAAGAAGTCCTTGATTGTGCAAAGACTAAACACTGCTGCCTTACCAACACTGTTGCAGTCACAAATGCAAAACAGTGTCATGGGGGATGCCATGGAGAATGTTCCTTCCTGCTCAGCCAGACCCAGTGCAGCAGGTATCACAACAGCAAGAATGGTCCACACCTCTAGAAGTTGCCAAATATACAGGTGGTCACAGATTGATTTGTCCTGTGGCCTCAATTTTGCAGTGATTTTATTTGTCGTTATACAGGAAGAACGTGGACCTCTTGGAGTGGCACCAGAAGAGGGCGATGAGGATGATCTGAGGGCTGGAGCACCTCTCCTATGAAGACAGGCTGAGAGAGTTGGGGTTGTTCAGACTGGAGAAGAGAAGGCTCTGGGGAGATCGTATAGAGGTCTTCTAGTACCTAAAGAGAGCTACAAGAAAGCTGGGGAGGGACTGTTTGTAAGGCCATGTAGCAGTAGGATGAGGGACAATGTTTTTAAACCAGAGCAGGGTGGGTTTAGATGAGACATTAGGAAGAAGTCTATGGGTGGTGAGACACTGGCCCAGGTTGCCCAGAGAGGTGGTGGAGGCCCCATCCCTGGAGATACTCAAAGTCAGGCTTCATGAAGCTCTGAGCAACCTGATCTAGTTAAAGGTGTCCCTGCTTACTGCAGGGGGTTGGACTAAATGACCTTTGAAGGTCCCTTCCAGCCTGACGCATTCTGTGATTCTATGAATTTATATGATGGACAGAATTTTGTACTTCTGCTTAGTGATTTCAGCATTAAAATAACTTTTATTACATCAAAGTGCTTACTGCATTTAGACAAAATATGCCTTTGAGTAATATAATAAAAATGCTATGACGTATTGCAGATAATGCAATAAAAACTACTAGAAAATCAGGTGTAATCACAATAACTGTGATCATCAGAGAACACTGCATAACAGTTGTTCTACCAAATAACTGGGAACTACACCACAGAAGCTATAGACCTTGTGCAGTAAAGTGCACTAGTGACATTTGAAAAACAAATAAGCCTTTTAAATATAAATTATGCCTCTTGACTTTTCTCAAATGCTCTAAGGCAGTCCAAAAGAACAGCTTGCGATTAATCCAGTGGCAAGGAGCCTAATTTGAACTAGTGAAACAGTGAAAAAGATACCTTGAAAACAATTTTAGGTATGATTAAAAAAAATAAATAATAATCCCCATTCATATGAAGTATTTACCATGCTCTTTGTAATTTTCCCAAAGCTAGTTAAACACCATAATTATTCACCAATTATTTGTAAGGAGAGAAGCAATATGCCTGTGAGAAATTATTCATAATAATGCAGTCAGCTCTAAATATGACCCAGAGAAGGTCTTTAAAATGCTGCAGTGCAAATTCCTTGTATCCCACCTGAAGTGTGACATGAACAACTAATGTGTGTATTGTACTTACACCTAAGCTAATCATCCCCGTCCCCTGTATTCTACAGGATACTCTACATTTCTAGTGCAGTGTATATTTTAAGTAGACTATCTACAGAAAGTTCAAGTGTGTGTGACTACACAACCAGCCTCCCCCCAGAACTTTTAGGAACAACCTGAAAATGTTTCAGAAAGGCACTTTTGGTTTCCTTTGCCTGGGCACTTTGTAATGTCTGCAATAGAAACATAATACCTGTAACCAAATATGTATTTATATCAGATGTGGTCAAATATGACACAGCGAAGTGATTGTCATGGAAGAATCCTCTGGTGAGACACTGGAATTCATGAGTTCTTCTTTAAACTTTCAAGATCATATTGTTGTAATATTGCTTTTACACAAAATAGGAAGGAAGGAAGGAAGGAAGGAAGGAAGGAAGGAAGGAAGGAAGGAAGGAAGGAAGGAAGGAAGGAAGGAAGGAAGGAAGGAAGGAAGGAAGGAAGGAAGGAAGGAAGGAAGGAAGGAAGGAAGGAAGGAAGGAAGGAAGGAAGGAAGGAAGGAAGGAAGGAAGGAAGGAAGGAAGGAAGGAAGGAAGGAAGGAAGGAAGGAAGGAAGGAAGGAAGGAAGGAAGGAAGGAAGGAAGGAAGGAAGGAAGGAAGGAAGGAAGGAAGGAAGGAAGGAAGGAAGGAAGGAAGGAAGGAAGGAAGGAAGGAAGGAAGGAAGGAAGGAAGGAAGGAAGGAAGGAAGGAAGGAAGGAAGGAAGGAAGGAAGGAAGGAAGGAAGGAAGGAAGGAAGGAAGGAAGGAAGGAAGGAAGGAAGGAAGGAAGGAAGGAAGGAAGGAAGGAAGGAAGGAAGGAAGGAAGGAAGGAAGGAAGGAAGGAAGGAAGGAAGGAAGGAAGGAAGGAAGGAAGGAAGGAAGGAAGGAAGGAAGGAAGGAAGGAAGGAAGGAAGGAAGGAAGGAAGGAAGGAAGGAAGGAAGGAAGGAAGGAAGGAAGGAAGGAAGGAAGGAAGGAAGGAAGGAAGGAAGGAAGGAAGGAAGGAAGGAAGGAAGGAAGGAAGGAAGGAAGGAAGGAAGGAAGGAAGGAAGGAAGGAAGGAAGGAAATGTGCTTTTACAGCCTGTATCTCCAAGCCTTGCAAAACACTTGTCCTTTCAAGAGGAAGAAAAGCAGAACAGGTCCTTTTATGCATCCTGTGTAAGAAATGCAAGCAACTTTTTATTTCCTTTGCTTTTTTTTCCCCTCTGCCTAAATTTATCTTCAATATGATAAAATTTCATTGTAAATTGGAACAACATTACACAGTCTAAAAGTAAGGATATTGTAAAACAGGTATTCTGTCTATGTAAATCACTTAATACAGATCATTTACCTGATGTAGATTTACTATACAAATAGAGCTTTATATGTTTAAAGGGGATGATATATTTAAAAATCCAATTTCTTTTAATATATTTAGTTTGCTTTCACTTAAAACATTTTAAATCTTCTCCGTTTTATCAAAATTGGCATGTACTATTTATTTCCCATAATGTTTTGCACTTCTTTCCTTCTTCTACAAAACTTTAAATCTTCCAGTACCCAAGGGAATCCATAAAAATAAGCAGTTCAAGTTGACTCTTTCCAGCCTGAATTAGCCATTTCTGCCTCCTCCAGATTCCAATTTACACTTCAAGAGTCTTGGTGGATGGCATGGGATTAAGTTTGGTTTGTTTGTTGTTTGGGGTTGGTTTTTTTTTTTTTAATTTAAATGTTTTGTATTCTGTTCCAAACACAACTATTTCTAGGACAGATTCATACATCAAAAATTCACAACAACAAGAATATAAAATTGCCTTGGGATGACTATTTCTAGGGCACATTCAAGCGTTAAATTTGTTCATTACAATAAGAAAATGAAATTGCCTTGGAACCTAACATTTAACTATTTTTAAAACTGTCCTGTTGAGGTGATGTGCACTAATCTCTTTTTGTCTCCTATAAAGGGACTTGCATTAATTAAATAATTTTCAGTTCCCTAATTAGCCATATTTCACCCTGCAAATATTAAAACATTGGATGCTTTGCTTGTGGGTTTTGGGTTCTTTTTCCATAAAGGAACACTTCTAAAGTATAAATCTACATATCTGTGGATTCCCAGACTTCTCTAACTGACATACATTCCCTGCATGTCTACTGGATAAATACACCACTATCCAAAGCCCATTAAAGTCAACGGAAATCTTCCCACTGACTTTAGCAAGCTCCAGGTCAGCTCAAATTCATCCAGCTTGTTTTGAAAGATTCCTGAGAATTCTAGGAAAACATACAGCAAAATGATTACAGAGTTCACAGGCACTATTTTTTTTTTCTCAACCTAGTCGGAAGTTTGTGACGGAAATAACACTGAACCACAGGTTTTTAAAATAGAATTAATAGTAATTTATTCTAAAAAACCAGAATGCAGATTCAGTACGTCACTTGCAGGTTATTGTTGGATACAATGGGGAACTCACTATTGCAGTTTGAAAGTATGACCACACTGATTACAAAGATCCACAAAATACTCTCACCACAACCACTGTGGCTTCCCTAAAACACAGGATCACAGCTCACAAGGACACAAAATATTACAATCACAAAGATCCACAAAATACTCTGCTGCCAACACAACACACAATAAAATGATCCGCAGCAGAGTCACAAACCCCACGGTTACACTCCCCGTAGGCAGTTCACAAAATACTCTTACCACAACCGCTGTAGCTTCCCTAAAACACACGACCACAGCTCACAAGCACACAAAATATTACCCATACGTTAGTCACTCAGAACGACACACTTAAAACATATCCAATAGTCACTTACCCCGTCTCTCAGGTAAGGGTCCCCAATACGTTACCTCAGCCAGCCGCCCGGCTAAGGGGGAAGGGTCTCCTCCTAAGGTTGCAGGAACGGCTCCCAATACGAGCTCGAGTGCCAGGGCTTTTATTTGGTTCATTTTGCTGATGTGTGTGACAGGATGCAGGGCTGGGCCTGACACCTCCGGCCCTATCTCTTGCATATTCCCATTGTCTTGGCCCATCGAAACCAAATGGGGACCCTTAGGGCTTGTCAAACAGTTTGAGTAGTGGTTTGACTGGGACTCAGGACATATGTTTGCGGAAGGAAGCCGAGGCTTAGCAAGGCTCGATGCAGGTTTTTCAGGTTCTGTGAAGTGCCCGCTTCAGTCTGGTTACAACACAACTCAAGTCGGAGCCATCTACACAGCTCCCCATGAGGTGTCTCCGCAGACAAAGAGCTTCAAAGCAGCCCAAGACTGAGTTGTGTATTACAACTCCCCGTAGGCCGCCTGCTCTGCCTAGGCACTATTGAAACCTCTGTGTGTAACTCAGCCTTACAAAGTTCAAGCAGAAAAATGTCTCTGCAGTCATCTGCAAGTTATGATATTCACAACGTAATTTCAATATAGAAAAGTTTTAGAACTATGGAAAATATAAGTAACAACACTCATGAAACAGCACACTGTATCAAAAGGGTTAGCAAACCAGAAGCTACATGCAGACTGCCTCTTGCAGATTAAAGGCATTCTAAGAAACTACAAAAAAACCCAGAGTCCAAAGAATGAAGAAAGTAATGCATTATAATAAGCTTTTACTTTTTAAAGTAGTTTAGGAAAATACTGATCAGAAGAGGTCAAAATGCTGAAATTGTTTCAAACATTTTATTACATATTAGTACAAGAAAAACAGATTCTGTTAGATATTACTGTTCAACCAAAACAGAGAATAAAATAATGAAAATTATGAATGAGACCTCTAAAGCTAGAAATTCAAATCCCATATTTCCTCCCAGTTGCTGAGAAACATTCATTTCCTGTGATTGATAGGACTTTAAAAACTTTAATGGTAATCATAGCAGAAGTTGCAGAGGCATATATGGTAATGTAAATATGATTTTGTGAATAGTAAACGGAACTAAAATTTTTAATTTCTTTAGTAACAAAAGACATCTTTGCTGCTCTGGGACCAAATATGGTGAGACATGCTAATAGTATCCCAACTGCTATTTTCATAGACTCATAGACTCATAGAATCATTTAGGTTGGAAAAGACCCATAACATCATCAAGTCTAACTATTAACCTAGCACTCCCATGTCCACCAGTAATGTCTGTCCCTAAGCACAACTTCTAAACATCTTTTAAATATCTCCAGGGACAGTGATTTTACTGCTTTCTTGGACAGCCTGATCCAGTGCTTCACAATCCTTTCGGTGAAGAGATGCTCAGCTGGGCACACTGACAGCTCATATTCAGCTGGCTATCAGCTAATATTTTAAAGATATTGATTCCAGTACTTAAAAGGCAGCTACAAAGAAGGTGGAGACTCACAAAGAGGTCATATGGAAAAGATGAGGGGTGACAAGTACAAGTTACTCCTGAGGACATTTCAACTAAACACAAGAGGAAAACAGTTCACAGTAAGAATAATCATCCATTGGAATCATCTCCCCAGGGAAGCGTTGGATTCTCCAATATTGGTCACTTATAAGATTTATCTAGACAGGCTGCTGGGCCATCTTGTCTAGACAGTGCTTTTATCTAGACAGAGCTTTTGTCAAGAAAGTTTGGACAAGGTGATGCTTGAGGTCCCTTCCAACCTGGTATTCTACCATGATTCAATACCCCCACGTCCTTTTCAGCCAAGCAGCTTTCCAGCTATTCTTCCCCAAGCCCACAGAATTACATGGGGTTGTTGTCACCAAAGTGCAGGACACAACACTGAGCCTTGTTGTACCTCATACTGTTGGCCTTGGCCCATCAATCCAGACTGTCAAGATCCTTCCGTAGAGCCTTCCTGCCCTCAAATAGATCAACACAGCTTGGTGTCATCTTCACACTTACCAAGGTTGCCCTTGTCCAGATCACTGATAAAGACTAAAAAGAACTGAGCCCTGGGGAACCCCACTTCTGACTGGCCACCAGCTGGATGTATCTTCTTTCAGCACAACTCTTTGGGCCTGGCCATCCAGCCAGCGTTTTACACAGCAAAACATACACCAGGCACCAGCAGCCAGTTTCTCCAGGAGAGTGATGTAGGAAACTGCATCAAAGGCTTTACTAAAGACTACAGAGATGACATTCAGGCCCTATTGTCACAGCCCACAACCAGACAGACCAATATGGCAGAGGTTAAACCTCCTTGTGTTCCAACTGACCTCAGATTGCTCCGGGTCCTTGGGGGCAGCCAGGCTTAACTCCTGAGTGGGGGTACATTTTACAGCGTTGTCTCCTTGCATATTCAGTAAGTCCTTGGCATAGCCACATCTTCCACCTGCAGGTGGGAATCATGTCCAGTACAGCCTCCAGAGGGTCTCTGAAAGTTCGAGAACATCTGAGGCCCCACACACACTTTGCCCTTCGTTTGACTCTGGGCCTTGGTGCACAGGCAAAGGACTTGGGCTATCTTATTCAAGATAACTGTTCCTAAGGGGTGGAATTTGGTGAAATTCACTTTGTTGTGTGGTGATGAGATTTGGCAGTTGTTAGGTGATTGAGAAATACGATAACTGAGAGAGAAGGAAGTTCTGGTTCCTTACACCTTTCCCTCATCAGCTAAGTGGGTCAGCTTGTCATAGGTTGGTTGAGCAGGACCTGCCTTTATTGAACCCATGCTGGCAGGGCCTGATCACCTGATTTTCCTCTAAGTGCCACATCATGGTATTCTGCTCTATAATTATTTCAGGAGGTTTGGGATTTTTTTTTCTAGTCACTTGCAAAATTAGAGAACTTTTAGGAAAGAAATAAAATAAAGGAATCTTTATGCTGATTAGATAGGACTACAGCGTATCTTCACCCATCCATAATGTCTTCAGCTTACACAGTATGGGAACTATGAACAGCAAAACCCAAGCTCCACGCTGTGGGCATTGTACCTAAGAGGTTAAAAACACCAGTGTCTGTTTATCTTTCATGCAAATCTTGTGGTTGGTGGTTAAGATGAGAATCAGGAGGGAGGGACTCTTAGGCCCTGTTTGGGATAGAGACTGCAGAATGAACAGACAGTTTCTACACAGAAGTTTGAAGGCCACGGTGCCTGGAGTGAGAGCTTTTGCTCCATTAACTGCAAAACAAATATTCAGGTTGACACCTGTAAATATGATAATGAGCAAGAAGCAGTATATGCTAAACATGGATGACTATAGTACTTGCCTATCCACCCAAATCATGTTAACCATCCCCCCCAGGAGGGAACAGCTAAGCTTGGGGCATAAAGGGGGGTATAAAGGGGTTTAAGGAACATCCCCCAGGGGAAGAACAGATTGAAGACCTGGAAGAGGCAGTTGACGCTTCTGCTTCTGCTCCACCCAGGAGTGGGACATGTCCCTAGTAAACACTGTGACTTCACCTTTTGGTGAGAATACCCAGGATAGTATTTTGCTGGCATTTTATTATAGTCGTATCATTTTATTATAATTATAGCATTTTAATTATCATAGTCATATATTAGCACTATTGCAGTAAGTCCATTTATTAACAGCAATCACAAACTTTTATATCTGGCACTTTAATAGACTTCCTATTAGTTTCAGCTTTGCAAATCTGTTTCAGTGAAAGTCCTTTGGAGGTTCTGGCAGGCAAACATTGGTTGTGTTATATGGCTGTCTATATAAAATTCTTTAGACATAAACCATTGACCAAGTCCAGGACTAAGACTGCATCTAACCACACTTGGTCTCCTCTCTGAGAAGGAGTCTGGAAAGTAAACGGGTCCTTTCTGAACCTGGTGACTCAACAGGAGGGCCTCAGCCATGTGTCAGGCTCACACCCTTTAGGTGACACACACACACACACACCAATACAAGACATGAATGGGGACTCAGAAGCCTGAAACATTATCCAGAAGGTTAGCCTCCCACTGAAATCCATGTTCATGTGGTCGTACTGCTACCTAGCTACTTTCAATCTAGCATGTGTCCATTATGTAATTGAACTTGCAAATAATAGTGCAAGTGAATGTTCAGAAGCTATTTTTGCTGTGGAAGAAGAAAAGAAACAAGACAAATCATTTTAGCAAGCTATGCTATTATTGGACCAAATGTATATATACTATTAAAACTCTGATAATTGATAAATTGTAAGAATTTTAAAATTAGGTAATTTTAAAAGTATGACAGCTGTTTTTCTAAGGCACAGGAAACAGAAGTTATAATTTTAATAATAAATCAGGAATCTTTAAATGGTTACAGGAGTGAGTCTGTATAGTGACACTACATCTGGAAATCACAAATCTGGAAAAAAATAAAGTCTCTTTGGGTGTTCTTTCTGGGTTTAGCACTTACTTGCTTCTTTCAAACTCCCTTTCTTTGTCACTCACAGGCTGTCCAGCTCCTCAGTGGTGTTTGTAAACCTGCTCTGGAAAAATGCCAGATAGAATAGATTCTGTCTCCCACACCTCCCCCAACAAAACTGCTTAATGTTGTTTTAAATTATAAGTTATCCCCTCATTCAAAAACTGAATCAGAGAACTGATGGTAGCAACAATGAGAAACACAACCCTGCCTCTGCAAGGAAGGAATATTTCTGTGGTTATTTCTTAATTCTCATGGTACACAAGTACAGGCAACAGGACTGGCTTTGCTGCTTATCAACCGCTTATCAACCCCCTTAAGATGAGCTTTGGAAGCAGACTAGTAACTTAGTTCTTGCTATCCCTAAACTAAACATAAACTGAAGAACCAGGCTTGCTGTGACCCGCTGCGTGCTCCCTTTGAAGGGTGAAATGGGATTTTGGAGAAAGGAAGAGTGGATAATTATTTTCTTTCCATCAGCAAGTCTCTGTTCCTTGCTGACAGGAACATTGTTAAAACTGAAATTATAATGTAAATATAAACCCAGCTGTACAGAATTTTAAGTAGCACCTGAGCAGAATAAATTACTTTCAAAAATATCAGAATTCCTGTTTCCACCTGTGTGTGGGTGTTCTCAGAAGTAGATAAAAGAACCTGAAGTTTGACTAGAAAAGCTGATCAGGTGCCCACTGGGAAGGGCCTCATAGCCTAGTGTGAAAGCCACCATGGCCCCAAGAGAAGTCTACGCAGAAGCAAATGGCACTGCTGGGCTCAGAGTTGGGGAAAAGATGCCAAAAGCAAAGGTAAAAAAGGGACCTTGGGACCTAGGACTGAGAGACTTGACTCACCTAAACTGGAACCTGGAAAATCCCTACTTTGCCACTGGTTAACACGGAGAAAGCATCCAATTAAACACTGGACCAAAGCTGTTGCTCCCAATTCCCACTGTTTCCTTCTGTAGAGCACCGAGCCAATCAGTGCTTTGATGATTCTTAACAATTACCTGGGGGATACATGAAACACTAGATCCACTCCCTCCCTTTCAAGTGCAGCCAGAGGACAGGCTACCCTGTTGCTTGCCCAGAAACCCAGCCGTGAGTGTACCCACGTGGTGTCCATCACACAAAGAAAAGCAATCCCTGAGACACAGTTACCTCTGACAAAATTCATGGCTTGTGAGTACTTACCTTCCTAGCCCAAGCAGTGTTCCCTGGAGGCCAGCACAAGGCAGAACACTGAACAGGCTCAGAATTAATAAGTTACTCCTTTCCCTCCCTTGCCATTAGCCACGGAGCTGTGACCCAGCTGGCAAGGAGTGGAGGGGTGCTTTTGTCAGAAGGGAACACATAAAGGTAGGGAACTTCTGTTAGATACAAGACACGCTTCATTTGCTTTCAAAATGAGGGTGATATGTCTCTGCAGCCATGACTGAAGTGGATGAAGGCATTCTTCTGAAGCCATGGGTATAAAGAAGATGTATCTAATACAGAGGAGAGAACTCAGCCTGGCTGTACCAGCGGTAAAGATTTTCACCATGAGCTCATGCAGCCCATCAGTTGGTTTCATCCCCTTTTGAGATATGCAAGAACTGTTATAAAGGGCCCTGGAAGCCCTGGTACCTAACAGTGGGTTTATATTTTATATATAAAACACTCAGTTTATACTGTACCGTGTGGTTTCTTTTTAGCAACCTCATCTTGTAAAAGATATCCCAGCCCACAGCAGGGATGTTGGACTAGATGACCTTTAAAGGTGACTTCCAACCCAAAATGCTCTGTGACTCTGAGCTGTTTTTTATTTTGGTTAAGTGGCCTTAAAAACAGCTACTACAGTTTCATGCTGTTGTGTTTGACCTGGTTCTTTGCCCTGTCATAAAAGATAAGACAAGATGCACTAACCAGAAAGCCAAAGTTCCTTTTAAAGCAGAGTCTTCACCAACAAAGACAGATCTGAGAGTCAGACTTAGGAAATGATCTACCAACACCTGAGATACATCTCTAAAATGTTACAGAGCTGTCCTGTTTTCACTGTACAGGTGGCTTAAACATCTGAAAGTACGGGACCTGTCTCTTCTCTAGACATCCACGTAGTGTGTTTTATAAGGCAGCAATGTCCCAGAGCCCTTCACAGCCAGGAACTGCAATACAGGGAGCCTTGGTATATGCAGTCATTTCAGATTATAATTCTTAAAACATGGAGAACATTGCCATTTAGGAAAGAGCCTTTTTTTTCCTTTGTCTGTTTGTTTATTTTAGAGATGAAGTAGCAGGAAGTGAAAACACAGGTTTCATAAAAAAACAGGGCATTTGAATATTCTGAGGCATTTTTGTTGTTGAAAATGGTAATTTAGCAAAATGGAAACCTTTCAGGAGAAAGTCTTTGTTTTGGTTAACTTCTCAGCAAATGTTTTTTGAAAACAGTTATTTTCATAATATCATGTGCTTGCCTTGTCACAATGAAAGTTTTGATTGTGTTATCTGAAACAGAATTTAAGTGCATGATACTTAGAAATTTAATGAGAAGCGAAACTGTAATCCTCACAAAAATCCATAAAATTGAACACTATTATTTTGATGTCAGTTCAACATTCTCATTAATTCAAACACTTATTTTATCAGTTCAGGAAATTTCTTCTCAGCTATTGGTGATGAGAGGAAAAAGCCATTTCCTGCTCAGTGCCTGCATGAAATCTGTTTCAGAAACTGTGGTCCTAAACCCACTTGTCTCATGCACAGAATGGAGCATTTCAGAGTTTCCCTGTGTCGTGGTTTAACCCAGTCAGCTGCTAAAACAACCACACAGACATTCAGTCGGTCCATCCCTCCCAGTAGGATGGGAGAGAGAACTGTAAAGGAAAAAAAAAAAAGCAATTTATGGATTGAGACAAAGACAGGACAGAAAAGGAAGATTGATGATGATGATGATGATACAATTATTATCCATCCAACCTGGATGGGGCTTTGGGTAACCTGGGCTAGTAGAGGGTGTCCCTGCCCATGGACAGGGGGGTTGGAACTAGATGGACTCTGAGGTCTTTTGCAACCCAAAGCATTCAATGATTTTATGGTTCTCTGAATATATCAAACAAATGATGAACAGCACAATTTCTCACCAGCCAAAGCTGATGCTCTGCAACACTCCAAGCTGCCTCACCTCCTGGCCAACACCCCAGTTACATATGGAAAACATTATACGGTGTGGAATATCCCTTTCATCAGTCTGGGTCAGTTGTCCTGACCATGTTCCCTCCCAGATTCTTGGTCACCCTGCACCTTCTTGCTGGCAGGGCCTGTACAAGAAACTGAAAAGTCCTTGACTGCTTGGCCACAACAAAACATCAGTATGTTACCAACACCGCTCTCCTCCTCAATCCAGAACACTGCACGATGTCAGCTTCTAGGAAGCAACTTAACTCCATCCCTGCTGAAACCAGGACATCCTTTAAAAGATAAATCCTGTGCGTAATGAACCAATGAGTTCAGTAATGGTATCAAAAGGATAAACTCCTTTGCTTCTATTTTATGACATTCCAGCAGAACTGAGAATAATCAAAATACAAAATGGTCATGGGACCTGAATTATGCATCCCTTTGTAAGCTGATTTTCCCTGGCTCTTTCATCCTCACTTTCTGCTTTCTGTCAAGTGAGAGAATACTTTAAAAAGGCCACGGTTACTCATTCAAACCTGGCCTAAGGGCAGCTTCCTGGATATTTAGACTCCTGTATATTTTACTGACAAATTATTGTACATCATCTGTAGGTTTTGATTCATAGTTAAAAAAAAAAAGAAATCCAGTTTTGATCTATAAGAATTTACACCACCTTCTATTTGAACCAGAGGTGAAATCACTGTAGAAAAAGGTACTTGGGATCACAAAGCTTACCAACTTTTAAATAATCAATACATATATAGATGATGTACTGTTTGTTTATATTAGCTTTACATAAATCCATATGGACAGCAATCATGTTTGCATTTGTCTGTGTAAATAAAATAGTTACCATTAATATTTGTACAATTCTCATACGTATACCACATTTTTA
This sequence comes from Gallinula chloropus, assembly GCF_964237585.1. Lineage (NCBI taxonomy): Eukaryota > Metazoa > Chordata > Aves > Gruiformes > Rallidae > Gallinula > Gallinula chloropus. Next base: position 5,536,382 of record NC_140089.1, on the reverse strand, counting down.
TACAAGACCAGGCAGAATCATGTTTGTGGAAAAATGGGTAATGACAGAGAATTTATTATTTTATGTTTTTAGGTGGAAGAGATATGTCATTATATCTTTCATTTTGAGAAGAATATGTAATTAATTTAATGGTTACACATCTGCAGATGGCTAAGAAATACAACTAAATAATTGCATGCCATTCAAGTAGAGCAGAAAATAGCAGGGTAGTTGTAGAGTTGGCTGCTGCTTTTGTGTTCGCCAACACTCATTCCACCTTCATTAAAGACCAGGTGTACATGGCTGGGTATTACCGACAAGCACAGGACCTTTCCTTATGGATTCCAAGTTTGTGTCTTGTTCAGATTGTGAGTTTAAAAGTTTCTTTCAGGTGGCTGTTTTGTAGCCTGTGAAAAACCACTTTTATGGTCGATGTCTAATTTTCTTTTGAATCACAGAATCCCAGGCTGGTTTGGGTTGGAAAGGATGTCAAAGCCCATCTAATTCCAACACCCTGCCATGGGTTGCCCAAAGCCCCATCCAACCTGGCCTTGAACCATGCCAGGGATCCAGGGGCAGCCACAGCTTCTCTGTGCGGTCTGTGCCAGGGCCTCAGCACCCTCCCCAGGAAGGATTTCTGCCTGATGTCTGATGTTCATCTGAAAAACAAAACAAATTATCATCTCAACTTGCACCTGCAGCACCTGCTTCCAGCAACCAAACAGTCTAATTATTCCATCCTGACGATCCATCTTTCAGTTGGTATGATGAAAGTCTGATCTCTTTGTGTCGATGTTTCAGGGTTTGGTACCTAGTGATGCTCCTGTGTGCCTGTCAGGATGACAGGTTCAGTCAAAATAACACCCGTGTGCCTTTGTGAGTATTGGTAATGTTCTCTCTGTGGAGACAGTGTCTGTGGCTTTCCAGCTGGGGAAAAAAAAACATTTAGCCCATAATTTCACTGAAAATTAAGCAGATGTGCACATCATGGACCCAGTACTGCAAAGTGCTAGCTGTCCTCCACAGTAAGCTTTTCCAGCTTCCTGGGAAGTCAGTGACAGCTAAGGGTAATGAGCAACTACAGGACTGTGCCCTTTGCTTTCTAGCAAATTAACTTCACAGAGACACCATTTCCTTTTATTCTAAGCTGGCTGCTGAGCCTTAGCCATATTATCAGCTGCAGAGTAATTGAAAGTATGAGCTAAAATATGCCTATCGTGTCTTTCAATTTATATGGAATAAAAAATCAAAGAAAGCAACAACCTCTCAAAGCAGCAGCTATACCACAGTCCAACTTCTAATGAGCCTGGATAACTTAGTTATTTGAATGCTGTTAAATAATTAAGCATTTTTTTTCCTCATGTCTGTTTTTCCACTCTGTGTTTCTAAGTAAACTCTGCAGAACACAGATAATCTTACATATGATTTCTTGCTTCAAGAATAAGCATAGCTGAAAGCAAAAAAAAAGAAATACCTAACCCTGTGGAAATGGGCTGAATTGCTAAATAATCTCTTACAAGCACGAGCTATATGCATCCCTTCCTTAGCAGGTCAAGCGAGGTTCAGAAGAAGATAAAGCCATCGCCATCCTGGCCACAACACCTTGTTGCCTCATGTCATGACAAGCATCACCTAGCAGAGGGAAGGGTGAGAGCACTTATCTGCAGCCTCTTATATAAAAAAGTTTCCAAGCTGCATCGCTGTAGAGAGGAACCTAAGCATGGCCTGAGGATGCTTCATCTATTGTGCCAGCGTGGTCACTGCTCTCAGCTATGGAAGAACCTGGAAAGTTTGTATCATATTAGTTTTCATAACACTTCTGGAAGAACATGTAGTACTGCTGTGCCTGGGGCAAGAAATACGGAGTGGCGATGTGACCTGTCACTGAATGCTGTGCATTGTATGAGGAAATTGATCTTGGGTCTCCTATACAGTTAGTTGTATAGGCTTTTCTTCCAGGAAAATTAAACCAGACAGGAAAATGTTGTGGTTTTTTTTTTTTTTTAAAAAAAAAAAAAAGTAATAATAAATCTGACACTTCCTTTCTCTGAAAAGTTTCCTTTTTTTGGCAGCTGAATTATGAACACCCACAATCTTGAACAGAAAGGACCACCTGTGTGGGTATCTCTGACTTATGCAGATCATGACTGATCTGTTTATAAGCATCATTCAAGGTGTATCCTAGGAGCGTCTCCCCTGACTCAGTTTTCTATTCAGGTAACCTCATCCTCCAGTTCTGTGATCTTCTCACATAACTGATCCTGTTTAAAAGAAAAATCAAAATCTGTACCAGTGACTGTGGGGAAAACAAGAGATACAAATACAATTTTTTTTCCCAGAATTATTTTGGTACCTGCATAGGAGAATGTGGCAAACAGAGAGAAAAGCAAATGCCAGAAGATGAAATAACTGAAATTCATTTGTCGGCTCAGGTCTTCTATTCAGATTCTGCTTGGTTAACACTTGTATTAACGTTTGTCTCATTCTGAGGTAGCAAAGGTAAAAGGAAGGAAGGTGTACACAGGGCTGTCATGCAGTGGTGGCATGCTCTTTAAGTTTCTCCATTCCTAAATTAGTTTGCTGAAAGCTGTAGTCAGTATTTTTTTTGCTGTTCATCAAATTAGTATCAATTGTGCTTTAATAAAGGGAAAATAATTAAATCTATGAAAGTTCTTACATTGCTGACAATCACAGTTAAGATGAAAAATACTCCACAACACCAACTTTATGGCTTTTATTGAAACAAATTTAATCTTGATACTGTAGTATAGGTAGTTCCTGAATTTATATATACCAGTTTCATTTGGTGCATGTGATGCTACATTTTTTTCCAACATAAAACCAGTATAAAAAAACCCACAATAGTAATTTGTAATGGATATTTCTCAGTGTATCTATTAGCAGATCCAAAAGTCTGTAAAAGTCTCACAGGTACACATATCCAGATAATATGAGTCTCATCAACATTTTATCTTTTATGAATATCTTTCAAGGCAACGTTCTAGTACTGTTTCCAAAGCAAGTATCCTGGGGACTAGAAACTTACCAATCTACAAAGCCCCCAGTTGCTCCCATACTTCTGTAACAATGCTTACCCACACTTCAAAGCCACTTCTGCTGATGTGTATTAAGAAAATCCATAGGCCTGGGTCTATAGGGCTTGACTTCATATGGGACAGCTAACTGCCACAGAAACACAGAAAGGAGGTAATATTAAATCTTATTGTCCTCTTTTTGTTGGTGAAAACTGCATCCTCCAAGAAATCTCTGCTTTCTGATTAGTGCATTAGGGACCTCGACAGGTTGGAGAGATGGGCCCATGAGAACTGCTACGAGTCCAACAAGAACAAGTGCAAGGTCCTGCACATGGGTCAGGGCAATCCCGAACACGAGAACAGGCTGGTTCCATGAAAAGGGGGGAATGAGTCAATGAAATGTAATAATGCTGAATAGACTGATGTAGATAGTAGCTTGAGACAGTTAATACAAATTTAATTTGTGTATTTTAAGAATATATTTGGTTTGGATTGTAGTAGAATATGGCTGTAACTGTGTGAGCTGTTTCGTGAGAGCAGCTACAAAACTGAGCCACAACTGTACAACAGCCTTGAAGCTAAAGAAAGGGAAGACAGAGGAGTCATAAATAATGACACCAATGACCAATTAAGAGACAGAGTATATCTTGTTTTCAGCAAAAAGGGGTTCCCAAGTAGTTAGTGTAGGAGTGTGTTTTTGATTTTAGGAATGTGTTTTGGTAACTATGGAGAAAACCGTAAGGAGCATGTGCTGAGAGAGAGGAAGACGTCCAGCTTTCATCCCTGAAGACCACCAGAAGACCCCCTGAGTGTCACTGAGCATGCTCTGTCTGGGAGGAATTAATATGAATTACTTAGAAATACTTTGCATAGCTCTGCCTCTTCTTAGAAATTATACTGAATATGTAGAGATAATCTGTATAAATCTGAGAAATTTGGCTTTAAATGGTGCACACATTAGCAGGAGAGATCCCCTGTGTGCCCAGCGCTGCAATAAAGGCTGGTGAGTTTGGATTCCAGCTTTTTGAGGCATCAAGACTGGGCAGAGAACGGATTGGGAGCAGCTGTGCAGAGAAGTTCCGGGGGGGATGTTGCCTGATGAGGAAGCCAGCATGAGCTGTCAATGCCTGCCTGCAACTCAGAAAGCCAACCGTGTCTTGGGCTGCACCAAAAGCAGCGTGACCAGTAGGTTGAGGGAGGGGATTCTGCCCCTTTGCTCTAATGACACACTCCCTGGAGAAATGCATCCAGCTCTGGGGTCCCCGGTACAACAAAGACATGGAGCTGCTGGAGAGAATCTAAAGGACACCACAAAAATGATACAAGGGCTGGAGCACCTCTCCTGTGAAGACGGGATGAAAGAGTTGGGCTTGTTCAGCCTAGAGAAGAGAAGGCTCTGGGAAAACCTTAAAGCAGTCTCCCTGTCCCTAAAGTGGCTCCAGGAAAGCTGAAGAGCGACCCCCAACAGCACACACACTTTGGAGTCAGGCAATATAGACTATAGTCGAAGTCACCTTTACCTTCTTTTACTTGAAAGTATGAGAAATCTTACTAATTCATGGAGTAGTTTTGTAGGTTTGTGTTTAGTATAATGACTAAGTGAAGTCAAGCAGTGCTGGGGAAGCTAATGGCACGTATACCCATGTTTGGCTGACCTGAGTGCTCCAGATTCCACTCCAGAATAGCTGTTTTTCCATGTGATTCTTATGGTACATTTTTTTCTCTGAAATAATGAGGATGCCTTTGTCAGAGGGGTAGGATAGGACTGCAGTCCTCTGTGTGATTAGATGAATAAAAATCACTCAGAAAATGACCCCTGTTCATCTTTCTTGCCCTCTCTCTTAAGAAATCAAACATGACTTGGTTTTATTCTCTTTGGAGTTAAGATAAATTATTATAGTGAAAGATCAATGTGCTTTACAAAACACAAAGAATAATGACTCTAGAGAGCTCATAGACAATCTTGTGTGGCTGATTTCCTCCTTAAAGTCATGTTTCCTTAGCTAAATTTCTAAAAGTTGGTTAATGCAAGATTGGATCTGTGTGCAATGTATCTGGCAGTAGCTCTATTAAAAAAGAGACAACAAAATTTACATTTATAAATAAACCAAATATCTTTAAGATTTCTTCATGCCTTTTTCTTGTACCAATCTGCTGAGTAACGATTTATTTTTCATTTCATAGCATTACCAATCAATTGAAACCAAAATGAAGCCTCTTCCATGGCAGAGAAACAAAAAAATGATTCCACAGTGTTGAAGTTAAATCATTCTTACGCCTCTGGGGAGTTGATCCAAGCGCAAATATGTGTGGGAATTTTCAATAACTGTGTTCCTAATTTCCTTTAACATTTCTCAATGTGCTAAATCCATATGCTGTAAACAGTCAAACTGCCTTTAGTCAAATTATCCCAAATAAAGCTAAACGTGTGCAGGTCTTTGTAGGATGAGTCCTCAACATCCTGAACAGTACATTTATTTTCTGTAATTCTGCTAGGTTTTCTATCCCTCCAATTACAGATAGACTTGAAGGTTCAAAGGACGTGGCAATAAGAGGCAGAATACAGGAAAAAATAATTCAAAATTTTATTCAACAGCTTGAGTTGTCACTCAAATGGAACTATTGTCAAATTACAGACAATATATGAGGAAGGAATCAGCAGGCTTTGATCAGAAAAGTACTAAGACTTCTGGCTGGAGAAGGATAAAAAATATACGTTTTGCTTACAACTGAATTTACACAAAGAGCAGGTAATTTCAGCAACTTTCTGTTCAGTAGCAAAGGGGCATATCTTATAAATTTCAGTTCCTACAGAACCATTAAAGACTCAGCTGCCAGTCTTCACTTGACTGTAAATGAGGGAAAATGATCTTCCATTTCCAAACATCTCTGCTGAGTATCTGTCATGGAAAGGAGACCACATACACTGAGCACTTTCTCTGCAGGTCTTTTCATATGAAGTCTGAGAAGATGATAAGGAAAATTCTTCTGTGCAGAATGGGAGGAAGTATACTTTTTTATATATAAAATAATAATGTAAATATTCCCTTCATGGCCATGAAGAAGGAATAGTTACAGGAATGGTAAAATATTTTACTTATATAGAACAGATAACAGATGGGATCTTTGTTCTTGCTGCTCTAGACAAAAACATCTAAGGGCAATGAAGCTGGTGAAGGGTCTGGAACACAAGATTTACAAGGAGTGGCTGAGAGAACTGGGACTTCATCGCTCTCTCCAACTACCTGAAAGGAGGTTGTGGTGAGCTGGGGGTCAGCCTATTCTGTCAGATAAGCAGTGATAGGACAAGGGGGAATGGCTGCAAGTTCCACCAGGGGAGGTTCAGGTTAGAAATTAGGAGAAATTTCTGTTCAGCAAGGCTGGTTAGGCACAGGAACGGGTTCCCAGGGAGGTGAGGGAGTCACCATCCCTGAGGGTGTCCAAGGAAAAGTTGGATGGTTGGACTAAATGATCTTGGAGGTCTTTTCCAACCTTAAAGATTCTGTGATTCTGTGATATAAGACTCTGAGTATCACATACAACAGGTATTATACAGTAGGATGCTAATCTCTAACTCCAGAGCACTAGATAAAAAAAAGTTCAGATATAAATTATATTAAATGACCCTTTGAACTCCAATATGGCTTCATGGCATGATCTAATGGTTCTGTACAGAAGTGTTTTGCTAAAATTTGATGCCACATACACAGTAAGCACATTTCCACCAAAAAAACCCCATAGCAAGTAGAAATTCTAGACATACCATTTTTCATAAATGTTAAAGCAGACTTGCTAGCATTGTGCTTTGTCTTCAATTAGCTTTCTATCTGCAAGTCTTCAAAGCAGTAGAGACAACGAAGTTTAAAACTCTGAAAAGCTGTCTAATTAAATCAGTGTTTGGAAATGAAGGGGCAGATATTAGTGGACACTCAAGTGTCCCGGGAAAATGTACAGCATTGTGATGAAAAGGGGAATTAAAACTTGCAAAGTATAAGCTTGAGAATTGTAAACCTCAAAAAACCCTACTTATTCTGACAAAATTCCATTCTAATAAGAAGGAGTCAGGAAAGACAAAAAATACATCCAAACTTAGCCGAGTCATTAGAGGCCTGACCAAAGAAAATAATGTGTAGAACCAGGAAAAGTTACAACTACCATCCTTCAGATCAACATCAGGAAATTCCCGCCGTCAGATACGAAGAAGTCTAGGAGTTTTCTAAATAAATGCTGAATTACAGAAGTTTGACAGTGTCTCTGGGCCACCATCAAGATCACCAAAGTGCAACAGGATTATTTCATGTTTATCTGATGGTATCATTTCTTGTGAAGAGATAAAGAAGTCAAAGGAAGCATATGGGTTAGGTGCAATCTTATTCACCTCTTAACATTTGCTTCTTGCAGACTTCCAAAAGCCCCTTCCAGAAGTTTTACTTTGTAGAAGCCAAGTGACTGTGCAAACATTTATCCAATGGAAAATACCCAAAATATATCCAAGTAGCTAGTAAGTATTAATTTGCTGTGAAGACTGTATTCATTCTTCACCTCTTCAAACTGTATAGACTTGTGAGGGGAGGGAATAGGATTTGCTGAGCATACATGAGTAGCTTTTCATAATCAATACAATATTTAATTCCTAATCCTGTATGCTTTGGGTGCTAAAAAATTCTCCAGAATTTTTTATTCCAGATCCTTTTTATTGGGCAAAGATTTGATGGGTGTTTAGCAAGCAGCCTTTTTAGAAGTCACTAGAAGTACCAACTGAGAAGTTCTCACTCAAGTTAGATAAAAGTTTCACCACACACGTATCAGGCAAACCAACTCTTCAAAGCCTGACCCACTAGCATCATCTTATCTACACTGCAGGAACAGAAAAATGGATATAGAGAGTATTTGAACATCACAAAAAAAGTGTTACTCTAAACATCTTGCACTATAAACTTTGTGGTTATATTTAATAAATTTGATTAACGAATAGGATTATGAGACAGTTAAAATCTAAAGTTTCATTAAACACTAAATCAAAACAAAGGAGAAAGATGAGCTCTGAATACTGAATTACTATAGCATTCTTAGGGTATTGAAGATAATAGACATCTGTTTTACCTCTCCTAAAATGATACATTTAGAGAACATCATATTCTTCCATTTGATACTTTTTCACTTTAACACATGCTTATTTCTACTTATTACAGGGATTTCTTGAACTGCTAATGACATGAGGCATTGACTGACAGCTTGTCTAGCAGAGGGGATTACTTCAAAGAGGCCTTGCAATTGCTTTACTAAGCACAACCTATTAAGCTTTTACTTTAAAACCAGCTGGATTTCAGTAAGACTTTCAATACTGTGTCTCACTGTATCTTGCTGGACAAAAGGTCCAGCCTACAACTAGACAAAGCCATGCAGTGTTGGGTGGGCAATCGGCTGAAGGGTCAGACCCAGAGGGTGATAATTAATGGGGTTACATCTGGCTGGCTGCCAGTCACTACTGGCATTCCCCAGGGTTCCATTTGCAATCCAGTTTGTAGAACATCAAAATTTTCAAGATGATGGTGTTCGTACATCTGGGAGATTACAGAGTAGGTGGTTGTGACCTAGACAGCTTAAGGCAACTCAGGAAGTGTGTGCTCTGCTCTTTGCCAGAACCACAACAACAAAGAGAACTTCTACAGAGGCTGGATAAAAGTGTTTTGAGACTTTCAGAATGGACTGAGCCATCCTCAAGATGCTCCCAAGGAAATGGGACTCACCAGGGATGACCTGTGGTCCTGCCTGTACTTACAACTGAGTGTCCTGCAGTGTAAGACAGCTCCACACTTGTCCCAACCTTGCTGGGCTGTGGGGATGTGTTCATTTATTTACAGATATTATATTATTTTATATTTTTTTTACATTTTTTCTCCTCCAGTCAGCTGTGTACACCTCTATCAATTCCAAGCAAAATGCTGGATGCCAAGTCACCACAGGGTACGTGTCAGCGTTTGTTAAACACGCTCTGTACACTCTTATTAATTTTACATTGCTGTGGTTTCACTGCTGGGGAAATGCAAATGGCAGCACATGGCACTGCCCTGTGGGGGAACAAGGGAAGCACTGCATATTTTAGCAATGCAGCATTTATTTTTCCTGCCTTCACAGACTTCTCTGCATTTTGCGCTGCATGGACAAATTCCGTGCCACATCTTACCTGCCTAAGGCACTCCTCCTTTATAGGCAGGACTTTTTACACATGACTTATAAATATCTGAATTTTAAAAAGAATGAAAGATGGGCTTTTGTGGAATGAGAATACTTTGCACAAGAAGAATAAAAAAAAAAACCCTTTAATATTTAAAAAACAACAGCAAAAACATGTATCAGTCCATGGAGTTTAGTGGAAGAATCACAGAGCATCTGCAGTTCCAAGGTTTCTGTAATTGCCATTCAAAAGCCCTATTATAGGGCTTGAGAAAGAGGATTAGATTGGCTCTGGATGAACCTTGTACTTGATTTTGAAAGATAAAAGGGGTCTGACTCCCACAGGCAACTGTTTTTACTATAATGTGGGAAGAAGTTGCTGCTGAGGAGTCCTGTGGCAAACTGATGTTCCCAGAGACTAAAAGCAATCAAGGCTGGTGCAGCACGAGGTTAATGTGATTGCAAGAGTACCTCAAGAGGAGAGGATGAAGTAAACCTGCTGCTCTGATGGAGCACATTTCTAGCAACATTAGTTCATTGTAGCCATCATCTGCCTCTGTATTTTTCTGCCCATTTCAGCAGTCTCCATTTCCTTTACCAGCAAAGCCCCTAAGCATGAATCATAGAATCATAGAATGCTGTGGGTTGGACGAAACCTCAAAGATCATCTAGTTACAACCCTCCTGCCATGGGCAGGGACACCCTCACTAGACCAGGGTGCCCAAAGCCCCATCCAACCTGGCCTTAAACACTTCCAGGGATGGGGCTTCCACACCATCTCTGGGTACCATGTGCCAGGGCCTCACCACCCTCAGAGTGAAGAACTTCTCCCTAATGTCTAACTTAAACCTGCCCTCTTTCAGCTTGAAGCCATCACCCCTTGTCCTGTCCCTGCACTCCCTGGTGAATAGCTCCTCTCCCACTCTCCTGTAGGACCCCTTTTAAGTATTGGTAGGATGCAATTAGGTCTCCTTGGAGACTCCTCTACTCCAGGAGCCTTCACAACCCCACCTGTCTCAGCCTGTCTTCACAGGAGAGGTGCTCCAGCCCTCTGATCATCTTCGTGGCCTCCTCTGGACTAACTCCAACAGCTCTACATGTTTCCTTGATGCAGCACTGCAGGTGGGGTCTCACAAGAGCAACATAGAGGGTCAGAATCCTCTCCCTTGATCTGCTGGTCACACTATTCTTGATGCAGCCTAGGACATGGTTGGCCTTTTCAGGAGACTCCGTCTTTCCCAATATCCCAGTTTCCAGAGGCTTTCATCAGTTTTGTGGGTTTTTAAAATAATATTCTGCTCTTCTTCTTGTAAGTTTTAAGCTTGCTATACACAGTGCATCTATCACTCTCAGACCAGCACAAAATTAGCTTAGATACACATGATATGAAGGACCACACTTTTCACTGCACTTTAAAGAAAACCCATAGCAAAAGACTAGAGTATCAATAATCTTTTCAGCATAGGACATGGGTGAGCAGAGAAAATTAACTGAACATCTGCATTTCTACAGGTAGTCCTAACTTAAAAAATTAAAAAAAACCCCAAAACATACATACAGTGTATGTCCTTCCAACCCTATGGGTAAAAATAAGGCCTAGGGTTGGATACATGGCTTTTGCCACAAGCAAAGTTGATGTGCTTTGCCACATCGTCGTGTTAAAGAACTATGCTGAATAAAGAGAGAAAAAAACACGTTCAGAAGTTCTCCTCTCTTCAGGGTAGGAAGATCACTTGTCCTTCCAGGTATTCCTACTGGAGCATAACCTTGAGTACAACTCAAGGAGTGTAGTCCTGATTGCACTCATTATTTTCATTCACTTGGCCTTGAAGAGCTGTCCTGTACCTCTCTCTCTGCACCGGATCCAGGTTTTAGATCCCAAAGGTGTGACAGATGATGAAGACAACTTTTCTGATTCACTTTGCTGTCATAGAGGACAAAAAGAGCAGTTTTGTATGCAGCAGGACAACTTCTGATTTCTGAATTCCATTGCACATCCCTTGAGGATCAAAGTTCACAGCAGCTTTGCTACTAATTTCAGAGACACTATGAGCTAGCTGGGTTGGTATCTGGTTAATAGACGTATGTCCTGCATTTCACTCACTGCTAAAAAGTACTTCTAATAGACTGGTACTGATAACAAACCCCCTAAGTTTTATAGTGATTACTCAGCAGGTAGTACTGCACAGTGCATTATTTATACAGCATAAGATAGATACCATGGAAACACCTGGCAAAGTATGTGTGTACCAGTGGCCAAGCCCTTCAGAGAAGCACCATCTATATTTGACTCAGAGACACAATCTCGTGCCTGGATTCAGAAGACTTGTTTTTATGCAGAACAAAGTGCATTTGTGGGAAGTTCAGGAAAGCAAAGAGGTTACAAAGAGCCTGGAAGTTCCTGTTTTGTAAGAACTAAAATCAAAGCTTATCTCAGTTAACCTGCTGTGGAAACACATCTCCCACTAGGTCGGTAAGAATGGAAGTTCCTTCTATGCTTTTTGCCCCTCATGAGACCCCACCTTGAATACTGCATCCAGCTCCGGAGTCCCCAACATAAGAAGGACATGGAACTGTTGGAATGGGTCCAGAGGAGGCCACAACGATGATTAGAGGGCTGGATTACCTCTCCTATGAAGACAGGTTGAGACATTTGTGACTGTTCAGCCTGGAGAAGGCTCTGGGGAGATCTTATAGTGGTCTTCAGTAACTGAAGGGGCCTAGAAGGAAGCTGGGGAGGGACTCTTTAGAAGGGCATAGGATGAGGGGGAATGGTTTTAAATTGGAAGGGGGTGGATTTAATATTGGAAATTCTTCATTAAAAGGGTGGTGAGGCCCTGGCACAGGTTGCCCTCGGAGGTGGTGGATGTCCCTTCCGCGCAGGTGTTCAAGGCCAGGATGGATGGGGCCTTGAGCAGCCTGGTCTAATGAGAGGTGTTCCTACCCTTGGGAGGGTGTTGGAACTTGATCTTTAAGGTCTCTTTCAACCCTAACTGGTCTGTGATTCTATGATATGCTTCTCCAGACCAATAAATCCTGAAATTATTTCTGTTCAATGGAACACTCTTAGTACCCTTCACATCAGTAAGAGAAAAGAGTGTATTTAAGTGTCTTCAGCAAAGGGGGGTCTTATATCTGGACCCCCCCTTCCTGAGACTGAAGTGTGCATCAAAGCAGAGGGCACCACCACCATCTCCAGCCAGTGCAAAGAAATGTGTGTCATGCTCTTGTCTTCAAGATGTAGGAATGAAAGTATGGGCACATACCTCCAGGTTCAACTACTGGACTACACATTTCCAGCCAGCTCTGATTAAGGCAATCATGCTCTAGGGACGAGTAAAACATAACCCTGACTTCATTTGCAGCAGATTGTTCCCTAAGTAGCTTATTACTCAGCATACCGATTATTTCACCTCCCATTAGAAACGTCTTGTTTTCCCTAAGCACTCTGCAGCCCATGGGTACCAGACACTGTCAGTTGCAGTTAGGAATAATATTGGCACAATTCAGGCTAAGAAATGGGGAGGAAAAAGAAAGATTAAAATAAAATAAAATATTAAAAAGCTGAACAGGCTACATTCTTTAGTATCTACAATACATACTTGCATTTTCTAAGATAATTACTTAGCAAGGCACCTCCTAGGAGAAGAGACACATTAACATCCCTTTTCCAGAGAAAAGACAAGGTCACAGAGGAGTTTTATCATTGTCAGAGGAACCTGAAGCTGAAAACTGTGACTGGAAGAGGTCTAGGGCTAGCAGTCAAGGCATGCAACTAGCTCTGACCAAGAACAGAGATCCTTTGCCTTTGAGATGCAACAGCAAGATGCATCTCAAAGGCAAAGGGAAGGATGTCGGAGAGGAAGGATTTGCACAGACGGAGTGCAAGCTCAGAAAGGGTTTTTTTTTTACCCTAGAGGAAGGGCAAGGAATTCAGATTTAACAAAAATAATAATTTTTTTTAAAAATATAATTATGCTACTGACTTTATTGAGGTCAACATTTTATTTTCAATTTCTCCTCCCTAGGTATTTAACTATTTGATTTTCTGCCATAATTCTTGGTGGTCCAGATCATTAGCACATCTTTTTGTATAAAAAAAATTGTTTAGCAAATATAGAAATTGTCATTTAAATTCTTTAAAAGCTAAAAAAAAAAAAAAAAACCCCAGAAAATTAAAAGCTTAAGAACACTGGCACCTGATGTTCAACCCCATCTTCTTAGAAGGCTGCCAGAGCTTTCTTATATTTTTAATCAAAATGAAAAATTATAAATTAGCTCTAGCATGACACTGTAATGTTTCTTATAACACCTTAAAAAAGGGTGCTCAGTTTGAATATTCCTCAAATCTAGACCCAGAGTAATCAACACTAACAGCAGAACAAGGCTTTAGATAAAGTTATAAGATAGTAAATTTTAAGAGTAGGGGATATTATTATCTTAATGTAGCACAAAATTATCATGTAAAGTTTTCTGTCATAAGATGCGGAAAACAGGATTTTCAGCCATTTAAAAAATAATGGTGCATGAAAAATTTTAGTGTGTGAAAATTCGTTGGGCTATTTCTAACAATTTTTTAAACTTCTAATTTTGAAGAGTTTCATTACAAACACATTGGGCTTGAATAGTCACCATTCCTCCAAACAGCCTCTTACATTTTATATAAAACGTTTTTTTGAACGTGTGGTAAAGCACCAAATCAAATTTCCTTGTGTATTCCAGAAGTAGAGTATCACAAGAGTTCCTCAGATACTGACTCTGAGTTTCTAGTCTTTTAGAAGTCTATATTTTAAAAATATTTGTATATTTATAAATATACTATGAGCAGCAGAGAATGAGATGACAGGAGTGTTCATGAAACCCACAAAAGTGAAGTAGTGTAACAAAACCAAAATTTTTAGTCCCAGAAACAGATGCTGAGAAGAACTTTAAAACACTGTCTTGCCTATTTCCTCTGAGAGATGCTATTGCCTACCCAGGCAGTCAGTAGGAGATGAGCACCTAACTTGCTAATGAACAGGCCGGTGTATTCACGACACTTCCCCAGTTATTTAAACTGTTGTATTGGATTGAGTTGCAAAATTCCCCTTGTCACTTACATCAGCATTTTGGGGATTGCATGATTTATAGCCTCAGATATTTTGAAGAGGATTTTTTCTATTGCAGAAACTATACGATATTGTTGAATATTTTAAGTAAGTAAAATTATATATAAAGATAATAAAATTTAATAATTCTTTATAAAGGAAAGACACTGAAACTCATTTTACTTGTAAAATAAACAATGAAAAGCTTCTGTTCAGCTAGTTCCAGGATCTTAACTACCAGAGGAAAAAAAAAAGTTTAAACATTTATTTCTATATTTTCAACTGCTTTCATACATATGCATAATGTAATTGTTTTCCTGCTAGTCTGATTGTAGTAATTTATCTTATATACCATGCAAATGAAAATAGCTCCTGGCCAGTTTAACTTGTCTAGCAATGAAGATTATATGGGAGCAAAAGTCTATCATCCTCAAATGCTGTAGAAATTAATCCTTAAATAAGGTTAGCATGTCTAAACATATTCAATCACCTAAAATTTTGCCACTAGAAATGTATCAGCATTGTAAAAAAAAAACAAGTGGCCAATGACTCATCTATGAACCAAAAGGTGAAAGCATAAATTATCTGGATAGGAAGTCTTCTTTAAAAAACTCTATCTTAGCATCATTTCAATAGTAGCAGCAGTGATGATGATGTTTCTAAAATAATATTCAAAGTCTTTTTGTATCATAAGTCAATGTTGAGTAGGTGGCATGCAGTAATTCTGATTTTAACTTCTCTTCAGAGCAGCACCAGTTTTCCTGAAGTGCTGTGAAGCTTTACTGGCATTGGTTCTTAAGGTGTGGCTGTTTACAGCACTGTGAACATTTTATGGTATTAACACGATGAAAGGTTCAAACTGAACTTTCCCCCTCTACTCTGCCCTGTTCAGGCCCCACCTGGAGTGTTTTGTCCAGTTCTGGGCTCCCTGGTATAAAATAGACAGGGATCTCCTGGAGAGAGTCCAGACCAGGTTACGGAGATGATTCAGGGCCTGGAGCATCTCCCCTATGAGGAAAGGCTGAGTGAGCTGGGACTGCCTAGAGAAAAGAAGACTGAGAGGGGACCTGATCAATGGTTATCAATATCTGAAGTGTGGGACACAGGGGGAAATGGCCAGCCTGTTTACAATGGTCTGGAGACAGGACAAGGGGCAAAGGCTGCAAGCTGGAGCACAGGAAGTTCTGCACCAATATACAGAAGAACTTTTTCACGGTGAGGGTGTCGGAGCCCTGGGACAGGCTGCCCAGGGGGCTTGTGGGGTCTCCTTCTCTGGAGATATTCAAGACCTGTCTGGACACCGACCTGTGTGACCTGTTCTAGGGAGCCTGCTTTGGCAGGGGGGTTGGACCTGATGATCTCTGGAGGTCCCTTCCGACCCCCACGATTCTGTGATTCTGTGAACTTACCATGAAGGTAACCCCACTGACATCAACAAGGAGATGCACTTTTCCATAATTCCACTGAATTGGGTGAGCTACAGTGCATTACATTTGATGAGGACCAACGCTGTCTGCAGAAGTGCTAATAAGAACAGACCATCCCATTACAAAGATATATCAAGACAGAGTAACTCATTCAGACACTCAACATATTAGCAAGTTTCTAACTTCCATGAAACTGTTAGACCAGAAGTAAGGAAGACCACTGGGGATTTGTCTCACATTAGAAGTGGTGTCTATCGACTCAAATTAATAAGGATTCTGTCTTCTGACAACTAAAATACTCAAGTTTTCAGCTGTCAAGAAACCTCCCTGAAAGCAGTGACTCATTCACAAACTGGAGGTTTTCATAATCGCTGGGTAAACTTACACAAAATATAGGTTTGACAGGTAATTTTTCACCACTATGAATTTCACCAATTTCTTTGGGACCTCTGTCAGAAAAACAACTTTGAAGCACAAATACATTATTTCACTGTATTTCAGCTTCTTCTTGTACTCCAGCAGCACTTTGTGCTTTTGGTTCATCTTGTAAGGCTAAAACCAATCGCTGGTAGATTAAGATACATGGATTGTATTCTCTACCTTAAGGTTTTTGATTTCTTTCTTCTTGGGGGGAAAGGTGATAGTTACTGTTACAAAGCCTAACTTGAGGATTATTTCTGCAGGTTCTGGCTTTCACAGGTTTTCTCATAGTATCAAATTACATGCATAGAGTTCATTAAAAAACTCTAATTTGAGACATATGGAGATAAAGAGTTATCCTGTCGTTCTAGAGAGCACTTCTTAATTGGTGATTAATTTAATGAAAATTTCCCACACTTGGTGAAAGATACCCTTATCAGATCTGTGAATATTCTTGGTGCCTCTTGCTTTCTAAACATGGAGCAAGACACATGCATGTATGGACACATCACTTACAGGGAAATGATACCTTATATCAGTGCCACTTTTTAGACGCATTTCCTTGTGGTATCCTGCCCTGTCTTCAGTCCCAACCCACAAATCAAATCTCCTTCCCAATCATTCACCATTTCTTTGCATAAATTACTATTTCAACTAATATGAAGTTTGAAGAGAAGGGGCTGAAGGGCCAAACCAATGAGGAGTGGCTGAGGGAGCTGGGGATGTTTCGCTGGGAGAAGAGGAGGCTGAGGGGAGACCTTAGCACCATCTACAACTACTTGAAGGGAGGTTGTAGGGAGGTGGGCGATGGTCTCTTCAGCCAGGTGACAGGACATAGGACAAGGGGCAATGGCACAAAGCTGTGCCAGGGCAGGTTCAGATTGGACATTAGAAAAAAATTTTTACTAGAAGAGTTGTCAGGGCTGGAACAGGCTGCCCAGGGAGGGGGTTGAGTCACCATCCATGGATGTGTGCAGAAAAAGGGTAGATGAGGTACTTAGGGATACGGTTTAGCTTAGGATGGGAAAGGGTGGACTTGATATTAAAGGTCTTTTCCAACCTTGTGATTCTGTAATATCCTACACATTTTTCACGTTGGATTTTTTTTATTTTTCCATTTTATGCCTTTTATTTATTTTGGTGCCTATGCAAAGAATAATTTTTCTTCAGCCACTGCCATCTTCCACCTCCTTTTTCAGTGAAGTCCATACAAAACCCTGTTGTTGTATGAGGCTTTTGTCAATTTTAAACAGTGAGAAGTTTAGGTAAGAAAAGCAGTCTGTATCTACAGAATCCAGAACTCCACAGTTCATTTGGCTGGAAGAGGGGAGAGGCAGTGATGCAATTCACAGACTGCAACATTTGAACCAGCATCCTCCTTTACCACTGGCTAGCCGTGTGGAGTAAGGACACTCCCATGATATAGGGGATGCCAGTTTAAGTTTATGGTCAGCCAAATCCTGAGCTTTTATTATCAACATAGTTCCTGTACTTACTGGAGAAATTCACAGGAAAATGTGTTGTAAGGAATTATAGTTTGAAATCTCTCCTGCTGCCTACACTCAGAGCAATTCCACATTGTATAAAATACTTGGGCATCAGGTCAGAAAGATTAAGTGAACAAAAAGGTGTAGTGGTGCTGGAGATGGTTGATTGCAAAACTCATGTGAGGGGCAGACAGATAGGTTCTTAATCCAGCAACTTCATTCAAACTGAACTGGCTTCACATTACAAAATTATACCTTAAAATATCATTTAACCTGAAAGTTTTCCATGAAAATGAGCATCAGGGTTCGAGCCACCCCAAACAGAACAGGGTATTGAACAAATCTGCCTTTCTGATTGTCACTCACTACAATACTGAATTAAAAAAGCAGGGACTGATGCTGCAAACTTCCCATTTCCAAACATTTCTCAGAGACCGTTTCAGCTGCTCTCCTTTCATTAAAGATTTGTGAAATCAAACCCAAACCATTTTGTTTCAGGCTGAAAGGGAAGAAGAGAGTTGTGAACACATCTCTGTTTTTAACAGAATTCTGTCCCCTAAGCCCTTCAGTGGTGGCAGTAAGGGCTGGATACCAAGGCCTTGATGTCTTTCCCTTTGTGCAATCTAGGACAAGCTTTGCTGTTTTGCTGTCTCCTTCACTCAACTTGGACCACGTTGTCAGAAATGCATTTAACACTAGTGACATTCACCTCTTACCAGCCCTTTTTATTTCTATGGTTCACTAATAATTCCTCTGACACTCAGTAGGCACACACAGGAAAAACATTCATGACTCTCCTTCTGTCTGCATCCAAAGACCTTGCTGAACATCTGCAGGGCAGATACCTACTAGCCCTTGACTGCATCACAATCCCAGCTTCTTTTTTTTCCTTATCTTCACAATCCTCTGAGATGTCTCAATGATGACATCAAAACAGGCTGTGTAGATGAAAGTTGGCACATCAGCATAGATAACCTGGCACACAGCCACTCCTGCTCACCCAAACTCTCAGCCCAGTTGAGCACCAGAAGTACTTCATTGTCAATACAGAAGCAGAATTCTCTACTGTGAAATTTACCAGTGATGCTATTAATCTAATTATTTTGGGGTTTTTATACAAAGCTTGAGAGCATTCAGTATAATCTGGGAAGAATATTTTTGGTGCCTGAAAGAAATTATCAGCCTCATGGCTTTAGATGATCACAGTCCTCAGTTTGCACCAGTCAGCCTCTATTAAACAGAGAAACATCCAGCAGGAACAACACGCTTTTAAATTAGCTATAGATAATGGATATCTAACAAGAATAGATTATGTCACCTATTTTTGTATAGAATGCATTATCCTAGGCAGGGTGGGAGAGGGAACAGTCATCATAAGCTTGGGTATAGGAGAAACCAACCTAAACCAGATAGAGAGATTAATCTTCACCCCTTCAAAGAGGTGGAGGGGGTAAAGGGACAAGTGGAGAAAGGAAAAAGAAGGGCTGAAATGCAGCAAGTATATTTTCCACCAGTTTTATTTGAATTAGCTGGTCTGAAAGATGTGCTTAGTCATGGAGTAAGTAACTTCCTTCAGAAACCACATAAATCTTATCTGTACATCCTTCATGGCTCTGCAAAAGAATAAATTTCAGACCTAGTCCTCAGGTCTTTGTGTATTATGTATTACACCTGAAGTATTCTTTCACCATCTCACTCTTAAAACTTTATTTTGGTCCTTTCAGTACATTCCTCTTCTGGTCATTCTAAAATTGTATTAGGTATGACTAAGGGTGATTTTTTTTCTTCCTTGTCTTCCTTTTATCACTGATGTCCTTATAGAAACTTCTATTGCTGCCGTTGATGTCCCTGGCCAGTTTTAATTCTACCAGGGCTTCAGTTTCCCTAACCTGATCCTTAGTTGCTCAGTTCCTCTGTATTCCTCCTAGGCTACTTATCTTTGCTTCTACTCTTGGTAGGCTTCCTTTCTGTATTTGAGTTTGCCCAGGAGCTCCTTGTTCATCCATGCTGTCCTACAGGTGTTTTTGTCTGACTTCTTCTTTGTTGGGATGCATCACTCCTGAACACGGAGGAGGAGATCCCTGAATATTAGCCAGCTGTCTTGGGCCCCTCTTCCCTCCAGGGCTTTGTGCCATGGTTCTCTATCAATCAGGTCCCTGAACAGGCCACAGTCTACTTCCCTGAAGTCCAGGGCACTGAGTTTGCTGCGTGCCTTCCTGTTGAAATTACAGCCCTTGAGCTTCACACCCCCATAGCAGCCCCATTTTGTTGGTGAGAACAAGATCCAGCATGGTATCTGTCCTCTTTAGCTCCTCTGTCACTTCAAGGAAGTAGTTATCATGAATGCATTCCAGAAATCTCCTGGGATTGCTTATGAGGTGCTGTGTTATCCCTCAAACAGGTATCTGCATAGTTGGAAGTCCCTCACGAGGACCAGGCCTTGTGACCTTGAGGCTGCTCCTATCTGTCTATAAAGGGCCTAATCTGCTCAGTCTCTCTGGCTGGGTGACCTGCAGCACACCCCTGCTACTGTCCCCTGTCCCTACTCTCCCTTTAATCCTGACCAATGTAAGTTCTTGGTCAGCTCCCCATGCATCCCCAGGTGGAGCTCCATGGACTCCAGCTGCTCACTGACAATGAAATAAGTGAAATATATAGTTCCCTAAGGAAAACAAGTAATTAATACTCCCAGGCCATTTTGTAACCAACCACTATGAAAAACTTTATAAATTCCAAATTGCTGAATTGAGGAAAAAATATTTTATTGCCAATGTTTTTGTTTCTGAATATTCCAGAGGAAAAAAGCCTTCCTGATCAGCCTTCAGATGGTTCCACAATATCTAGGTGACATTAACCAATATATAATTTTCCTCTGACATTTATAAATAAAAATAATACACTTGACAAACGATTATAATGTATATAATAAACTATTAAATTATATTTAATAATACCTGTCTTGCAACCTTCAGCAAAACCACAGGAAAAATGCCTTTCCAGCCCTAAACTACCACCTTTTAGGAGAAAAAAATAACCCTGCTATTTGGAAAAAAAAATACCCAGGCATGTATGTTTCTTCTGCATCTACAGTAGTTGGTAGTAGCCAGTTTTCTCTGAAAATAATACATGCTAAAAGAGAAAGCAAACAACAAGCATAATTCTTTGGCAGAGAGGACAATGATCACACACAGAACCTGTTTTGTAATCGTTGTCTTGTAGAGTACTTATATATTTGTACTTTAAAAAAAATAAAAATAAAAAACTGTGAAGAAATAAAGAGCCATCACTTGTGCCACTTTATCTTCTTTCCATTTCCTGGTATCAGTAGTTTGCAGGTATTTATGTTCCATCTGTGTGGAAGGAACCTCATTGCAAGGCTAATGCAATACTCCACTAATAACTACATCCTGGAATTAAAGCTACAGCAATGCCCTTCCATAAAGTCTATCATATTATCAACTGATAAAACATTACCAGAACAGAAAACATCTATCACGATCCTTTCTGGATTTCTTTGGGTTTTGCAAAACTCAAAGGCGTTGTGGTGTGTAGCTGATGTGGTTCTGCGCAGCGGGGCTCTGGCAGAGGAGGGGGCTGCAGGGGCAGCTTCTGCCAGCAGCAGCTGGAGCTTCCCCCAGCCCCACAGAGCAAACAGCAGCCGGCTCAAGGCTGGACCCACCGCTGACCAAGACCAAGCCCATCAGCGACGGTCACAGCACCTCTGGGAATCACAGTGCCCCAGAGAAGGTGTGGGAGAGACCGTGCAGGCACCAAGGGCAGGGAAGGTGGGGAGGAGGTGCCCCAGGGGCCGGAGAGAGACATGCCTCTGCAGCCCCTGAAGAAACCCATGGTGGAGCAGGTGTCACCCCCACAGCCCATGGAAAAGGCCAAGACCCCATCTGTAGCCTGTGGAGAGGCCCCACATTGGAGGAGGGGGAGACATGCAGAAGAAGCTGTGACCCCCGTTGGAGCAAGCCCCTGCCAGCACTTGCAGCCTGTGGAGAGAGAGACACACAGAGATGAGCGAGATAGACAGACCCATGCCATTGCAGGTTTGCTGGGGGACTTGTGACCCCGTGGGGGACCAGGCTGCAGTAGTCTGAGCCTGAGAGACTGAGAGACATTCTGTGACTGATGACTGCACCCATAGCAGTGACCCACGCTGGGGCAGCTGGGGAAGAGCAGAAGCCCTGTGGGAAAGGACTCCCATTGGAGAAGTTCATGGAGGACTGTCTGCTGTGGGTGGGACCCCAGGGTGCAGCAGGGGAAGGGGGTGAGGAATGCCCTCCAACCCCAGCTAAGTAGGAAAACAACTCCTGAGGAACTGACCAAAACCCCCATTCCCCCAGTCCCTGCCCCTCCCTGTGCCACAATGGGGGGAAGAAGGGAGTGAAATCCTGACTCAAGTGCAGTCTGCTAGGAAGGGAGGGGTGGAGGGAGGTGCTTTAAGATCTTGTCTCACTTTTCATCACCCAATTCTGGTGTCTGGGGGTGCAGGGCAGTGTCATCAATTAGAGAGTTTCTTGCCTTTATTCTGTGTTGAGTCTGTTCTGGCCATGACACTGATTGCGGGATGATCTCTTCCTGTCCTTATCTCCACTCCTAGGCCTCTCAATATCTATTTTCTCCTTTGTGCAGCTGAAAAGGGGAGTGATAGAGCGGCTTTGGTGGGTGTCTGGCCTCCAGCCAGGGTCAAACCACCACAGTAGCATAGTGACAAATGTCCACACTTTTTACCTCCTCCCTGAAATGGCCAGAGCATCGCTCCCACTTGCATCTGCAAAATACCCAATAAAGGTATTTCAATCCGAGGGAACACTCCTGCTGTGTTCCCACCCAGGTACACTCCAGATCAGCCTGACTAAAAGGCCATGCCCTTCACCAAGTAAATACCACTAGTCCCAGGATGAAAGAATTTGTTAAAATGCCAAAATACTGAAAAACATAACTAGGCAGTACAAATGCATCTCACCGTGGTGAGTTGCAAGTAATTGTGTTTAAATGTCTTTCTTAAACATGGAAGTAAAGGTTCTGTAAAGAGCACAATCTTTTAAGGATGTTTATTTCTGAAAGTATAAAGTATACATCTCTTGAGCAACAGACTTGCTTTTAATGAAGTGTAAATCAGTTAAAAGTTACACTGAATCATATTTCTGTAGATGGGCTATTCTCTAGCCTTAGGCAGGGTATTACAAACATCTGCTTCAATGTACCTACTGTAGATCATCAGTCTACTGGCATTATGTTTTTCACTGTATTTTTAAGTGGCTCTGATTGGATGAGTATTTTGTGATATTTAAAAACCACCTATCTATACCTAGGGATTTGTTTCGAAGAATGATTACAGCTATGAGAACATAATTGACAGATATATATACTTTCAATTTATAGAAGTAAGAACTGCTTACTATTAAATATTCAGGAACTCTCTAGGGCAGAATTGTTCAGAATCCAGGCTGTGCTGTCCTCAGTAAAAATCTTAAAAGCTTTACCTTCATACGCCAATTGTTCTGGCAAAGAGACACACACATAAAACACCAGGTTACTCATGGTGCAGGCACAACAACATACCCCCATGAAAGGGATGCAAGGTATTCTATTTCCCACTTTTTTTTCAATTCATCTAATGTTATATTTAACATTTCAGTAATAAGGGCACAATAACTAAAAATGGAGTTCTTTATAAAGAGAAAGATCACGGAAAAAATACGTGCAGCTTTTGTAAGACATATAATAAAGTCTGAGTGTTGCAGTGCTTGAATTCATGGAATCACAGAACTGTTGGAAGGGACCTCAAAGATCATCTCGTGCAGACAGAGATCTTTTCTGCATCTACTCTCCACCCCCTCCTCATCCATAAACCAAAAGGAGATGTGTTGATTACTGGTTACCTTTTGCCAGGTGGGTAAAATGGGAATGTATCCAAATATGAATCTGGACATCATCCAGTTCAGTTTTACTAACGGTCCAAAATAAAATTGCTGTTTGGAAGAGAAAGTTTGCAAATGCCTATCTAAACTTTGTGAGCCATGAATAGCTCTACTACATAAATTTTAACTAGAAATAAATAGGTGGAATACAAAGTTCCAGCCAATTTATGTTTATTTTTCATTCCTTTCATTGCAATCACTGGAAAGTAATGATTGCTGCATTACTAGGGCATGCAACTAACTGAAGCTCTGATAAGGCCTTTAAAGAACATAGCAAAGCACAAACCAACTTCACTGTTTCACACTAGACCTCTGAAAGGACTGAAGGAAGGGAAAGAGTGAATTTTTGTTCAGGTTTTACAAGCACACACAGTCCTTGGTTAAAGAACACAACGCAGAAGAAATCATGTTCTGCTCCAGAAAAAAAGTACACTTAGGAATTAATTTCAAGCTTGGCCATCGCTTTTTATGTACACATTGTATATAAACATGTTAGGAAATGCCCTTGCAGTTGCCTAAATGCAATAAATGGTTGTGCCTTGTTTAAGAATATTCATGTTAAAACTTAAGTCTCTAGGTTTTGGCCAGAACTATAAAGGTCTTCTGTTCTAAAAACACCCCAAATACCCCAAAAAAAAAAAACCAACCCAAGATGTTCTCTTGACAAGGTCACATAACTCGAACTTTTATACAAAAGTACCAAAATTTTCAGCAAAGTCTCCTGATAGATACTGTTTAAGGTACAACAATGGCTTATAGTCAGTTCTCCATTGTTAATGTGTTGTGCCTCCATCCTCCACTATTTTCAAACAACACAAGGCATATTCCTAAACTGGGAGCAGAGAGGGAGGACCTGTTTTATGGGACTCAGTCACAGACCTCCAATAAAAATCACCCAGGGGCATATCTTCCTATTTGGGGTTCAGCCTTGCAGGGTCGTTAAGACACTTTAGCAAATGATTGTCAATCAGCAACAAGAAAACAAGAGACAATTCTCAGGTACCTTCCAAATACACAGGAGCCTAAGCAGTCCTTCACCCAAGCCAGTTAAGAGTCCAAGAAACTTCCAACAGAAGTTATTGCTTCTGAAGACACTTGATGGTAGAAGTTTCCACTTAGATATAAATGCTTACTATACAACTATACAACCAAGAGGTCTGTGCCAATTTTATCAATATAATAATTTAAAGAGAAAAAATTAAAATAAAAAATTAAAGAAATATTCATATTCCATAACAAAACCCGTCCCTAAGAGAAAAGGCAATTTTTAAACATTAAAGAAGCTTTGCTATAAACACCTGCAGTTCTTACTTCTTAGAACTCAATATATTAGTAAAACAAGGATTCATGGGAAATACTTCAGAATTCATTCTGGATGCTTCAATATCTAGATGTCTCTGATGAGATAAGTCTTCTTTAAAGGCCTCTGAAAAATCCATCTCCAGAATTCCTACTCTTTCCTCTCTTCAGAAATCACTAAGAGCACTGCATCTGCCTTACTTAAAATACTATTTTTTCCAAATCAGCATAAGCTGAGTAAAATATTTATTAAAATTGGTAGCTATCTGGTTTAAAAAAACCTTACTGCTTTACGTTACTATGGTGTATTCATTTCTTCTTCAGTGGCTAACAAGGGCATGTAAAGTAGAAGGAGCTTGGGCTTATGGGTGTAAAAGTGAGAAAAATATTCTAATTAGATAAAGAAAATACAGACTTCTATGCTGTCAAAGTACTACTTCCATTTAGCCTCGCTGCTCACTAACACATAACCCCAGCAAATTAAGACAAACTGCATACCTCTGCAGCAAAAGCATCCTCAAAGTAACAAATGTATTTGGGAAATAAAAAAAAATAAAAAAGGCTGAAAGCAGATAATAGGTTATATTCTTAGAAACAAAAGTTTCTATTATTAGGTATCTGCTTAGCACATAGCGCTGTTGTGAAGGTCTTCCTGAATGCTTATCAGAGCTTCTGTGTTACAAGCATTAGAAGTGATTAACATGCATTTTGAAAAGGTTTTCATAAGAAATCACACATCTTGTTCTACAGCTCCAAGATATCCAAGTTTTCCAGATGAGTTTTGAATAAACCCAGAAATTCAGGGATAACAATGGACTTAAAGTTCAAACCACTACTGTATTTAGTGCCTACATCACACCAAATTCCCAGTGTGGGCATTTCAGTCTCCTATCACAGATCACAGGATGGTTTAGGTTGGAAGGGATCTCAAAGATGTTCTAGTTCCAACCCCCAGAGTGCCCAAAGCCCCATCCAACCTGGCATTAAGCACTGCCAGGGATCCAGGGGCAGCCACAGCTCCTCTGGGCAACCTGTGCCAGGGCCTCACCTCCCTCACAGGAAAAGGTTTTTCCCTAATATCTAAATTTCCCCTCCTTCAGCTTCAAGCCATTCCCCATCATCTTGTCACTCTGTGCCCTTGTAAGCAGTCCCTCTCCAGCTTCCCTGCAGTCCCTTTAGGTACTGAGAGGCTCCTCTAAGGTCTCCCTGGAGCCTTCTCTTCTCCAGGTTGAAGAAGCCCAACTGCCTCATCCTGTCTTCATTGGAGAGATGCTCCAGACCCCTGATCATCTCTGTGGCCTCCTCTGGACTCACTTCAACAGCTCTATGTCTTTCTTGTACTGGGGACCCCAGAGCTGGGCTCAGCACTGCAGATGGGGGGCTCACAAGAGCAGAGCAGAGGGGCAGAATCCCCTCCCTCAACCTGCTGGCCACACTGTTGTTGATGCAGCCCAAGACACAGTTGGCTTTCTGGGCTGCAAGGACACATTGCCAGGCCATTCTGAGCTTCTCATTTACAAAACCCCCTGTTCCTTCTCCTCAGAGCTGCTCTCAATCTACTTCCCACCCAGACTCCAGGTACCTTTTTGAATATACTTGTCTGTCACCTAACTGGAAGCAATGTGGGACGGTGCCTACATTTTCCAAATATATTTCCCAAGTAAGAGTAAATTCTGCTTCTGTTTCTGTTCAGAAACTACAGTTTAAGCACAAGCACCTCAGTATGTGTTCTACACAAGCCTGTCTTTACCCACACACATCAGCAGAGGGCCCCAATCAGCTGACTAATCTTGACGAGTACTTAAAAGCATGGAGAAAACACCCAAAGGAGGTAGACCTTCAGTAGTGTCTCCAGTCCTGCCTCCATCAATTTACAAATACATTCTTCCATCTCCTAGTAGTCTCAGCTATCTGCCCATAGCACATTCTAGCCCTGGGATGCTGGAAAAAGTTGAAATAGGCCTGGAACAGGCTGCCCAGGGAGGTGGTTGAGTCACCTTCCCTGGATGTGTTTAACAGACAGGTAGATGAGGAACTTAGGGATATGGTTTAGCATAGGACAGGAACAGTTGGACTTCAAGATCTTAAAGGTCTTTTCCAACCTTGTGATTCTGTGGTTCTGGAATTCCATCGGAGGAATAATATCTGGGATGTTTTTCCAGTGGGCAACTGGAGCGGCTGCTTCATCAGCCTGAGCAGCTGGGACACTCATGCCTAGAACTGACTCACTCCATGCATTCTTCAGGCAGCTCCATCAGCTAAATATAATTACGAATCTCTGCTGTGTGACATGCACCCTGTATGCTTCTGTGGGTTTAGTCATCACTACTCCTAGGTCACAACTGACCTCTGTAACTGAGCAGGTGCTCCCTCCTAAAACATCCCACAGGTAACTAAGTTATGCCTCTGAAGGAAGGCTTTCAATGGCACAGGTATTCTTTCATTCTAGTTTACCTTTTTTATTTTCCTCATCTGTCATTTTTATCTGTTTCCCTTCTAACCATCAGCTCTACTCTTTTATTCACCAAATGGCTCATCTTCCATCATCCACCTGCTTTTTCAGCCTTGCTTTCAAAACTCACCTTTTGCCTCCTTTTTCACGAGGAGTATAACTGAAACAGAAACTTACAGAACATTTACACATCGTTTCTGCACTCTCTTGGAAAAGCTATGATTTCTTGACTGCCCAGGAAAACAAATGGAAATGATGATGAACTTATGATTAGAAAATAATAAGTTCTTTAAGGGTCAACAGCAGTGAAACATTCAGAATTTCTTGCTTTTTTTCCCCCCTTTTTTTAAAGACTCTAAGCTCTTTCTGATTGACTCTTTTGATGGAACACCAGCATGTTTAGACTGATCCTGATCAAACAAAAATATGAGGAGGGTGGGGGGGAAAGCATATTTGAATAAAGATTCAATAGCTAAATACTGGGGAATAAAAGACAAACACAAAAGCTCGAATCCAGTGTCAAGGCTAACTAGTAGAAAGGATGTTACAGCAGTTGAGAGACCCTGGACATTTCTTAGGGAGTAATTTAATAAATCCTGTAAATTGCAAAAGGCACTCGGCAGAATGTTATGAAGCTCTACAGAGAATCTCCCAAGAATTCATACCACAGAAATAATATGCGTTAGCCAAGATGAAGATTTAAAGAGCTGTGCATAAAAAAAGAACCTCGGTGCCCAAAAGCCAGTATAACACTCACTATAAAACTAATTAGAGGCCTGTCTCTTTGGTACCTGATTGTAGTGCTAAGATCTTGCTTCTTAGGGGGTCAGGTACTGCAGAAGATGCCGCAGTCCTGTAAGTTTCCTGACTTCAGTATGACAGGGAAAAAACTAACCCAAGCCAAAGACAATTTGCTAACAGGGTTCAGTAAGGCCATTTTAGCAATATCCTTCTGAAATCCAGAAGGAAAACAAAAAAAAATGTGTGTGGGGAGGACTGTTTAAATGAAAGATAAAGTTCAATATCAGGAAATGACAGGCAGGTGAGGTAGATAAAATTAATAGCATGCGACTGAATTCCCATCTAAGCAGACTCCTGCTTTTTGTTTAAGGCTGATATTGCTAATAATAAGCTAAGCACTGCTGCCTTTCTTCAATTATTAAATTTTGTTTATGGGGCACTAGCAGAGGCCAAAAATCATACCTCTGAAAGAATCTAGGAAAGACATCCAGAGACAGAAAACACTCATGGAGAAATTTAGATAGGTGGGATTATGGAAATAATTCATACTACATTTAATATTTCTCCCTCTCATCCCTAGGAAGGATAAGTTAGATTTATTCAAATATTAACAAGGCACTGTATTTATGTGAGTGCACAGACATAGGTATACACTGTAATAATGTATTTATATAAAATACTTTTCTATGTTTCAGTGAAGAAAAAAAATTACTGCTCAGATGTGTGAAAAATGAAGCTGTAACATTACAGATTTCTTGTAGATGTACATGAATTTACCTGAGGTGTGCATATATTTAGAAAAAAAAAGGAAATTCAATCTCATTCAAAGTTGTTCTTCATATTTTCAGCTGAAAAAATACACAAACCATACATTTTGCATCTGTATTTTATATTTACAATGGAATTGTAGAAAAAAATCACAGAACACTGGAGTTTACAGGGAATCTGCATTTCATATAATAGCAAAATCTGGCACTCCCTAAGCACTAAAACTTGCTAATCACAGTGTGTAAATTATCTGCCATGTGCACAGATTGGAATGACCCCTGGGAGATCACTCCTTGTCCTCTATCTAGGCTGGGGCTTCCCTTAAATCTGACTAAAGCTCCCTGAAATGAGGTAAGAATATGGAAAATGCGATCTTCACTCTAAAATTAGCAGGCTTTTGATTCATATAACTGAGTGATAAAACATAACCCATGATTTAATAATATTATTTTAAAAAATCAGATCATATTTAGAGATGATCTATTAGACAAAGCTTTGGCATTAAAAAAGATGTCCAAGAAGCAATCAACTCCTTATATGGATTAGACTACAGACCTCCCCCTGAAAATGCATAGAAGTCCCTCTATTTTCTTCTTGGACATTTAAAGTTTCAGTTTCTGAGGAAAAATACCTTACTGAGGTGCAAGGAGTTTTCAGAAGAAGGCTAAGCTGCAGAAGGAAGATAATGAACACCGTGAAGATCCAGGAGTATCTTTAAATGTTTTTTTCCTCACTTAGGTAGCAGAGATTACAAAAAGGTATGATGGGTTTGTACTTTTAAGTCTCAATTACCATCTGCTTTTACACACCTCAAACTCATTGTAGAACTAGATGTAGCTATCAACCAGCTATGCATTCAATAGAAATCCATCAGAAGCCCTCTTTTGAACTGTTCTGGATCACATTTCTTCTACCAGTATCTTTAGGTCACTGGCTGTCCCTAAATAGTTTAGCTTAGTTCCAGAGATTAAGAAATATTCAGTAGACAAATGTTTTGCCCCTGGAGTGGATTTGTGTCACACATTTCCTATCTGCCATAGAAGCAATCTGCTGTAAGTCTCTGCTGTAAGTCTCTGCTGTAAGTCTCTCATTAGTACAGTGCGGAGCTATGGAGACCATGCACAACGAGAAATGGTGCTCTTAACACTTTGAGGGAAGGCTCAGTCCTCCAAAATGCTGAGATGCCCTCAGAAGCACAGAACCTGGGCACCAATCACACTCAGCACTTTGCAAGAAGCAGCTATAACGCCCTTCAAAATTTGCTACCAAGCTTCATGTCTTTCAAAGACTTCACACTTCAGAAGGGACCGTCTGCCTTATTGGTGGGCATGTTTTTCTGCAAATCAATAAAGTATTCAACTGCAGGGCCACTTGCAAAGACACAGATCGTTTTAGAGGCAGTGACTTTTGTGAGTGTTTCCCAGTGCAGACAATGGATTATCAAAAAAACATTTCACAGATGATAGAAAAAGGCCAAGCAAAACATAAAGAAAAGTTATTATTTGAGTAAGAGGCACTATGAGCCATTTGGAAAGCCTATGAAGCAGCAGTCAGTGACCAAGAATAATGTTGCTGGGAAAGTCTGTATAGAGGAAGGTTAAAAAAGAAAGAAACAAGCAAGAAAATCTAAAACTCCTTTCAGGACTCATTCTTAGTGACTCTCATAAAGATTTATTTTGGCACAAATTCTCTGAAACAAAACAGTGAGGTGCTACACTGTAAATTCAAGGATAAATCTGTTACTAAATATGCAAGGCTAGTACTATCAACATTCAATCTGCCAGTATGATTTCTTCAGAAACTGCAGAAACCTCTCACCATGTTCCAAACCTGGAGAAATCTGAATCAGTTCCCACGCAAGAGCAGCAGACCTGGTGGA
This sequence comes from Gallinula chloropus, assembly GCF_964237585.1. Classification (NCBI taxonomy): domain Eukaryota; kingdom Metazoa; phylum Chordata; class Aves; order Gruiformes; family Rallidae; genus Gallinula; species Gallinula chloropus. The sequence goes on along the minus strand of NC_140089.1, from coordinate 5,505,701 downwards.
ACCAAGGCAAGCAAGACCCATTTGCCTGCCTTCTCTCTATTTGACTCAGATCTCCTCAGGATTGAGTGCAGAATCCAAACGCTCACCAAGCACTTTATGTAGTGTTTCATAATTATTTTTTTTTTTTTGGGTTAAATTTGGGCTTCAGCATCTTTTGGCAGCGTAAACAGACCCAGCAAGGGAGGATCATAGAATCACAGGATGTGTTAGGTGGGCAGGGACCTTTAAAGGTCATCTTGTCCAATGCCCCTTCCAGTAAGCAGGGACAACTTCACTAGATCAGGTCACTCAGAGCCCCATCAAGCCTGACCTTGAATATCTCCAGGGATGGAGCCTCCACTACCCCTCCAGGCAACCTGTGCCAGGGTCTCACTACCCTGATAGTGAAGAAGATGAAGACAACCCCTAAGCACACAGTTACCCCCTAAAGACACTCCAAAAATCTGAGCAAAATGATGACAGTCTCAACAGCATGAGGAGAAGGTACAGTGGGATAGTATGGGCTCTACAAGAACACAAATAATCTGTTGCAAAAATTATTACACAAACAAGGGAGAGGTGGGGGGGCTGGAAGTAACATATGAACTCCTCTGAAAAAAACCTTGTGTGATGATGAAGACAAGCTGCCTCTTTCTCCCGTAACAATTTTCTGTTCCCTTGCTCAAGGAAAGGATTTTTTTAGTTTGAATAAAGAAGTGAACATTTTCATTTTCTCAGTCCCAAGTTATTAGCTGCCATCATTGTGATGAAGATGCTGTCACTACGGTGGCCTCCCTTACTAAATACTGAAGTGAAATCCTATTTCAGTAACATAAAAACTTTCTTGAAAGACATGGTGCTTAATCAGGGGCATATTTATCAGAGGAGAAACTTAAATACTGCACACTCACTGCTGTAAGCATTGTCATTCATTTTCACTTTTTCTTCAAAGACAAACCAAACAAAACCCCACAGCTCAAAGGAATAATCATCACAGGTGATCTGAAAGAGATGTTTCTGAGTTACGTGCATCCATTTCTCTTGTGGATTATACTGTTTAATATCCATTTATTTGTACACCAAACACATACACTGTCCATCACAAAAAAAAATTCCAAAACACCCCCACACGCATACAACAAACAAAACTAAAGATATTTTATGACAGATTGAAGCTATATTTCTTTCAAATCATGGCTTATTAAGGCACTAACCATCTCACTTGATGATTAAAAGGAAATCATGAAAATTACCTCTTGGTACTTAGCTGATTTGACCATAGGACTTTCAAATGGTATTTTAGGTCAGAGGGCAAACCATTCAATTAATAAATGATTTTATATTTAAGCTAAAATTAAAAAAAAAAAAAGCAGTGTGTATTTGAACAGTCCCTTTTTTATTCCTTCTTCTGCACGGAGAGACATTTGTTCTGAAAGAAAAGGGGGCTGAGGGTGTGAACTGGGGAATTTAACCACCACCACCCCGCCCCCCCCAAACAAAAATAATCCCAAAACACTGCAGAAAGGCTAGGAAATTACCCTTCACAACTTTCAGAGCTTCACATTAAAAACTACCACATGCCAGGTACAGGAAACATCTCTGTTTTCTCTTTCCATAAGAAGAACCTAAGCTTGATCTCTCCTGCCATCATCAGGCAAACCCACAAGAGGAGCAATGCTACAACGCTACACATTACTTCACTTCTTCAGCTTCAGTTATTCCACTCACACCAGGGAAAAAAAAATAAACCAATGCAGAGGAAGATTAAAAGTCAAAGGCCAGTAACTGTCAAAATGTATGCACTTCTCAACGTCAGTTCATTATGAGGTCAGCTAATTAAAAATGTTTCATGAGACGTCAATAGTTTTAGCCTGATCTCTTTGCAAGGGTTTTTCTCTTTTTTTTTTTTTTGCCAATTTGGCTAGCTGTTTGAAAATATAACTGGCTAAACAGAATTTCAGCTTAAGATATATGCTTTAATTATAGGAACTTCTAACAAGTTGCCAAGTTGGCTCATAGGACAAAGATCTTTTCCAAATTGAATTAGAATATTATGCCATCGCCTCATTAGTACTACATATTAAATGCATCACTTAGGTCAAAAGGAGCAAATGTATTGAAAGACTTCCACAAAAAAAAAAACAAAACAAAACACCAAAAAACAAAAAACAAAAGAGGAAAACATTTTAATTAATGTAATGATTATCTCAAGGGTTCTAGCAAATTGTCTGACACACAAAAGTAGTAAGTAGGAAAATGCTGGCAAGAGAATAATCCCAGGAGGAAATTTTTTTTCTTTGCTCTTACTCATTTTTATGTTTTTTTCCCTAACAATAGGTAAGCTGCTCATTTTAAGTAGTCTTCAGGGGAGGGAAAAACCCACTTTCCTTCCATATTTCATTATTGCTGGATATGATTTTCAGAATTGCCTCATGATTCTGAATACCTACATTTTTTAAGTGTCTACTTTGAAAGATATTAAGGGAACAGGCTTTTCAGATCTGATAAAACAATTATGTTTGGGTATCCAAGAAACATAAAGGCACAAAATCGTCAGCTTTCATACTGTGTGCCTAAAATTACCTAAATTGATTTGACTTACTCCCAAATGACTAACGATCTACAGAAAGCAGTATGAAATTTTGAGAAAAGTTCTGAAGAAATAAAAAGCAGAAGTCTAAAACCGATAGAGAACAAGAAAAAAAAAAAACAAAAAAATCATCTGCAAGGTTTCAAAGAGTTATTTCTGTTCACCTGAGGCAGACTTTGCAGTCAATCTCAGGAACACTGATGCATCAGTGGTTCAAACTCTGATATTTCCTACAAGCTAATGTACAGAAGTACCATTTTCTAAAGTGTAATTGCATAAAGCATTTCTAAAAGAGTAATAGAAGACTTTCGGGTTATCCATCAGAGGAAATCTAGTGAGAAACAAAATGTACTTGGTTGAAAATGAGGCGATTCTGTCACATTAGGCACCACTGCCCTCTTCAGTCAGGCAGACAAGACATCGATTTCATACACTTTGTTTAGAGAAGGTTGCCTGATGATTTGCCACCGAAATACTGACAAAAGGCAACCTTTATTTTCGCTTTAGGAAACGCTTTTTTTTTTCCATAACTGCAAGATGTGATGTGGCATTTAATTCATACATCAAAAATAAGTATTTATCAGTAATGCTGTTAGCTGATATGACACGTGGTTCAGACACACGTACACTATGAAGCCAACAAACAGTTCTTTACATACTGAAAATTGTTTATGGATTGAAGGAAAGTGCTATTTTTAAGTGGGAAGAAATCAAGGCACTCATGGTTTTTATTCCTTTCGCAGATGATAGGGCTTCCAAAGAATCACATACAGTAAAAGCAAGACTTCAAAAAACTTGTAGCAGCTGGCTAATGAAGATGAAATCTTATCTTATACAAAATATTTTTCAAAAATCCAGCAGATGTTTTGTGATATTACCTAAGTACTATGCAACAGTGCATGACTATCACCAGGATTTTTTTCTTAAGTTGAAAACACACACTTGGTAAGAAAAATCTGATGCCTGAGGTTTGAGTTTCCAGGTAGACCAGGGTGAAAAGGCAGCACTGAAAATCCAGACAGTCCAAACAGAAGTCTGGATGTCAGGAGATACTTAATTCAAATTGTTCCTGTTTTTCTTACTGACTTTACTTAAGAATCGAATCCTGATGCAATAGACAACAAATCTTTCAACATTATGCAGCATGAGAGTAAACACTAGCTAAAACATTGGTTTGGTTTGGTTTGTTGTTGGGGTTTTTTGTGGGTGTTTTTTCCAGCAGAAAGAAAAGACATTTTACTTCTCTGAGCTTCATTTTCTTGTTTTTATTAAACTGGAATATGCTGTATTAATTATCATCATTTCATCATTCATTTTTCATCTCTCCACTTTCAGAGACGGAGAAAACCCAGCTATTATCTGGAAGCATGTCATACCAAGAGGGGACTTTTACGTTAAGATTCTGAGCAACCCTGAAACAAATCATTAGAGCAAAAATAAAACTTCACAGTAGCTTATCTCCAAGAGGCAGCAGAACACAAAACTCAACAAAACACTCCCTCTCATGCAGATCTAATTCCCCAACATCTTCTGCAGTAAGCTATCCAGATAGACACATCATAGTGCTTGGCACAAAAGCAATAGGCTTCAGCTATATCAGATCCTATTGCAGAGGTGTAGGAATTACAGAAGCAGAACACTTCTGCAGAACACCAGGCTTTAGAAAGCACAAAATTCATCCCTGAGCACTTGAAGTTGCCTAGAAGAGAACAAAGGTTTCAAATCAGATCATTACGGAGGCTGAGGGAGCTGGGCCTCTGTAGCTTGGAGGAGACTGAGGGGTGACCTCATCAATGTCTATAAATATGTAAAGGGTGAGTGTCAGGAAGACAGAGCCAGTTTCCTCTCAGTGATGGCAGTGATAGGACAAGGGGCAGTGGGTGCAAGCTGGAGCAGAGGAAGTTCCATGTGAATATAAGGAGAAACGTTTTCACTGAGAGGGTGACAGAGTGCTGGGGGAGGCTGGATGCACTCCTGTGCATTTCAGTCTAGGTGATCCTCCTCTGCCAGGGGGGGTCAGACTAGATGATCTTTCAAGGCGCCTTCCAACTCCTAACATTCTGTGGTTCTGTGATTACAGCCCATTATAGGAAGTTATAAACTCTACCTGCAAAGTTCAGAGAGTCTTGTGCTTTCCTTCCAAAAAATGGAATCACATTTTACTACCCTTGGATGGCTTCTCTGATTTGCAGACAAAGATCCAGCAACATTAAAGCTGTCCAGCTGTCTTCTTTCTAAAGCAGATATTTTTTTTTTAATACAACTACTTATCCTAAAAAGTTGGCTTAGACCTAGAAGCAAAAAAAAAAAAAAAGATGTTTTGTATTGAGCTAACTGAAAATGCTGCTACTTTCCTTACAGCAAACTGCAAGCTTGAGGTACCTCAGTTGGTCAGTACAATGATTGCTCAGACTTGTTCAGCCAAACCAGCTCACATTCAGCAGCACAGGCTCATAGTACAGTCCTGTAGGACACAGCTACCCCTACAAGAAGCTCTCCAGGTGCCTCCCAGCTCTGGTAAGACTCTTAGCTGTTGTGCAACACTGTAAGAACACAGTAGACCCAAGCTGACAGACCCAGCCTCTCTGTGTGACATGATGCTGTCAAATCAAAACGTCATTCAGACCCGAGGGGAAACAATGCAAAGGTGGAGTGGCTGGTTCCAGAGATAGAGATGCAGTACTATTTGCAGTACCCAGGATCAAAAATCAGTTGTTGTGCAGCTTACTGAGGAAGTCTAAGTGTGAATGCCAATGAAGGGAACTGGTGACTACTCCTCAAGGTTTTCCACTGTACTGAAAAGCATGAAGTTCAGTGATAGCCTGGTGAAAATGATGAAAACACAAATAGACTTGAACCTTTAACCCTTTTAGTCCTGTGCACTTCTTTTGTTCCACACGGCATCTGTTTGACAGCTTTCTTTTATACGCTTACTTCATTAAAATGCACTGCAGGCACATTTTTTCCATCTGTCAGGAATATTAGGCGACAAGCAAGTAGTTAATTAATGTTAAGACAATCCCCATGTGAAAGAAACACTTTTTTGGTTTCATCACAGCTGCATCTGTATTTAATAGATTTTAAAATTGCATCTCTGTCTAGTTCATTTATCTCCCTTTCTCCCACTCTTCTTTCCAATGACTTGTTCCACAGTTCTGGGTACTCAGTGATCACATTTCTCTCTCTATTCTAACTCCCACCATTTTTTATATGTAAAATATGGGTAGGACAAGGGAGAAAAGATCAATTAGAGTATGATACTAAGACAGCCAACACTGGGCAGACAGACAATGGTAGAAAAGAAAATGTTATTCTTTAATGGCTCAACTTAATACCCATTTGTGATTTCTATGACAGAAGAAAGCAACAGCTTCAGAAAATAAAGCACATCTCACACATGGATCCAGAGTTACCATTTTAAATTGTAAAAAAGACGTTATATACATCTGCACTCCCCCATCCAGATCTCTCTACACCCAAACCAAGTCTTCTTATAGATATTCCTGGTACTTTTGGCTGTAAGGTTTAGGTGGGCTTGTGCATGATACAAAGAGCTTTGAAAAAGGGGAAAAAAATCCCACAAAAAACCAAAACCAAACCTACAATGAAAATTTAAAATAAAAGAAAAAAGAAACAATAATACCTGTACCCTTTTGGTATTTTTGTCTGTCACCCTATAGCCACTGGTAAAAATACTGAATAAACACACCTCCAGAAAAACTTTCCAAACAACTTCACAACCCTGAAACCATACATAATCTGAAGCTTCACAATTCTCTAATTTATCTTTAAAAAAAGAACACATGAGAAAAGTATTTTAGCCATTAGTCTGTCTCTAACAACATTTCAGAAACCATCAATAAATTCAGAACTGCTTCAAGTCATTCCCTGAGAATCTGAAAGAGGACTAAGTGAATTGTGGTCTGGATCATCACGTTTTACCTAGATCAATAAAGTTGATCTAGTTTGAGTTTCAAAGAACAGCTTATTTTTAGTTCAGTTTCCCCTTTTTCAATGAAAATGAATGCATAGAAGACTGCTCCTATATTGCTCTTATTTACTTGGCAATGCACAGAGCTGCATAAGACCACTGTAAATGACTTACAGGGTCAGACCAATGGCAAATCCAGCACCTATTTCTTCTATCTTCAGCAGCAGCAAATGGAGATGTCATCTAGGATGCTAGCAGAAGCCTAGGTCGCAATCTGCATCACTCCCCTGCAGAAATACATTGCACTTCAAAGAAATCCGTAGCTCTTGTACTAGAAAAATTGTGTGCCCTCATTCTTGAGGCTGCAAATTGAATTCTGCAGCAGTCTGTTTCTCTCACTGATCTGACAGAGGAAGCATCCCTCTCCACAGCATTCTTGCCAACAGATGTGACAGCATCCTGCATTTGCCTCCATATCTGCTTCTCTGTCTCTTCTTCCATTGGAGATGGCATGGCCAATCCTCACCACAACTTCCCACCTCTTAGGGATTGCCTAACTGCTGCAGAGTCCTCTTCCTGAACAGCACAGGAGGAGCTTGGTGGAGTGCAGGGCAGGCAACACAAGCAGCAAGGCCAGGGTCAGCAGGGAAGGTGCTTGGTCTCCACTCCCTAAGCATCATCAGACTCACAGAATCTGTCCTGTAGACAAGAAAGAATCCGCAGCTACTTCCCACTGGATTCTTCTAACTGTCACCTGTTGTCATTGAGCTTGCCTCCCCTCTCGGGTGGCAACATCACACCACTGTCTCCTTCACTTGTTCCTGAATTCACTCTTGCCAAATTTAGTAAGAAAGGGAAGGCAAGGACCTATTAAAACATCAAACAGCAAGTTGCTTTAGTAGTAGCATTTTGTCATTGCTAAGTACAATTACAAAACTCTTGTGTTTTTATCAAACACATCTGATGTTAGCTTCAGACCAGATTTTCAAACTGGTTAGGTGCATGTATGATTCAAATATGTGCCTAAGAGGATTATCAGACATATCTAGAGAAGAGTTTGAAATCAGTAGGGTAAAGGAATTAGATGCTTTTTTTCCAAAGCCTACTCCCATCCTTTATCTCATTAGCATCTTTTTGACCTATCCTTACCATTCAGCATTATAGATTTCTGTTGTCATTTAAAGTATCACTCATTCTGTGATAAGATTTTTCTAGCACTGAAATTAAAGGCAAGTTTCTTCCTATGTTACTAGTGTGTAACTTGTAATTTGTGCACAAAAATACATGACACAGTCTCAAACCACCGTAGCTACATGCCTGTGACCAGGAATGCCAAAAACTTTTCCTCATTGATTGGAGATGATGATAAGGATACATATACATTCTTTATTAAAAAAAATAAAATCTTTATTTGTATTTTCCCTTTTGAGTATATTTTTCCCTTTTGAGTATATTTTTCTTCCAAAATCAGTATCACAACAAAGACTCTGTAGTTCCTAGCTATGTTACTCCTCAAGACGAGGGTGCACATCAGGTGCCTCAGATCATGTGTTTATGAAAAGCCCAAAGTAGTGTTAGAAATGTCACTTTTTTAATGTAGCTGCCAATGAGAATCAGAATCACAGAATGATCAAAGTTGGAAGGGACCTCGAAAGATCATCTAGTCCAGCCACCCTGACACAGCAGGATCACGTACATTAGGTCACACAAGAACATGTCCAGGCAGCTTTTTAATGTCTCCAGAGAAGGAGACTCCACAACCTCTCTGGGGAGCCTGTTCCAGGGCTCTGCCACACTCAGTGAAAAAGGTTTGCCTATGGAACCTCCTATGCTCCAGCTTGTACCCATTGTTCCATCTCCTGTCATTGGACATCACTGAGAAGAGCCTGGCTCCCTCCTCTTGTCATTCACCCTTTACGTATTTATAGACATTGATGAGGTCATCCCTCAGTCTCCTCCAAGCTTAAGAGACCCAGCTCCCTCAGCCTGTCCTCATAAGGAAGATGTTCCACTCCCTAAATCACCTTGGTGGCCCTGTGCTGGGCTCTTTTCAAGTTCCCTGTCCCTCTTGAATTGAAGGGCCCAGAACTGGACAGAATATTCCAGGTGGGGTCTCACCAGGGCAGTGGAGAGGGAGAGAAGGACCTCTCAACCTACTAACCACACCCCTTGTAATACACCCCAGGATGCCATTGGCCTTCTTGGACACAAGGGCACATAGCTGGCCCATGAACCTGCTGCCCACCAGAACCCCCAGGTCACTCTCCCCTGTGCTGCTCTCCAAATTTGAAAACACTACACAGAAAACACCAACAGCAAGGGTGGAAGCACTTATGATGTAAGAGGTAAACGCTTGTGAGAGAATATAGGAAGCACTTTTTTTTTTTCTTCAATGACACCACAGTCCTGCAGTGCAGCTTTTGACCCTGTAATGCTTCCTGCAAAGTGGGCAGAAGCAGCAGAGGTTAAAGGCAACCCCTGAGAAATGGTGCCTTAAGAACTCTGACCATGCTGCACACCCTTTAACGTGAAGTATCACTGTGAAGTTTCAACTAGAAAACAACTCATAGTGAACACCCAGCCTCAACAGGTACCTTTCAGTTCACCTTCCCATTTCCAGCTGCCAGCATCAGAACTAGTTTTGCTACTATACAAAGAGATTGATACCACTTCCTCTAAAGAAAAAAAAAAAAAGAAAAAAGAAAAAAACAAACTAGACAATTGTGCAGAGAAGGAACTATCTGAAATGTGAAAACCTGTTTACAATTGCATCAGTAAATTCCTCCTGGCACACACGTAGAACAAAGACAACATTTTGTGAATGGATCAGCTAGCCTAGGTTTGCCCATTGGGAAAAAGAAAGTAAATGGTTGAAAATTTCACTCCTCAGAGGGTTCATTCCCTCCTTCACTGAGAAAAACAGAAGTAAATAGGGGAGGCTGAAGGTCGGTAGTATGCGATTAAGAGATGGTTACAGCTGTCTTGACACGGTGGGGCCTCCCAGCACAATATAAAGGTAAATACAAATCATATATTGGGCCTGCATCGGTGCAAAGCAACAGTGTTGTAAGCTCAGTCCCACCTTGCTCCTGCCCTGAAAAGTTTCTGAAGCCACAGCAAAACATCTGAATCTGCTGCAACACATATTTAGTGCTCTGACTTCACATCTGGCTACAAAGCCCTGCGTCTCTGCTAGAGGTTGTTACCGGTACAGACCTGTTGGTACAACTATGTCTGCAAGTGCAACTAAGATTCGACAGGCTACAAGAGACCTTAAATAGCCTCCCTCACCTTCAGAGCTTGTCTTACATCCAGTCCTAACAACAGCTCTTACGATCAGGAGATGCTACCACTGATGGGCAGGAGAATTCCATCCTACAGCATAGATCTGAAATGTGTCGTCTTGGCAGGGATGCAGGAGGACACCAAATGGGACACCTGAAAGGGATCAGTGTAAGTAACAGCCATCTCTGGTATGAGAGGCAGCACACAAGCTAGTTAAGATTACTGTTACACACAAGTTCTCTTTATGTGCAAATCTCTCAACAGTGGAAGGTTTAAGTGTACAAGGCTTACCTGACACTATGGACAGTGTCTGTGGGGACAGGACAAGGGGCAATGGCCTCGAGTTGCAGCACAGGAAGTTCCGCACCAATGAGAAAGAACTGAACTGGTGAAGATGACAGAGCCCTGGGACAGGCTGCCTAGGGGGGTGTTGAGTCTCCTTCTCTAGCGATATTTAAGACCTGTCTGGACACCAACACATGAGACCTGTCCTAGGGAGCCTGCTTTGGCAGGGGGGTTGTACTCAATGATCTCTGGAGGTCCCTTCCAACCCCTACAATTCTGTGAATCTGTTACATCATCCATCGCCTTCCTGAACTGTCTGCAAATAATTGAACATGTACAAGGAGACCACCTGTACATCACACAGAGAGCTCAGTTACTCAGAGCATAAGATGCTATCTTTGCTCCCTAACAGAAGCACCGCCAATTTGATTCTCCACCATCTTACACTCATAACCAGAAAACATTAGGAAACACATGCATGTCTATGGTGTAGCCAAAAGATATGCCTACAGCTGACACAGAAATTCCCAAGATATTCTTAAACTACCCAAGTTTGGTACAGTTGACAGAGAAGTGCCTGCACAAGGAACTGCAGTTGGGCAAACTATCCAAAATGTTTACAATTCTTGAGTAAGTTTTGGCAACCACAGAAGGGAGAGGGGCAAGTTTGCTGCTGTTACCAGAGATGTATGCAACTCAGAAGGCTGCAAAGACCTGATTAAGGTTTGTGTGGACTTTAGAACAAATTTAACTTCATTGAACACTTGGTGCAAGGCAAGGACTGAATCTACTTAATTGCACCAGGGGAGATATCAGGAAGAATTCCTTTACTGAAAGGGTTGTCAAGCATTGAAACAGGCTGTCCAGGGAGGTGGTGGAGTCACCATCCCTGGGGCTATTTAAAAGGCTTGCAGATGAAGTGCTTAAGGACATGATCTAGAGGGTATACTAAGCAGGGTTAGGCTGTGGCTGGACTTGATCTTAAGGGTCTCTTCCAACCCAGGTGATTCTATAGGTCTATGACGCTATGATACTTATCATGTACAGGGTGTGAGCCTGTCGTGTGGCTAAGGCCTGCCTGTTGAATCACCAGGTTCAGAAAGGACCCCCTGGCTTTCCAAACTCCTTCTCAGAGAGGAGCCCAGGCACAGATAGGTCCAGACTTACTCCCAGACTTGCTCAACAGTTCATGTCTAAAGAATTATGTGTGTAGTCACGTATCAGAGTTACTGTTTGCCTGTCAGAGCCCCTAAAGGACTTTCCACTGAGACTGTTTCATAAAACTGAAGCAGATAGAAAGTTGACTAAAGAAGCAGATATGAAGAGTTCAGAATTGCTGCTGATAAATGCACTGGCTCCAGTAGCACTAATAAATGATTACAATGCCAGACAAATGCTCTGTCCCAGTTATTCTCACCAAAAGGTGAACCAATCTTACCAAGAAGGTGTCACTGTCTTGGGTGGAGCAGAAGCAGCAGCGCCCATCAACCTCCTCTTTGGGAACTTAAATCTCTTCTCCCCCGCCCCCAAAGGTACCTTCCTCAATCCCCTTTATACCCTAACCTTAGCCATTCCCTCCCACAGGAGATGTTTAACATGACTTGGGTAGAGAGTCAAGTACTATAGTCATCCATGTTTAGCACATACTGCTTTTTGCTCATTATCATACTTAGGGGTGTCAACTTTAATATTAATTTCACATACAATAAAGCAGAAGCTTTCACTACAGGCACCGTGGCCTTCAAACTTCTGGGTAGAAACTGTCAGTTTATTCTGCAGTCTCTATCCCAAACAGGACCATTCTGCTGCTGCAAGACTCATAGCTTCTCACACTGACCTTGTGGATCTCCATGCACAATGACTGCATAAGAGATAAGCAGACACCAGTGTTTTTAATCTCTTAGGTGCAATTCTTACAGCACTCTGCATTAAAACAGCAATGAAACTAGAAGTCTGATATACAGAGTTTCACAGAGCTGGTTTTTATCCAACTCACACGTCAGCAGATGGTCGTTTTGGCAGAAAGATCATTGCAATGGTTTGCTGTTAGCAGTCAATTACAAATCTCAAAAACCTTCAAGACAGCCATCAATACAAACTGCAGAGACCCATTCTTTCTGCATGAGAACTGTTACAATTCTGCTCCTGTAATGTAATCTATTAGATGCAAATCTGTTTCTCCAGTGGCACAAGGTCATTTCCTCTGAAAATGGACTGATTGTGCTATCCACAGTGTTTAGGAATTAGAAACACTTCTCAGAATTATGAAGATAGTGTTTCGTAATCATTTGGGTCTAGTTTCCTTATAGAAAGAGTAATTGGCAATTATTCCAAACTGGTAATTTGGCTCCACAGTGACTAATGATATTTAAAAAAAAAAAATAGTCCAGTGTGTTGCAGGAGGTTTATTACAGAGAAAAACAAGACAGAAATTGCTCATTTAGCAATAAAATTCTATCAGACTTTCATATGTTGATCCGCTTAAACCAGAAAAATATTTATCTGCTCTAAGTGTGAACACACAAATTGTTCCAGACTAATAGCTGATCTTTTCTTAAAAATGGAATTGAAGTCTGGGTTGTGTCTTCCAAAAATAGGTGGGTTTCAGTCCCAAAGTTAACTAATGTTCTCATCAAAACAACTTTTATGTTTATAACCCATTTACATCACAGGGACAAGTATGAGCTCTTGGAAGCAAGGACCTTTGAATATGAGTATGTCTGATGTTGCAGTGTTTTAAAACAGATCTGCAGCGTAAACATAATGAATCATCACAGTCTTGGGGAGTCTGGAAACTGAAGGTAACTGACATATCACAGTGGAAATAAACCTGGAAGTTTCCTTTTGCACCACTGTAGAGTGATACATATTGCTGTTTAGAGACAATAAGCCTAAAACCCAAAATTATGAAGTAATCTTAAAATCCAGAGTTTAACAGCACAATCCTGTATAATTCTGTCACCATGCAGGACTAAAAAAGCTCACTCAGAAGGAAGGGCTCAGCTCAAGCCCTACACCAGACATATGACTATTCTTAGAACAAATTGGTATCTTCGCACATCTCTGCTTGGTCTGTGTAGACACCACATCTTGGTTGAGGTTCACCCAAGAACAGCTGAAAGTGCTCCACTAGAGAACCAAAACCCAATGAAAATTTGTCTTTACTAGTGAAGATGTCAAGTGGCCTGTGGGTAATTTCCTGTAAACTGGTTGTGTATAAATGGATTTGTATTTTTCTTCCATTTGCTCTTCTCAAATAAATATTGCGCCCTGCAAAAGCCCAGCGCTCAACGGTCAGCTCTACCACTACTCTTGAGGGCACACAGACCTGCAAGAGGTGAGGTAAGATCATATTTGCTGTAGTAACCACAGCAAACTGAAAAGGATTAGAAGCTTTACATCCAGTCAGGAGGGACAAGAAAATGAGTCACTACTCCATAAATCACATAACTATAGAAGGCAGATGGAAGGAATTTCTGAGGTCACCTAAGTTATCTCCTTGCCCATGAGCAGGGAAAATGACATGCACTGCCCTGCAAAACTCATTAAACCTGTTCACAAAATCTTCCTACACTTGTCATGACCAGAGGGAGGCCTGCAGCTAGATGGAACCCTCCATGATATCTCTTCATAGGTCTGTTAATTACAAAACAGATACAAAACAATGATTATGAAAGAATGGTTGCAGAAAAATATCACTGCAAAGGAACCAAGCCTGTCTGATTTTTTAGGTTTATTTTTCTAAGTACTGTAGCTTTGATTTTTCTGTTTGTTCTTTGGGAGGACACAAGTTGGGTTGTCTGTGGTCAATACTAGTTAAACTGTAACAACCAGTGCTGTAAAATTGAAATGTATTCAGATTACTTACATTTAATGATTCTTTGGGTGTTTTAGGAATCTAAATCTATACAGTGAATGAAAAAGTTAGCTCCTCCCTTAAAGACTCTAAACCACAAGGTCTCTCTGTTTCCACCAACTACATGTGGAGTCCCACTACGGTTTAGCTGTGGTCTTCTCTGTGGTGTAAATACATCTGATTTTGGTACTAAATACTGTCCAACTAAAACAGCTGCTCATCCTACAAACCAGAAGTTTCCCATGTTCACCTTTTTTCATCCACTGGTGCCTCAAAATCATTCTCAATTTTGTTCTCAAGGATAACAACAAAAAGTATCTATAAATACATTAGTAATAAAAAGAGGACTAAGGACAACCTTTACAGCTGGGTGAACGTGAGTCAGCAGTGTGATGGGGTGGCCAAGAAGGCCAACAGCATCCTGGCCTGGATTAAGAACAGTGTGGTGAGTAGAACTAGGGAAGTCATTGTTCCCCTGTACTCAGTGTGGTGAGGCCCCACCTTGAGTGCTGCGTTCAGTTTTGGGCCCCTCACCACAGAAACGACACTGAGGTGCAGGAGCATGTCCAGAGAAGGGCGAGGGGGCTGTGAGGAAACTGGGGAATAAACTTAAGAGAAGCGGCTGAGGGAACTGGGGTTCTTTAGTCAAGAGAAGAGGTGGTTGAGGGGAGACCTGGTTGGTCTCTACAGCTACCCTGAAAGGAGGTTGTGGAGAGATGGGGGCTGACCTCCCTACTGACAAGTGATAGGACATGAGGAAATTGCATCAAGTTATGCCAGGGGATATTTAGATTGGATGTTAGGAAAAAATGCTTCACAGAGAGGGTTCTTAGGCATTCAGATGGGCTGTCCAGGGAAATGGACTTTTAAATATCTCCAGGGATGGAGGTATTTAAAAGACAGTTAGTTGTGGTGCTGAAGGACATAGTTAAGTGGTGCTTGGCAGGTCAGGGTGATGGTTGGACTTGATGATCTAAAGGATCTCTTCCAACCAAGACGGTTCTATGATTCAATGATTCAACAGTGTGGCAGTTTGGAGTAGAATCAATGCTAGGTTCTGGTCCTAGGTATGCCTATCTTCAGGAGAAAGGAAGGAGAAAGAAAACAAATGCCTAGAGTGAGATGAATCAGTGTAAATGTAGGTGCTCAGTGCATGTAAGTGAAGAAGAGGGAAAACAGGTTATTATGTTTAGGACAGGGATGAGCTGTCATTGCTTCAGGCAGACACAAAACACCTATTTGAAAAGAAACTAAAGCTTGGGGAGGGGGAACACACACACAAATTTTTCCACACAAATGCAATTTGGTCTGCATGTGATATTCCCCCTCTTTGAGATTCCCTGCCATAATGGTGACAAGTTTCTAAGATTCAGTACATGACTTACATATAGCCTAGGAAGTGCTCTCTGTAAAACATTCATTTATTTTGCAGCAAACACATTTAGGCTCCATAAAATGTGCATGCACTTCTTTCTTGGAGGAGGGGAAGGATAAAATATTTAGACTGGTTTCTAAATCCATTGCTTTCTCTTCCTCCCTCCTTTCCTCCCAGTGCAGCTAACAATCACTCCTTGCTGTGTCTCACTCAATAAACCCCTAAATAAAATCAGAAAGCTAACCTGCTAATACCATGAAACAAAACATAATGCAGATGTCATGCACACAGGTAATCTTACCTAAGTAATGTTCCTCGAGCAGCCACACTAGGGAAACACATTTCCAAGATACTGCCTAAGCTATTTAGTATCACCATCACTTCCTCAGGCACCTAGGTAAACAAGAATGCATTAAAAGGAGACCTTTAAAAGGATCAGAAATTAAACTGATGAAAAATCCTACTGACTCGCTGGCTCCCTTTCCCACTGACAGTGGAACATGGGTTTCACCTCAAAGCTTTACCCTCTGCAAGATATCAAATACATTTTTGAGACTAGTTTACTACTCCTAATTTATTTGGCAATTAGCAGTATGCCAATACCATCACATCATGCTTGCCCACTGGAATTTACTGAGAGAAGTAAAGATCAAAAAATATACTGTTCAGACAAGCTGCAATTAATATTGGAATTCCAAGCACAAAAGTCCTATGTAACATGAAATATTTCTATACGTTATATGGCATAAATTCAAGATTATAATGGCCTTTGAAAGAAGTGGATGTATGTCTGTATTATGCGTACCACCAAAATTTCTCTCTTGAAAATAAAGTATCACTACTCTGCAAACATAAGTTAAGACGTGCATATTTCTGGAAATTTAGTATTTCAGGTAAGATCTTGCCAGTGCTGGAAACATTTTCACCAATTCCAGTGTTCAGGAATTCTATTTCTTTTCAACCTTCTTTTCTCCTACACTTGCTGCAAAATTTACTTTACAAGGCAGCTACTTGCAATCACTTTCCATACCTTAATCTGGCATAATTGTCTTTGTTTTACTCAATTCTTCCAGATGTTCAGATTCTTGGACTAATGGATGTCCAGAATTTTGCCCTATGTATCTTAGATGAATTAAGTTAACACCTTACTGCCTATGAATATTTTGCAGATAATTTGATGGGTTTTCTTTCCATGCTTCAGAAACAAACCAACCAACCAACCAACCCAACCTTTGCTGGAGTTTTGGAGCAAAGACCCTTCAAGTGACTCACTCAGACTGAAGACCTGGCACTCTGTATCAGAGCATATCAGATCTCACTTCCAGCCTATGTACCCAGATTCTTTTCCTACGAAAACCAGGATATGGGGAAAGGGAGAAAGAAGAGTGGTAACACACATGGAGGTCTCCTAGCATGTCAACAGGACAGCTTGTGTCATGTAGGCAAGCTTCAAAAAGCACTAGCAGCTGCTACAGCTACTAGTCCTTGTTTTCATTGTGACCAGGGCTGCAAATTAGGAAGCTCCCTTTATTCCTTTAATTGAGTTATTTTCTCCCTTTCTCATCCTATAATAGGTACAGTACAGACTCATTTATCAATCACAGCAACCACTTTGTCTGTTTTTCCTTTGTAGCCATTCCTTGAGAAAGCAGCAACAGCTACATTAAGAAATCTTGTACAGAATTTTAAAACACAGCTTGAAGGCTGTGAGCAAGAGTCTCAGCTGGCATAACACAGACTGGTCTACAGCATTTAAGACTCACACCACAGCCACTGCAATCAAGATGGTAGTGATATTGCTTTGCAGCATATGAACTGACAAGGATATGGCTGCAGACTTTATTCTTGTAAATAAAACAGTTAAATCCTTAGTGACCACATAGATCTTCCATTACTTTAGTCCAGATTAAGCACAAGCATCATTTTAAGGTGTTTATGACAATGAAGAACCTCATACTTAATGCCACGTATAAGAATGTAGTAGTATAGTCTCCTGAGAAAGAAAATATGCAAAAGTATATCATGAAACACAGGAGTAACTCCTCATGTCAGTAACTTTTTTTGTATCTTTAAGAACAGATTATTTGTGTCATGGGATGATTACACTTAATGTACAAATGGTTTTGATGTCTTCCTTTTAGCCCAAGGAATATGGCTTTTGTTATATCCTCATTTTTCTGAATCTTGCCTCCTTCAAGAAAAGCCTCTTCCTTTTTCATGCTGTGCCTGATCTCATTTTCTATTCTTTTGTTCATTTTTTTAAGTCATTCAAACTTAATTTCCAGAAGCAAAAAGCCAGTGGAATGCATATCATCAATGTTACGCTAAGACACCAAAGCTAGTCTATTAAAATAAAGACTTAAGCATAGCCTTGATGTTGAAAATATTTAAATCATAAATAACAGCTTTAAAAATGTGTGAAGCAAAAAATGGAGCAGCATTCCAATAAATTAGCAAAAGAGACCCACTACAGTTATAAAATTTCAAAGCACAATTTGTTTAACATGGAATCAGTAAAAACAGCTGGAATTGTTATTTACAAGGTCCGTAAATGTCCAACATCTTTCTTTGAAATCTGGTTTTGCTGAAATTAAACTTACATGAAAAAGAGGTAAAAAGAGGAGTAATAATTATTTGTTATCTCTTTCCTCTGTCCTTGCTGTTAATTGAATTTCCTCTGGCTAAGGAATAAATACAAGCTGGAAATATCAATTCAGTCACACTTAATTTTGTTGAGAACTGTGAAATATAAATGCAAAACAAACATTAAAAAAAACAAGCTACAAAGAAAGATTTGGGTATTTAAGGACAGTTATTGATAATATCTTCTCTCTTGCCCTTAACATGAATTTCCTCTCACTTACAACAATTTTATTTGCATTAGCTCTCCCAGTTCTCTGCTTATCTCTCCCTTAGGATACAAGAGCTGAGACCCATGATGTAATTAAAAGAGGTTCAAGATGGCCAAGAAAAATTTCTTCAGCATTTGAGCATTCTCTGCCTTGTTGGACAACTTTTGGAACCATGAATATCTTTTGCCCCCACACATTTATTTCTCTACAATCCTCACTTAGTCATTCTGTTCCATATCCTAGTCTTACAGAAACACACACTGCTTTTAAACCTTGATTAATCCCCAAGCAAACAACCAGCACTGGGAGCACCTCTTGATTCAAGGTCAAAAATACTGCAACTGCAAACCCATGGCATTCTGATCTCAAATTAAACTGGAGCAGGACAAGCATGTACTCCTGTAATAAAAATGGCATTACTGTTTATAAGAAAATGCTTTCATAATTTCATTGTAATGCAACAGAAGATTTTTACAATAAATTAAATTCATATAATTTCTTCTTTTCTGTCACTGGGCACCACTGAAAAAAGCCTGGCTCCCTCCTCTTGGCACCCTCCCTCCCTTCCAGGAATGTACACACTGATGAGTGTACTTATCTCCAGACTGAAGGAGTCCCAGGTCTTTCAACCTTTCCTCATGGGACAGATGCTTCAGTTCCTTCACCATCATCATCATTACAGCCCTTTGCTGGACTCTCCCTGGCATATCCATATCCAATGCATATCAAATGGGGGAAATCTCACACTATTTCAAGCTGACTTTAAAAACATACTTTTATTTCTTTAACCTGCCCCTTACTATTTTTCACCAAGTGTTAGATTTTTAAAACACATTTTCAGAAATACTTATAACCTATACATGACTTATCAGATTTTCTTCAAAACTTAAAATATAATAAAACTTATAAAATAAATATAAACACTTTAAAACAATTCAGTAGTCAAGGAGGAAAGGATCTGGATTAAATTATTCTGTATAATTCACATATAATCTGAATAAATCTATTCTAAAATACAAGATTGAGCTAAACTTTATTTATGGTGCTGCTTTCTCTCCATGTTTAGAGGAATTAAAGAAAATAACAACTGATTTCCACCCAGATGGCAAAATACATCTCAAGCTGACTGAGGCATGTCTTGGTTTGTACACTGAAGAGCATCTACACATACTGAGCTTCCCAGTGTGAGGAGTTTTAAGAATAATCACCTTCCATAACTAGGCAGACTATTAAGTAAGCACTTTTTGACAAGCATGATAAAGATCCAGACTTACACAGACCTACAGATTTAGGCTGAATACAACCCTACATACTGCAGCTGACTGCATATTGCCTGAACAGTTCAAATCCATGACAGTGAATCTTCTTGGAAAATTTTACCTAATCCTATGTTTCCTCTGTCCTGTACATCTGGGATTCTAGGTTCACAGCCCTGTGATCCGTATGTTCTTCAAAGAATCACAGAATCACCTGGGTTGGAAGAGACCTTTAAGATCACCAAGTCCAACCACAGCCTAACCCTGCCTAGTCCACCTCTAGACCTTGTCCCCAAGTACAACATCTATGCGCCTTTTAAATACCTCCAGGGATGGTGACCCCACAACTTCCCTGGGAAACCTGTTCCAATACTTGACTACTCTTTCAGTAAATAAATTCTTCTCATCACCCCAGAAGAATGCAGTGTCCTACTCTGTCTCCTCATTCAGCATGGCATCCAGAGGGACCTGGACAGGACAGAGAAGTGGTCCCAGATGAACCTCATGAGGTTCAACAAAGGCAAGTACAGGGTCCTGCTCCTGAGTCAGGACAATCCCCACTATCCATACAAGTTAGGAGATGATGTGTATGAAAGCAGCCCTGAGAAAAAGGACTTGGCAGTACTCGTGGATGAGAAGCTGGACATGAGCCGCCAATGTGCATCTGCAGCCCAGAAGGCCAAGCACACCTGGGCTGCATCAAAGGAAGTGTGGCCAGCAGATCTAGAGAGGTGATTCTGCCCCACTCTGCTGAGACCTCACCTGGCATACTGTGTCCAGCTTTGGAGCCCTCAGTACAAGAAGGACATGGAGCTGTTGGAGCATGTCCAGAGGAGGCCACAAATATTATCAAAGGGCTGGAGCACCTCTTCTGTGAAGACAGGCTAAGAGAGTCAGGCTTGTTCAGCCTGGTAAAGAGAAGGCTGCAGGGGCACCCTATAGCAGCCTTCCAGTACCTGAAAGGTGCCTATAAGAAAGACGAGGAAGAACTGTTCATGAGGGTATGTGGCAATCAGACAGGGGTTAATGGTTTTTAAACTTGAAAAGGTGAGATTTAGTTCGGATATTAGGAAAAAGTTCTTCAAATGAGGGTGGTGGATAACTGGCAGAGGTTGCCCAGGATGTAGTGGAGGCCCCACCCTTGGAGATATTCAAGGTCAGGCTTGATGAGGCTCTGAGGGACCTGACCTAGAGAAGATGTTCCCACTTACTGCAGGGATTTGGACAGATGACTTGTAAAGGTCCTTTCCAACCTTACATATTCTATGATTCTATGACAGAAATGATCTGATCTCAAGCCTGTTCATGCCAGTGTCAAAAAGAAGGTTCCTGCCAAAGGTTGAAGGAAGTGAACACTTGGAAACTGGTGCAATTGGACAAAGTTGTTCATATAACCAGAAAATTTTGCAGTTGCATGTTTCAGTCAAGCCTAAGTTGAAGACATTCATGTTTAGACCAGAGGCAGTCAAGAACATGGCTTACAGTCAGCCTGACACTCAGTTGTCTCTATACCACTTGAAAAGTGAATGCTAAGGTTCTCTCTTTCAATCCACAGCTTGAATGTGCTTTTTGGACAGGTATTCCCTGTCAATTGCAAACAACTGCATGAAAAGGTCTAGACACAGCAGTGGGGTGTGTGTGTGTATATCTATATGTCTCTCTATAAATACATTTATCAATATCAGAAGAAAAATTAGAAGTCTGATTACATTGTTAAAAAAGCCACTTCAAAATCCCATTATTGCACATGCAGCACAAATTTAGGAGCTCCCTGTGATTATGGTGGTACATGCTTATGAGGTGATACTCAGAACAGCTTACACGCAAGATTGTTTGCAAGCAGAGCAGCTGTAGAATATAAATGTAAATCGTCTCCAGCCATTCATTCTCTGAGAAAATAACAGTGACTGAATCACAGCATCACAGAATGTTAGGGGTTGGAAAGGACCTCTGGAGATCATCTAGTCAAACACCCCTGCCATAGCAGGATCACCTCGAGGGTGCACAGGATCATGTCCAGATGGGTTTGGAGTATCTCCAGAGAAAGAGACTCCACAACCCTTCTGTGCAGCCTGTGCTCTATTACCCTCAAAGTAAGTAATTTTTTCCTCATATTGGATGGAACTTCTAGTTTGAGCCTGTTCCCCCTTGTCCTGTCACTGGGCACACTTGCTGTCCTCCAGGGCTCCCTGGTCCTTCTCTGCAGCACTGTCTCCCAGGTGGTCAACCCCTAATCTGTCCTGGTGCTCCCCAGATGCAGAATCCTATATTTGCCCTTACAGAATTTCATTTGGTTCATCTCTGCCCAACTCTCCAACCTGTCCCAGTCTGGCTGGATGGCAGCACAGCCTTCTGGTGTGTCGCCACTGCTCCCAGTTTGGTACTGTCAACAAATTTCCTAGGGGTAAACCCTGTCCCCTCATCCAGATCACTAATGAATATGTTGAATAAGGCCAGACCAAGCACTGACCCCAGGGGCACACCACTGGCTACAGACCTCCAGCCAGGCTGCGCTGCTAATCACAACCTGCTGGGCTCTGCCATTCAACAAGTTCTCAATCAACCTCTCTGCCCATTCATCCAACCCACACTTCCTGAGCTTGCTTACAAGGATGTTACAGTTGCTGAAGTCAAGGTAGACAATATCCACTGCCTTCCCTTCATCCACCCAGTCATGCCATCATAGAAGGTTATCAGATTGGCCTGAATTTTCTAGTGAAATTGAAGGAGTGTCCAATTGCTACCATGTTATTATCAATTACATTTCAGTGGACATATAACACCACCTAGTTGTGAAAGCAAAGTTCTGAAGAGTTAGGAAGAGCATCATGAAGTTCAGAATCTTTCCTTGGGTGTATTTTAAGAAAGTTTGTACATATTTGCCGGTATATTCCTATTCAAAAGACATTATTTGTAACAAAACTATCCAGTTTATTTTTAACATGGTGTAGAACAGTTGCTTTGCAGTAGACCATGATTTTTGAATACCTGAGGAAAAGAATTGCTAAAGTATAAAAGCAAATTATTCCCATGGTTACAGTCAGAGGCTGAGAGAAAGAAATGTTACCACTTTTATGCCTCCACTTGCATAATTACAGCTACACATTACTTGCTTTATCACAGCAAGCCTGGTGGGCTTAATCCACACTGTCATCTTTCACTTGTTTCCTTCCTTGGCATCAAAGTGAACTAGTTCACTAGTTTTTATACTTTTAATTCTTTACCTCGGCCTAGAATGATAAAACAACATTTTGGATGTGTGTGAGGAAACCACATGATGTGCTAGTGGCTGTTTATTTGAACCACTTAATTTCAGCAAAGACTAAGACACTGGTAGAGAATTTAACTTCTTATAGATTTATACAGAGAGCACTTTACACAGCTCATCTGGATCTTCTAAAGAAGACAATTCACTTAACTATAAACTGCCATCTTATAAAACACTATCAAGAAAGGTTTTTTTCCCCTACTGAACTTCAAACAGTTTATATATGGCACTATGCCATTTATATATGGCATTATGTAAAAGAACATCCTTTTGAGAGAACAATTTTCTAGTACAGAATATCTATCAGACATTTGACACAAAGTTACAACACATAGACTTACAGTGCTTTTCTTCCTGCTGGTTATAAGAAGTTATTATGAATTCAAGTCTCACAGTGGTGAGCACAGGATCCCTAAGTGAGATGAAACACAAAGCAATATTTACCAAGTACAGTATGACATACATATATATGTATATCCCTGAAAACTTAACAGGAGGATAAATATCATTCAGAGGGAAGAGCACACATGAATTATTTCATTTGAACCCTCAAATGGAACTTCTAGATGATTGTCAATGATTAGAGGAACCCCGCCCCTCTAATCAAGAGATTATTTTTGTTCTCACCAATCTCACTACAGTCGAGTTTCAACGTCAACTGAAATACTGTGAAGTTCCTGCCATGTGCTGTCATTAAGTCTATCCTTAAAAAAAATCCCTTCCCACATGATACCTGCTGAAATGGATGCATATGAGATGTCCTGAGGAATATCTGGAAATACCATTAAAATTGAATCAGATTTATGAATATCTTTTTTGAATATTTTTACAAAAAGTTCCCATTACTTAAAAGGCTATATTTCTATTCTACCATATAAAAACTACCTACATAAGGACAGGCTTCTTTAGTTCCAGGGTTCATTGGTTATTTGGATGTGCACCCAGCAACTTCCCAACACCCTCAGAAACAAAAAAAAAAAAAAGAAAAAAAAAGAAAGCACCTAGTTTCTTTCCAACTGATCTGTATTCAGAGATAAAACCAGGTAAACAATACACAGTAATTTATTTTTATGAATGTCAGGAATGACAGTGCACTTTAATTTTGTATCCAGCTCAAATTATATTTGAGCCAAATATTTCATTTTAAGAGTCCTGTTAAATCTTTTCAAAGGCCTTGTTTTATGTGTTCATGAAATAACTCACTATTTTTTAGCTTTCAGGAATGGTAATTGCTGTAAATCTTGTAAATTAGCATGAGTAGTACCAGTAAGACACTCTGTTAAAATTCATCTACATTGTTGTTGGAATATTTATTAGGTACTAAAATATTTAAAGAAAACCTACAACTAGTACAATTCAAATTACATTTCGCCTAAGAAAGCCTTCTTTATAGCACTTAGTATTATTGCTTTGTTGCTATATAAGAAAGCATCTAATCCAACCCCTAATCTTGAGCAGAAAAATTTCTTTTCATTAGATGGCTGAATGAAATCATTATATTAACTGGATATTCCCTATTGTGTTTTACCAGTTTGCAAGACTAAATTGCACTGCCCATCGTAGTAATTGACATCTTCCACATCTGCACACACAATAGAAATGTTAGCACCATTTATAAGCTAGTTAGCTCTTGATGGATTAGTGACCTTCAGAGGTCCTTCAGTATGGAGGACTTGCTGTAGCAGCTGGAGAGATTGCCTCCCTTATTTCCTCATTATGACCACCTACTCTCTGGAGTACCTTACCTTCTAACTTGTTCCAGTACAACTGAGTTAGCTGACACCTATTATTTAAATTTTCAACATTCACCTCACTCACTGCCCACCTCCTTTTTCGCCTCTCTTAAAACTCATTTGTATTCTCTGCTCCAGCTGGTGGTCACAAGTGTCAAGGCTTTCGGCTTGTACTGCAGCATCAGCTCTGGCTCAGCACCATGGCAGCTCCCAGCAGATTTCTCAGGCTGAGTGGAAACTGGGAATATGCAAAATGGAGCAGGTCCAAACATCAGCCATATCATCATGCTTGGTACCCATGCTTAGTACTCCTTCCCCAGGTAATTCAGCCTAAAACAGGGGATTCTGACTTCTCCTTAGAAGAGACCAGTTCTTTCATATATTAAAAGACGCTACTATGTAACTATCAGGCTCACACGCTGGATTTCTCCTCTACGAGAAAGTGACTTAAGTGCAGCACATAGAGACCTGACCCATCTCTTTGTCTTTCAAATAAATATATAGCCTACAAAAGGGAGGAAACTGACAAATTTGACAGTGCAAATAAAAACATTAATATATTAACCTGTGGTTCTTACCTTGTTCCTACTTGCAGTTGGTTTAAGAGCAAAACCCACAGAAAATAGTGCGCACTAAAGATAGTAACAACTGTTCAATTTTAGCACCCGTAGAGTTCAAATTCATCTCCCTAGAGACAGATGAAATGAACTCTTCACAGTTCCTTAGTGGTAAGATGATAAGACATAAGCACTTTGCAAGAGAGAAAATAATCACCACATTGCCCATCTTTTGTGTGAGGAAGGGAGGGAAAAAAATACTTCTTTTTTAAGAGACAATGATGGTCTGCATTTGCTTCCAATTATCCTAACTCCAAGTCAAATATTAAGAAGAAAACAGAAAAAAAATGAAGGCTCTGAAAACTCCTTCTGAATTTCTCTTCCATCTTAATATTCAGTCATCAGTATAGGAACTTTGAAATAAACATCCACTCACATTTATTAGTCATTTATATCTACGTACAATGAGTACAGGTCTGGCTTCTGTATGTGCTTTCCTTGGATAAAACTGACAAGGGAGGATGCAAAGCAACAGACAGGCTACTCATCTTACAAGCTCTAGAATCTCTTAAGGAAAGTCCCCCAAAACTGAGGTCACTATGGCACTTCTGAGCAAGGCATTTCAAATTTCCTTTAACATACAGGGCTATGCAATCAGTCACCTTGAACCTTTAACCAAGGCCTAGTTCTGAGAGCAGTGGTGTAATCTTGGCTTAAACTTCTAGGGGAAAAAGAAAAAAAAAGCTAAATTGTCAGAAAATTCTATGAGAACATCCATAAACCAAAGAGGAAGGTAGAATTGCAGACAATGGAGGAATGATAAGTAGTTAAGAACTGTTAGCAGACCAAGATTTCTAGAGGGCAAAGGCATGCACAAAAATATTCTGTTTAAAAAATTAAGAACTACAAACTATCGTTAAGTCTACGTTATCATCATCAGATGTGTGAACACAAGTATGCTTCCTCACAACTTCCATGACACTGGCTTACTGTTTAAATGCTTTACTAAAAGTGGGTGCAGATGAGAAAAAATTATTTATGCTCTCAAGAAATATAATAGTCTCAGTAGGAAGCAAAAGAATAACCACCACACAAAGCACAGTAAATAAAAGCTGAAAATGTTTATTATATTGTCACTTCTAATTTCAGGAGATTTAATATCTATTTCTCTACAACATTCATATGCCTTTTGAAGACTATGATGACAGAACAATGCCTTACTATCTTGTTTTTATTCAGACTCCAAATCAGTTGCATCAGAAGTAAACATGGGCTCAACTGTAGAGCCAATCTCAGTTTAGGAAGCACTTCAGTTTACGCTTGAGCACCATGCGGGTACCATGCATTTGTGCACCAAAAAGGCATGGTGAATCCAAGCCAGAATGGTAGTACAGAACACAAACTGTTGGCTGTTGATCTCATGAATATGTTTATCAAATTCCCTACAGTCCCTTTTGCATATACCTTCATCCCCATATCCTTCCTTGATGTATTTGCGTCCAGCCCTAGACCTCTGCGTCCCTCCTGCTTTCCTCAGAATCACTATCTATGGATCAAGTACTCATGACAGGAACAGTACTGTAGCTCAAGTCACTCCTGAAAAACACCAAAATAGGAAATGATCTGGGGATGGAGCGGGGAAGGCGAGTGCGGTCTGCTAAGACAGGACTAGAAGGAGACTGCAGATTTGGGGAAAAAGGATCGCCAGAAGACCTTCTAACTCTGGTTCCATGACTTGCAAATAGTTTTCACAGGAAAGAAATGTCAGAAATACAGAGTGGAGGCAAGAAATCAAGTTGTGGCACACAACCTCAGTCTCAAGAGACAAGTAGTTTCTGGGGGTTGGACCCGATGATCTCTTGAGGTCCCTTTCAACCCCTACGATTCTGTGATTCTGTATTCTCATTCTACACTGCAATTCTCAGACTTTTGACATAACTACAAGAAAGTGCTATTGGTGATAAAAGTGGGGTTTTTATGTGAAGGTAAGTTGATATGTGACATTATGCAACTAAATAACACTGGGAAAAATGAGCTGGTTACAGAAATTTGGTATCTCTGTCCTATATTCCTACAGCAGGATCTATATGGCCTTGAATTCTCACTCACAGAACTGCAGCTTCAAGCACATTTCCACCCATGCATCATATTTACCTGAGAAGCCTCGCAGCAGTATTCAAGCAAGAGTCAGCAATAGCTAGTCAGCCATGTGCTCGCCCTACCAAAGCGAAATCTAGCAGAACATCCACAGTAAAGATTCATGCCTCAGCAGTCCAGGCCCTGCTACCCCACCAAGGAAGTGGAACAGAACCCATCTAGCCAGATTTAATTGCGCCATGTGCTACCAGAGTACTCAGAAACTGGTGAGTACAAAGGACTATCTGCTTGATTCTGTGGGATTTTTTCATAAGAATAGATTATTAATCTAACATTCTGATCAAGAATAGATAAGGCATAAATAATATTTCACTCATTCTGCATACCAATAGGAAAATTAGGCTTTTCTCTTTCATATTTCCAGCATTTCAGTCTGGTTATTTTCACAGAAAAGAATCACTTGCCCTACAGTAATGTGACACCCTTGAGCTGGATTAAATATGCTGTATTATTAAAAATTTAGCTATTTTTAACTTGAATACTCCTAGCAAAAATTGGCAGTATCATACAAATCTAGTCAGGAATCAGGTTTCCAACTGTGAAATGAAATTCCACGAAGTAACTGAGTGCATGCAGTAGAAGGAAAAACAAAACAAAACAAAAAAACCCACACCAAAAAACAAACCAACACCGTACCCGCCCTGCCCCTCAAAAACCTCATTGCCATCTCCATGTCTAGTTGGTAATGATTCCCTTCCATACAATATATTGGATTGCTATTTATAAAATTAACTATTTAACTATTTTAAAGAAGAGAGCTGGGCCCCTGTGTCAAGCTGATGAAGCCACCAAATTCTTCAGAGAAGCTTTACACACATCTCTTTAAGACACAGAATAAGACAAAGATAAGACATGGGGGAAGAAAAAAAAAGATACCTTTTGAGCAATAAAAATTATTCATGGTATCTGATAAATAAATTATTTGATAGTTTGGAGCCACGGAGGATTAAAAATGACAGTAAATCCACCCACGATTAATTCCAAAGGATATTTCTTCAGACATTTAAGAGGATTTTCTTAATCTCAGGAACAAATATTAAGCTGATAAAAAAGATTTAAAAAATGTTGAAGTAAAGATCTGAATAAGGATTTTGGAGTTCCAAGCTCTACATAGAGTGCATGCAAGGTAATGGATGCATCCTTAGTGCCTGATACTCTGATATTAGTCTTTCTATCCAGTCATGAAGGCTCTATTTTCAGTTTCTACTTGCACTCAAGTTCATGCTTTTGTGTGCTGGTTCACAACCTTGTCAGGGAGAACTGACTGACATCAAACCTGGGGAAGGTTAGGGGAAACAGAGCTCCTGTCTAGAACTGTCACCCTGCTCCTACCCACTACCAGGGTAGATTTGTTAAAGGAAACCAAAACACACCTCTTTACCTGTCTCAATGTCAAGGTGCAGATATAGCACACTGTTACTAAAATGACAGTTTCAGGAGTGCAAACAGTCTTTTCACTTACAGAAAAAAAAATCCTGGATCCTCTGTCAGTTGATCCATGAGGAGCCAAACAGAGTCCACAGAGAGTTCAAGTATCAAAGGTAAGGAGTTCAAATTTACATTATCGTAACATCAGCTGGCTATTTCTGGACCTGAAGCCCCCCCACTATGAAAATCCTACCACATAAACTTAATACAGCACGAAGGTCTCCCATTGTATATTACAGTGAAAAAGCAAACAGTGCCTTCTAGTAAAAACAGTTCTTCTTTTAGGGGAAGGAGAACATGCACACTACATTCCAGAGTAGTAATCTGCACCATATACAGGAAAATGTTTTGACTACACCACGGAACCAGATTCACTCACAAAAAGTGTGGCAAACAACTAGCTTGAGACTCCCATTAGGAAAAAAAATCAGTTATTTAGCTCTTGGGTTGCATTTGCAGTTTGCAGCTTTGCATAAACTTTGTGGTGGAAACTTAGGAACCAATGGTTAGGTAATAGTTGAAAACATTTTGAAACTGCCCATTCAACTACATAAATTTAATGCAGCATCTTCTGCTTACTCGGTAGGAAAAGAGCATCACTGAAATACTTTCTCCTGTCTTATTCATTTGACTGATAAATCTGACTCCAAACTTGCTAGCACAATGATCTTGTTAGTGCTTGTAATGATGATGCAAATCATCATCACTGTCACTTCACTTTAAGCTCATATTTAAAGTTAATGAGTCAGTACTGCCTGAATTACATAGAAAATTCATAAGCAAGTAAGTCCAAGACTAAAGCCATCGTCCCTTCAGCATACCTGAGTACTGACCAAACACAGCTAGCTCTGAAAGAAGAAGTACTTGTGCTTTGGCAGATGTTAGCTCTTTGTTGACCTCATAAACAAAGGTGATAATGTTGATGCACAATGAGTATAAACTAAGAGGCCACCAGCATATTTCACACTTAACATTTTGAACAGTTAGTATTTCATTATAATGATCATTGGTAGATGACACATTCAATTTAACCAGAATATTACAAACATAATCTTGATAAACTAAGTATAGAGGAAAGATCAGTGAACAGGGTAGTGGAGGGACCTGAAAGGTTCACTGGCAAATAAAGTAACTCGAATAAACAAGAATGTTACCAGTTAATCAAAACATGGTAATAAATGTGCATAGTTTAAGGTAGTATATTTACAGGAGGGAGAAATTCTACCCATGGAAAACAACAAGGAGACTCCTGGGACTTCATATTAAAAGGCAGAGTACAGCTGTAAAAAGACTGTTTCTCTTTACAACAGATACATACATACACACATGTACACACACAGATATGTATATTTTTGTGTATTGCTATATATGCAAATATTTAAACATAACACATCAAGTAAGAAGCCTTGTCCTCTTAAGCCCGTCAGTACAGGGGTTAACCATGAGCACGCAGCACAACCACTCTCATCACTACCAAAGAATTAAAGCATATTGCAACACGCTGTCAGAAGAGTTTCACTTGTGCAAAGGCAGAAGAGGCCAGTTCACTACTGCTCCTTGAGACTGCCGGAAAATGCACTAACCCCTTCCCTCAAAAACATGCTGCCGATCAAGAGAATGTGCTAGTAGCTGATGGAAGCTCCAGCTTTGAGCTCTGAGAATTAAGTTACTAAACTATTTACACATCCTCAATGATGTCAAAATTAAAATTATATAATTTCACCTCCTGGTATATCTGCTTAAGGTATCTCAGAATGCATTTTAGAAACATGCAGGTACTGTTCTCTAATCAATATTAAGTCAGAAGTAATTTCACTGGCATCCTTCTTGTAAAAGGTACAGTTAAAAGCTGTTGTGCACAGACTGTTGTAAGTGAATTTATAGTCTGACAACATAAAAATGAGAAAAATCAAAGCAATACTTGCTGAACCATCTACTGCTATTAGAGAAAGTTAAAATACAGAGAGCTATTGTTTACCATTAACTACAAGTTTATGGAAATATCAGTCCAGAAATGGTACTGTGAAGGTACTTAAAACAACATTAAATGTGCAATTTCAATGGTCCACTAAGTTACAGAGAAGTGTAACTACCTTTAATAAAGATTATTTTTTTCATAAAAAGTAGCAAAAAGCAATCTTTTTCCTTCCACTTTCATTTTCCTTAATTGCTGTATTTCTTCTGAAATGCAGCCTTCTCACAGAAAGAGGCAACTGACTGATCAATAGCAAGTCACAATGTACCTATGAGCTGCTGAGGTTTTCAGACTGCCCATTCAAATTAACTGCAGCTCTCTTTCCCCTTATTCCCTGAAACATTATGCAGCAGCATCAGTCTTGAGGTGAACTGGGGTTTGAGCAAATGGCACCTCAGCTGGCATGTCACTCCCTAGATATCCCACCTCTAGGTTATGTCTACACTGAAGTCCCTGTATGAAAACCAACAGCCTTAGTGCGTCCTCACTACATGAATATCTCATCTATACATAACAACACCAGAGCTCTATCTGCCTCCCAGGACCCAGACACAGCATGAACAATATTTCAAACAACACTGTCACAAAGACCCTGGTGAGTCAGACTCCTGCCTAGCAGCCTGAGCTTAGGCTCCCAGGCGCACATCTGCCCAGTGTCATTAGCACCAACATGCCTGCCAAGTCCTCCTCTCCCTGCCTGAGCAACTTAAACATCTCATTAAGGTCTTTGTGGCAGCCAAGCTTCCAGGCACTCCCAGTCCTCTCATATGCCTACCTGCCCTGGGTTTGGCTAGGATAGGGTTAATTTTCACCCGAAATTGAGATGGGACACAGCAAGGACAGATGACCAAAACTAATCAAAGGGGGTATTCCATACCATATGATCTCATGCTGAGTACAAAAGGGAGCTAGTTGAGGAGGGGCAGTTCAGCTCCAGGACATGTGGCTTGGTAAAGGTCTGGCTTCAGTACATGTCTGAGCTGTGTGGTCTAAGTTGGATGGTTTGGTGATAAATTGTCTTGTGTATCACCAGTTTTGTATCTTGTGCTAGAAGTCTTGTTGTTTCCCTCTCCCTGAGCTATCTCAGTCAACTGCCCTTATCCCAACCCATGAGGTTTGCTGTTGCCTGCCCATTCTTCTCCATATCCCACCAGGAGGAGGGATGGGAGGGGGATGGTGGTGCTTAGCTGCTGGCTGGGACCAAACTACCTAACAGATTTTCCAACTCTGACCACGTGCTTCCTCTGTCCTTGAACAGTCTTGATGCAGAACCATTCCACTGCATGAACACACTAGCACTGTCTAGAGGTTGTGTAATGTCTAAAGGATCAGATCATTTATTCTCAGCAGGCCATGCTCCTTCCATAAAGTTTACATCCACCTCACTGTGTAAAGGTTTCCACAATGAACACAGATACTACAATGCCCTTTCCCACTTCACCCATGAGTTTCTCCATTTCTTCAGGCTGTTTTAAATGCCATCACTTTCACATCAGGTGAACATTCTGCTTTGGCAGGTGACTATTCACAACACATATCAGCGACCAGCAAGATTCTGAGAAACCAGAAAAGCACATACATTTTCAAAGTTTACAGCAGTTTAGCCTCTCCTTTTTTTCCTACTTTGTATCTTTACAAGGTCAACTAAAAACAGAAAAAGAAAACAAACTGAGGGGAAAATCCCCCAACAAAACAAAACAAGAAAAAATCCAAAGATCTCAGAACAAACAGTCTACACTAACATAATACTCTTCATATATCTGTCAACACACTCTGACTGGCAATTACTCCATTTGTCAGCTACTGCTCCTTGTGCCTTGACAAGATCCATTCCTCTTGCCAGGCTCAAAGGGGTAATCCTGCCAAGTCCAACTGCATTCCCTCACACAACCCTGACAGGATAACTTTCACTTGTCCAACAAATTCCCCAGGAAATCAGCCAGAGCACATGGCTATCATCTCTGGGGAAAAGAAAATAAAATAAATTCACTTATCATACTAGACAAACCATCCTGAATTTTTCTTCTGTACACATGCTCACCTCTTACCAAGTTAGTATCCAAGTACCCTTTGTCAAAGTGGACAGAGAGTTCAAATCTTACCAAAGGAGGCATACAACCATGCAGAGAGGGCACAGTAGCATTGGCCTCACTTCGAGGCCAGTACTTGTTTTGCAGTAACCAATGTTATTTGGTTATTGCAAACCAAGACAAAAAATACCTCTGTGTAATATCAAAAAAACAAGAAGCTGAGCAAAATTTTGGAAGGTAACCTAAAATCCAGTTCCCTTCTGGTACAATATTTCACCACCAAATACTAAAGTAGCTACATTTATGCTAATGTTTCCAAGTTTGTAGTTTAATCTGTTTTTATGACCTCTTACTCAGATTTGCCAATGCTCACCTTAGACATAGTATTGGAATGGGTATCATTACTTTGCTTAAAAGCACGATTTTTCTTAAATTAAAATGCAGATACTGAAACCCTGAGACAAGCACACAAGCAGGGAAGTGAAAAAGACTGTTGACATAATTCATTAAGCTATACAGGAATGCCTGTGTCAGTATAAGGTACGTCATGCTGTCAGTAACAGGTGCATTCAGGCTGCATATGTGACCCCACTTTACCATGCACAAAGTAGGACATGAGTTAGCACTTTCCAATTCATTGTGCATCAACCTCTTGACTGAGTGTAATTTGGTCTTTTAGCTACTCATAGGAAAAAAATATCCTAGATAGGTTAACCTCCTTCAAAACTCAACAGCATTTATGGACTGTTAACCACCTTTTCAGTTAGCTTAATCTATCACAAATTTTAGCCTGCTGTGAAGAACGTATTTCCCTAGGAGATGTTCACAATACCCATCTTGGTTTTAGAAGCAACTTATTCCTTGTTGAAAACGCTGATCTTATGAAAATGCATTCTACATTACAGCATTTCTCTCCAAGATTAAAAGACAAAAAAACCACATTCTTTTTTTTTTTTTTTTTAAACAAAAAGCTACATGTAAGTCTTCTATGAAGTACTTTCCTCAGGCAGGGCAACAGTCAACGTGTATTGCTCCAAACTGACACAGTTAGAAACCAAGTATCAATGGAAACCTTTACAAATGTGAAAAATCTGAAACAGTAAGAGGACTGAGGACCTGTCTACACATTGCGTTTAAACACAGGAGTTCATTCTACAGTGAGAAAGCTGACCACATTGGCTCAATTTAGTTAAACTAATTTTAAAAATATTTCAGAAATATAAATGTATTCAAAAGGTTTGTGCATAATTGAAGAAGTGTAAGGAAGGAGACTGACAGAAAACAATCTGACAAGTGTTCAAATTCCATACATTACAGGTGTATTAACAACTGTTTTCAGAGGGTGTTTTTTGACCTCTGGCATATTTTCAATCACATACTGCTCTGATGCTGGAGAAACCAACAGGAAGACCTCAAGCCACCTGACAAAAAAGTATTTAAAAAAAAATCTCTTGTTAAACTATGCTAAAAAATAAGCAAAAATATACAAGAAAAATTACTGTTTTTTTTCTATCAATGTAAATTGAGTATTGCACCTGCAAGTAAGCTTAGGGTAAATATGTTGATTTCAGGGCTCCTAGATATTCCTATACACACACACAAAAAAGCAAACAAAAAAAATACCTCCTTTAAACACAAGTATTAGCAACCAAGCAATGACTGTTACAGCAAGATAGTTCTAAATGCAAGTAATTATAGCACTGCTCACTGTAATTATAAACCAAATGTGTCTTGGTGTCTCTGATAATAAATAAGGAGCTTTACATACTCCATTTTAGAGAAAGATGTCAAGACAAAATAAATAATGCAAAGTAGCTCTTACTCACTATGCAAGTGCTGTATTCTCATGAAGCCTCTAAAATAGATTCCATATAATAAACCTTCCATTACCTATTTTATGTGGACTTTTGTGAGATTTAATTAACACTGCAAAGTGCTTTGAGATCAATGAAAAAAAATTCTGTCAGTGTAAAATATTATTGTCAGGCACTCATTTCAGCTTGTGAAATGTGGTTTTGTACATACAAATGAGAGTCCCCATCCATAAGGAATCATTTATATGAAGGAGCAATTTTTGACATATTTCACATAAGGTGAAAATAAATTTATCTAGGTACATTTCCAAAATTGCAATTTTGTCCCTGTGCACACCCAGCTACAGCTATGCTCAACCTGCTTTCATGAGTAACACTCAATCTACAAGTGCATGTATTCCCAGCTTTTCATACTACCTGTTTAAAGTGAAGACCCTGTCTAATAAGCAGGAATGCCACAAAGTTCCTGTAGCAGTTCTGCAGTCGTTCATGAGGATGAATTACATGAGCACTGCGTTACTTCTCCCTACCATCCTAACAGTAAACCGACTGATACAATTGGAGCTAACAGGCCAGACACACAAGCCCTCTTTCAGGTTTCAAACAGACACAGAAAACATAGTATTTCTATTCAGAAAAGTAAGTCTAACTGCATGTGTTGTTAACATGTTAACTGGAAAATGTTCATCATGTTAATTACACAGTGTTAAAGAAAATAAAATATAGGTTGCATTTGTGAGATAGTGGTTGACAAAAAGACAAAAAAGTAAGCTTACAATGGAGTGTCAAGAAGACATAAAGATTTTATAGTACAAAAATAAATCTCCAATAGTTTTATCCTCTTGTCTGTAACATACCAGATATAGGAAAATCACCTTGTAAAATTGTGTAACATTGTAACATCTACCACAGTAACATCCAGAATGCCATCATGGATTACCCTGGGACCTAAAATTCATACCTGCACCAGACATTAGAAATAATTTAATTTGTCTCATGCAATAATTTTCTCATGCCCTAATGCCAAATAATTCAGCACTGAAGCTGTAGTTGGGCAAGCTTTTTGCCAACATAAACTAATGCTTCTGCCAAGAAAAGCACAAGTTCCATGCCTCCATTTCCACCTTTTTATTGCTACAAGTGCTCCACACCTTTCTGTGAGCCAGCGTTAAGTTTTTGTACCACTACACAGTGAACTGGATCTGCGAATTCATCTACTCAAAAACACACCCAAGGGAAGGGGGAAGTGTCCTTTGAACTACAACTTTAAAAATTATTTTCACTCTGTATTTACCTCTGAAAGTTACATCATCAACTTCACACCTTAAGGAAGGTTAGCACATTTGAAAGCTTGGCTGGTTTTAACAACTATATTCATAATAAAATAAGAAAAGATACTACTTCTCCTAGCAACCTTGTCCCATAAATATAAGACCCCTATCTACAACATCTCTGTGACTGTTTCCATAGGATAATTCCTCTTTCAGCTCTTTTCCAGTGACCTGTATATGGGTTCTTGGAAGCAGACAGCTTCTTCTTGAAGCAAGAATTCTTGCAAACTAAAAGTCTTTATATTATTTCAAGTTTTTCAGTCTTTCATTGCTAAATATAGATGTTCTACATACCAACATTTGTTTTCAGCTGATCATACCAATGTTATTTTTAATACTGTTCTATATATGTAACATAGTTACATTTCAGAATACTCACTTTGCTGAAAAGGACTTGTCATATATAAGGCAAGCTTAATTACTGCTATGAAATACTTATACAGTTGTGAAAATTATCATTAAGACACTGAAAATATATTTTATTTCTATTAGACATATTTCTATTGACCCATAGTTTTGCTAAAAATATGTAACTAATACTCATTATATAATACCTCTTATGGCTGCTATGCAGCCTTTCCCCTTCATTAATTAGCATTTAAAAACTGCTTAATCATGCGGTTAATACCTGACCTTATCACAGGAGAGAGGTTAACTCCTGATTTTAATTGGTGCACAAAATAATTCACCTTGCCAATAAATACTCTAAAGGAAACAGTATTTTTCTGTCATGTATGATAGCTGTTTTGTTTCCTGAGACCTCTGTCCATGACACAACTAAAAATTTAGGGAGTTTATGGTACGAGTAAGTTTTCATAAAGTATGTATTTCTGAACTTGACCATGTATAAGTATTTAAAACCAGCTCTTTCCTTCACTCATGAAAGAGGATTGAAAAAGTTTGCATGACTTGTACTTTGGTTCCACCACTGTCTCTCAGTGACTGGCTTGGAAACACATATCCCTTCATGGCCCTGTGTATTTTGCTAAAAGTCAAACTAAGCTTTCCACGCTCCTTCCTTTCATCAAAGCCACAAAAGGCAGATATTCAGCATTACTGTCTTTAGTTAACTGGGGAGTTTTCTCACTTATAATTTTACCTTATAGTTCAAGAAGAGTAATGTTCTTTGCAGGGAAAAGTGAGCACTAAGAAAGCAGTACCTGAAAGAATTCATCACCAAGTCATATTCACAAGGAGCAAAATGTAATATGTTATTGAAGATGAAGAAATCTAATGGCAAATCTAAGCAATTATAGCAACAGGTTGTTTAAAGGAAGTAAGAATTGGAGATATAAAAGGCTGAATGTGAATTAAAAGTCTAGATTCAAAGACTCACAGATTTAAAAGCCACAAAGTACCATTATAATCATATGTAATACAGGCCAGGGAATTTCACCCAGTAATTCCTTTTGCAAGCCCCACAATTTCTGAGTGAGACAGTCTTCTTACAAAAGCACCCAGTGGAGCATTTACTACCTCCTGTAATAATCTGCCCTGCCACCTGATTATCCTCGTTATAATTACTGTACATCATGTTTCTAATAATTTGGAAGACATTATCTTTCATTTCTTTGCCATAATTCCAATCGATGGCAACTGAGCCTGTTTCTCTATACTCCTCCTGCATGGTTTTCCCCTCATACCTAGGCTGGTATTTCCGATTATGCTTTGAAGGATAACAGGTTCAAGTGTTACACAAATGTCTTTACCAGCTGTAAAACTGGAAACTCCTTCTCCTGAAGATCTACCACATACTATCATACCTACAGATCTCTATTTCTGATTACACAGAAGACATCTGCAAAGTATAAGGAGTAAACTATCATTAATGAGAACTGGCAAGTATATGACTGTAGGAGTTGATGTAGATTTCTGGATTATCTAGAACCTCCCCACTATGAGGGCACCACCAGCTGTAGGGTGCCAAAAATACTTACACCAGCATTAGGACAAGATCTGCAATTCCACTGAGTGACCAAAACTATACCTGGGTAGACTGAGGAAAAACTACTTTGTGATATTAAGCAGATTGCTGATTACTTCCTGACTAGGAAGAGCTACATTGAAATGAGAGCAGACAACCACTCAGGAAACAGAACACCTCTGCACTTTAGTTCCAATTAACAAAGGCTTGAGAAAGGATGATGACGGGGGGGGGGGGGGGGCTCAGTTTACTAAACAGCAAAGGAAGTTAACAGAAACAGCAAAGTACCCTCTAACAGACTTAAGAATTGCCAAATAAAGAACTGTAAACTCTGACACGTAAAACGGGGGGAGGAAAGGGGAAGAAAAACACCTGAAAAACAACTAGCTAAAGACAACATAACTAAACCTTCAAATAGGGGCAAAAGGCATCCCTGAGTTCCATGTCACCTATGAATGGTCAAGCAGTGAAGAAGCACTCAGAAATGACAAGGCCATGGGCAGACACAATTGAACAGATTCTTTGGGCAGATATTCACCAGAGAAGAAACAGAGGCTGCATGTCAGAGTCGTCTTTTGTGTGTGTGTGTGTGTGTGTGTGTGTATAAGGGCAACACAACAGGACCTGTATGAACAGGTTATCTATGGACGAAGTCAGCACGAATAACCACTGCCAAACACTCACGTAAAACCTCCAACAGAAAGCTATGATGAATAGAGGAATTAATAATGATTATGCTAAGCTGCCACTTAAGATTTCCTTGCACGGCAAAAATGATGCCAGCTTAGAAGCACTACAGGTTTGTGACACTGATCTGTACCAGACATTTCAGCAGACACCATAACAATGCCAGAACAAGCAGATGTATGAATAAACATGACTCTGGGATAGGGGTGTTGATTTTGTTTTCAGAATAAGGCAGCCAACATCAGACACCTCTTGAAGATCTGATGAAATCGACATCAATAAACATGTGGATCAAAATTCCAACGTGAATCAAAATTCCAACTGGCTTTTCCCAAGTCAACCAAACGCTACCTGAAAAAAAACCATTTTTTGAGTCAAAAACACTGCTGATAATTCCTCTTTTTACAAGTCACTCAATTAGAACTATGGAGCTAAATTATACTTGGAATCTAGAACAATTCAGGAGTTGCATTATTACATGAAACTCAGAGAATGTCCCAGAAAACTGCACCTGAACTAATTCAGATTGCCCTCCAGCTCCAGGAAGCGATGAGCTCATAAGTATAAAAAGTTATTGCTGCATTTTCCTGGCAGTTTAATTTACCCACATTAAAACTCAGGTGTAGGAAAGCACTCCGGTCCAAATCAACTAGTTACTCACATAACTGTTTCTCAAGAGCTTTTAAGTGTACCTAGCACAAATTAGTTTCTACTACATTGCTTTACAACTTAGAAAAGAAAGTCTCCACCGAAATTAATCCTTGCACTTCATTTCACTTTATGTGAATACTTCCATTTTGTATACTTTGTACTTTTAAAAAATTTTGTTTCACACTTCTTGTCTAGTTGAATACACTTCCCAAAATGAACCCTTGTAATTCATTACTGTTCCTATTTACATTCTAAAATGTATTTTCTAAATAAAAACTAATCCAATTGTGCCTCATTACTCAAACCTGCAATTCTTTCAACCTGCCTTGATTAATGGGCTGTGCTGGTGAGCATAAAAAGATCCTCGGGTACTATGCAACTGAAGAAAGGCTGCATAAAAAATTGTTTCCCTGCAACACTAAGGCAACCATGTCAAGCTCCTCTTTTACTGGAGCAAGAAGAAAATGCAATGCCTTGATTTAAAGCACTGTATGTAAGAAAACTGACACCGCACTTTCAGAAATACTTTTATGGGGTTTACTACTCCTTTTCCCAATACGAGGAGTGATTTTAGTGGGGATTTTTACCACTGTATTGTCAAAGCTTCTTCTACTCTCAAAGCTTCTGGGTGTTAATCTTTGTAAGAACGCTATGCCATAACACACACATGAAAGCTGGCGGCACCATACGGTGAACATCTTCACCATTTTTTTATATCCCACGTTAATTGGAATCTTACAAGTTGTTGAACTCCAGCCACCAGCTACGTCGATGACTTATTTCCGCAGCACCGCAGAGATTAAGCACGGATTTAAACTCACGCAGCCGCCACCGCTTTACCACAGCGGAGATTCAAGACCTCTACTTTCAAACTGTGCTGTGCTGCTCACCAGACTGACCTGAGGCAACATACAAGCGATTAACTGCTTACTAGTCCGTCCGCCATCACTGCTTTCGCTCGCTTTCCCCACGCCTGACCTTTCCCTCCGTCCCCTAGAGCACGTTGCCATTTCCCGGCCTCCCCTGACAGAAACACCCCGCCTTCCTTCCCGCCCTGGCGGGCGGGCAACCGACAAAATGGCGGGCGAGCCTGGAGACCGGCGAGCCGCTCCCGCCTCTGAGGCGCGGGGCGCACCCAATCACAGCCCGCCGATCGGCATCGCGTGATCGTGCGGCGCGGCACTACAACTCCCATCCTCCCCCGGGGCGCAGGCGCCGTTCCTCGCTTCCGGCTCTGCCTCCCGCTCCCGGAAAGCGCCGGTGGTGCTGTGCGAGAAGGTCGCGGCGGGGACGGGGTCGTTGCGCTGCCCGGTCGGTATCATGCTGGCTGCCGCTGTCCGCAGGTTTACCACCTCTGCCATCCGCAGGGGCCACTATGAGGACGGCCCCGGGAAGGTAACGTGGTGGAGGAGGCCTCGGCCCGCTGCGGCCTTGCCTGAAGGTCGCCAGAAGGGGCCTGCGGCCGGGCTGGGGGGAGGAGGTGGCGGGGAACGGCGGGGGCTCGCCGGCCGCTGTGGGAGGGGAGCGGGGAGGGTGGCGGCTCAGGGGGTGCGGGAGCGGGAGAAGCACGTCCCTGAAGGGCACCCTGCGGCAGGCCTGGCTCAGGGACGGGCCCCGCGGGCGGAGGCGGGGAGCCGGGAGCTTGCCGCAGAGCGGTAGCCGCAGGGGTGCGGTTGGAGCCGCGGTGCAGGCCTGTCTGGGCGCGCTGCAGGCGGTGGGGTGAGGGGCAGGCCCGTCCTGCCTCGGCGTGCGCAAGGGGAGCTCCCTCGCTCCCCCTGCCTCACGTCACCGGGTTCTCAGGCCCCACCGAGCTGGATCCCGTGGTGAGGAGCCGGGTAACGGCTGCCCTGTTGCCGGTCCCCCGGCTGGGCTTTGGGGTCGCATGGTAGGAATGTAGTGGCCACAGCAAAGCTGAACTGTGCTGGGAGTGACTTTGGAAACCTCTCCTGCAACCTCCCCGTTGCAGTTATGGGGGACAACGATGATCCTATAAATTCTTTCTGATCCGCCATGTGCTTAACGTGACCTCTTAAAGGCTGCGTCCCGAAAGTGATCTTACATGCTTAGTGAACATAATACTTCATAATACTGGTAGTTAAATGTTGGAATAGATTGCCTAGAGAGGCTTTGGGATATTTCTATTTGACTGGGTGAGGCCTTAAGCAAATTGCCACTGCTTTGAATTGTTGGGGAGAGGGGAATAGTGAACAAAATGACCTTCAGAGGTCACATCCCTTCTGTTATACTAATTACTGTGTTTCTTTCCTTGAAAGCAAGGGAAATGGTTTGGGGATTGATTATTGTCAGTTTGACTCCACCTGATACTGTTCTGAGTTCCTCACCATTTTCAAGTCGATGAGGAAGCAACTGCTGTGTTCGTTGCAAAGACTAACATTCATTTTTCTCTTCTAGAACCTTCCATTTTCTGTGGAAAACAAGTGGCGGTTACTCGCAGTAATGTGTGCATTCTTTGGAAGTGGATTTGTCGCCCCTTTTGCTATAGTCAGACACCAGCTTCTCAAGAAATGAACAGGGGACACTGTAATTGTGCTCACTGGGTAACTGGTTTTGTTAAGATTTCTTAGCTTTGTGGAATCTGTGGTCAAAACCTCACTTTAAAAGAGGCCAATCCTGTCTAGATTGACAGTTTTCAGCCTTCAGCAGTCCAGGTGATTAGAGTTGCTGCCTGCAGTTGTATTTAAACTCCAGTAATAAATAGGTTGGTTTGCTTACTTTGGGCTGCTGTGCTCTGATTAATTTGCAAACTTTGACCCACAAAGGACACCTCTCTCACTGCAGCATCTTGGTAGCCTGCAGCTGGGGTACCTGACAGGATTGTGCAACCGGTTTGGTTTGGATGATAACTGTAGCCAAAACCATGTCTACTTTCTTTGAGGAAACATAAAGCTTCATGTAGTCTTGTAGGAAAAACTGGCATGCGTGATGTGAACAAAACAGTCTGAGCAACTGTGATACTGTAAACGCTTTCTGATGTGCCAGTTAAAACTCAGTGGAAAAGATGGTTTCTTATCAGTTAAAACATGTCAGAACAATCTCACCATCCACATAAAACATTCATGACTGTTTATGGGGTAAAGTGCACTCAAATTAAGGTTGCTAACAGCAGTTTTAATTGATGTATGCTGATGATCCTAACAGACAAAGCAAGCCTCTGACATAGTTTGAGCTGCAAGCATGCAGTTTCCAGTTGAAATGCCACCTCAGTTTATCTTAATCAGACTTGATTTTGGAAATACTTGTTATTTTCAGCTCTATAATCTGAGAAACGATAAATCTTTTTGAGTACCTGGAATGACACAAGTAGTTCATGGAAAGAAATAATGCTTACTGGAATCTCTGGAACGAAGTGCAAAGGCATTTGTGTAATTCCATGGTCTATCCAGTAATTTGGGCTCCTAAACTAAGGAGCAAAAATAGTAATAATTAAAAAAATTAAAGACTTGTTTGGAACTTGAATATTTAGAACTGTATGATTGCATGTTAAGTCGAGGCCTCTGCTACAAAAGCACTGGTGGGTGAAGCAAATCTCATCGAAGCTCTAGTCAGAGCATATCTTTACAGCTTTTCTGGAGTCAAAGGTAACAAACAGATCTTAAGTTTGTGAATTCTTCCTTCTTTTTCTTCCAGAGTTAAAGTCTTCTGTACAGCAATGGGAAAAGGATAGCTGCACTTGTGTACCATGCTGGACGTGTCTAAATAAAAACTTAAATCTGAAGTTCTTGGGCAGTGTGTTTTGTGAAATGCCTGAAGTGCTTTTGGTAACTGTTGTACAGAATTTCTCTGATCTCCTGAGTTGGAAGGGACCCGTAAGGACTGTAGAGCCCTGACTGGCTCCACACAGGGCCAGCCAAGTATAGTGAGAAGCTCTCCAAACTGCAGTGTATTGACATTGAATTTAACACTAACTCTCTTTATGCATGTACATGGAAGGATGGAAAAAAAATCACATTTCAAAACTGAAATTGAGCTCAGTGTTTTTGGTGGGATAGCTTAGTAACCCTTTTTTAACTTCTATGTGTCCTCAGATATTCTTCAGACTACTCAGAATAGATTGTAACCAGTGAGTGTCACAATGTTGTTGCCACAGTCCTTGCTGCAGGATTTTTATCTTGAATATTTTGGATCGATCACTTAAAAAACATTTTACTTGCTTTTTTTCCCCCCCCCTCTGCACTCAGCTGTTCGAAAGAGCTGCTGATACTAGTTCTCTATAGTGTGCTGCATTACTGATGCTTAGAGGAGGAGCATGTACCTTGCCCTGCAGACCCTTTAAGTGCCCAGCTTGAGTGATGAGGTAGCCTAGATAAGAAGTACAGCAGCAATAATTATAAGTCTGGCCAGAAAAAAGAGGGATCATGTTCTATACCTTGTCAAAACTGATAACTGCTGCAGCTTTGTTTGGAAAGGATAGTTTCCCTTTCGTAGCTGTAGTTAGGCACGATGCTGTGCTCAAACTGGGGGGCCTCTGTAGCTAGAAGTAATGTAGGGAGCTGTGAAGAATGCTGTCAGGGTGCTTCTACTGGCTTGAAGGTGATACTTAAATCAGTGGCTGAGTTGGTGACATGAGTTGAAAGTAATTTTTGCAGCCACTCTTGTTACAAACATTTAGTTGGCTAAGATGGAGTTTGGAAAGCACTGGTGTAACCCAGTGATGGTGGCTTCACCCTTGCAGATGATGCTGTTAAGTGGCAGGTACTCTTCAGTTGCTTTCCCTTACTGGGTTTTTCCCTTAGAGCTCCCCTTCTGCTGCAAAACTGCATTTAATGCTGCTTGCAACATCCCCCAGCCCATTAGATGAGTGGTTGACCATAAAGTTCAGGTTCCATTGGTATAGTTCAAACCCATATGAGTAATAGTTTGCCATCACATGCCAGCAGCAGCATGCAAGGGCAATAAGATACTGATAGAACTGTGTTTTAGTGCTGCTTTTTTGGGAGGAGGGGGATGAGGGGAGCTAAAAATGCTGTGTTTGAAGAGCCTGAAGAGAGTGATACTCTTGCTACATCTTCAGCAGAGATAGAAGGAAGCTTAGTGAAGCATGGTGTTTTGATCAAAGGGTGTGGAAGAGATAGTGATGAAAGTAAGACTAAGAGGAAAGATCCCAAACCATACCAGATTCAGACAGTAAATGCTTTATGACTGAGGAATAGTTACACAATGTAAGTTGTTTCAACATCCTGTGTGCACGGTGGTGTAGGTGATGTAGGAACAGCTAGGGAATACAGAAAAGGTGATCATTTCTTGTCTTAGGCACTGGGATTTCCTGGAAGAACTTAAGCTCTGTTAAAAAAAAAAAAATCCACCCTTTTCAAGCAAAAATCAAAATGGGAGTTTTTAGGTGACAAAGTCTCATGTGCCTCCTATTTCAGGAGAGCAAGCTAACTGTCTTGCACAAGGCAAGCT
The DNA here is from genome assembly GCF_964237585.1 of Gallinula chloropus. Lineage (NCBI taxonomy): Eukaryota > Metazoa > Chordata > Aves > Gruiformes > Rallidae > Gallinula > Gallinula chloropus. Next base: position 5,461,313 of record NC_140089.1, on the reverse strand, counting down.
GAATAGGAGCTTGTTACAGAGCAGCTTTTCTCTAAGGATCACAAGCACCACTTCCCCTGTATTTGTACCTATCTCACTGTGCGTGCTCTTAAATAATGTGCTTTGTTAGGCTGGTGATTTTCCCTGTTACTCCCAAGTCCTTAATGTGTTTGGAAAGAGTAATCATCTCTGAAGGTTTGTCTAGTAGTCCAGGCAAACCATCTCCTTTTGTCTGCTTAAAGTAATGTCTCCCTACCAAGTACCATCCCTCCCCTGTACTTTCTCTATTTAAATATATTTTTGGAGCACAGGTGATTAAACCTAAACCGGTTCTTTCTTGGATTTGATGTTAGAAACTCTTTTGTCTCCTGTTGTTTTCTAAAACTAACCTTTTCTCACAGTGTTGTTACATTGATGGATCAGTCATGTGGGAGCCCTGGAGGGGCTACTGGTTATAAGAAGTTTTCAAATTATGACCCTGCTCCTGACCCTGTCACCTACTTAAAATAATCCTGATGTGAATCACAACACCCCTGACCTTTCATCTCCTGCTGTTTCACTTAATTTATATTACTGCAACTGTACTCTGGGGGATGATGTCAACCCCCCCTGTGATGACAGTTGTCATCCAGCTGTTACCTGCTCCCACTGCTCACACTCTTTGTGCCAGGAAGAGTCATAAGAAACTAAACTACCTCAGCCCTGCTTGGGGTGAGTTAGCTGACCGAGTGCATCGTGTTACTCACACACTGCCATTTGATAAACCCATGTCCACGCTGCCCCATTATTAATTAATCTTTCCTTTAAAAGGAAAGCTGAGTGCAATTTTGTAGCCTTTTTTAACGTGATCAGTTTGTTCCCTCAAGATTTCTTGAGTACAGGTTAAGCACACTTGCTGATTGTGATCTGTGAAGCTCTGCAGTTGTTAGCTTCTATTTTTAATACGACACCTGCACACTCCCAAGTTTCAAAATGAGTAGCCATGTCCCCCGTTCATTGCAAAATCTGTGTTATTCTTACGTGCTGCCAAAGCCATAATGAGTCCCTTTAGATTTGGACTATTTCTCTACATGACTTGCTTGGGCAGTTTTCAGTAATTTTCAAGCCCCATCAATTATCAAGTCCGGAAGTTCTCCGTCTGACTTCAGTAATTGGTTCCCTTAGGTTTTCAAGACTTTCACTTCTGTAACAGAGACACATTAACTGATCTGCTTTGATATATCTTTCTATTAATGCAAAGTGGGATGGTGCATTTTACCTAAAAACATTTTATTTTATTTATTTTTTACTACTAGATTACCTATAATCTGATCTGTTGATAGAATCATAGAATGGTCTGGGTTGGAAGGGACCCCAAGCATCATAGAGCTCCAACCCCTCTGCCACAGGCAGGGACACCAACCTCCAGCCTGGATACAGTCTAAAATTCTCTGGTTGCTTGGGTGGAACATTCTGGTTGTCATTGAGAGGTATGTGGTGTTTCATTAATACCGGGTGTTTGACATGTTTAATTTCAGAGAGGCACAACTCCAGGCTGTAATTGTTTCTCTGGTGGTATGAGAAGATCACTGCTAATAGCCAACCTTGCTTTTAGGAGCATATGTCAGAGCACCTTCACTCTTCAACCCTGTTCCATTTTTTATGCTGCTCTGAAAATTAAGTTGGCTTTAAGCTTTTCTGCTTTATGCATTCTGTTATCCCCTATTTAAGTCCTACCACTCTTTTATTTGCTTATTGACTTCTAAATAGATAAGCCAAGTAAACTCAGCTGGACTTTTGAAATGCACCTATTACTAAACACTGTTCAAGGCATCTTTCCCCTCTTCCTCCAGAGGGTTTTCCCTTGCCCTTGCAACTTTGCTACCATGGCAAACCAATGGATCTGTGATGGGGAACCTCATGCTGGTCTCAGGGAGCAATGCTGTAAGGCAAAATTACTTCAAAGAAAATGTCTGATTTGAGATAATAATGCATGACTTCAAGAGACATGGAGTCTTTTGTTTATTTCACAGAAAGGAAGTGGAGCCTGGCAAGTCCTACCCTGGCATTCCCTAGGACAAACTGGGGGATAGTTTAGCTGATATTGTTGACCTGAAAGGAAAAAGAATCTCATCTAGGAATGACTCCTCTAACCACATTCCCACCACAGGATCTAAACCCTGAGTGATTCCAGAAGTGAATGTGTCATAGAATCATAGAATGGTCTGGGTTGGAAGGGACCCCAAGGATCACAGAGTTCCAACCCCCCTGCCACAGGCAGGGACACCAACCCCCAGGTCTGGATCTACACAAGGTTGCCCAGGGCCCCATCCAACCTGGCCTTGAACACCCCCAGGGATGGGGCATCCACCACGTCTCTGGGAAGCCCATTCCAGTATGTCACCATACACATATAAGAACACACAAAGTAACACTATGTTCCATCACACTCAGGTAAATGGACTGAGTGTACAATGAAATATTTATTTTTAAAGCCGCCTTTTGGGTTCCCTTTAGAGCACCTTGGTAGGAGATACATCAATCAACACAAATAGGAGGTAGAAAAATAAAACACTTTCAGGCTTGGTGTAGGCAAGAAGCAACATTTAAGTAGTACTTCTCTAAATTTGTATGGAGGAAAGAAGATGGTGGTTAAAGGACATCTGGGAAATAACACATCTGTGTGAATGATGATATTTTTTGCTTGCTAGGTGCCAATTTTAAGGAAAAACTTTTATGGTCTCTTTTTTTATTTTTTTCCCCCAGTTTTCTTGTTATACTATTCCCCTTCATATATTCTGTTTTGGCTCAAACCCAAAATAGTTTCATTTTGTTTCCAGAGAGGTTCACACTTCAGCATTTTAATTATGCTAGATATCAGTGGTCTTCAAGCATTTTCTTAATTAAATCTAAGCAGACGTGGTTTAGGTGCCCTTATGTTTTGGAATGTTTCCAGTTTGGGGATCTTGCTGTCTCCCTCCAGAGAATTGTTTGTCTCACTTGGTAAGCACAGCTGAAAACTCACAAAGTCTTTACATAAAGTGCTCTGAAGCTTCAGAATGACGTGTTTCAATGCAGAGAGGGGGCTTAATCAAAGGTTAGAAGTTTTTAGGAGTGGCAAAGGGTGAAATTTCGACACAAATAGGATGGCAACACAGCACTCCAAGTGTAGTTGCTCGGTCTCTTTTTTTATTATATGTCTTAGAGAAGTGCAGAAGTAGACAATTCTAAACCTAATATAGACAAAATTCAGTGTTGACGACTGCAAGGTGATAAACTCCCATGGAGGTGGTGTATCCGCAATGGGTCGTGATCACTCCATCAGAAGATGCTGATGCAGATCGCTGAACGAAAGCATCTGCTCAGTGGCAATGACAGAGGCAAGAAACCATGACTACAGATACCACGGTGCCACTGAGTGCGTGCAAGTGGTATGCCATTCCTTGAACACCAGGTGGAATTTTCTTTTTCTGAAGGGAAAAACATCAGTACTTTCAGAAATGGTAAGGTTTCAAGCATGGAGAGGGAGCAAGCTGTTAGAACCCTTCAGTTTAGAAGAGAATGAGAGGAAAAAGCTATCCTCTCAAAATCACTCACACCTGAAAAATAATGCTAGTCCCAGTGACAAGAATTCACGCTTTTAAGCTCTGAGTTCTGCAGTGGGTTAGGGAGCTAAGGGGGGCTTGGTTCTTGGTTAGTTAGCTTTTTGGCTTTAAAAGGTGGAGAAATGGAGCTCCAACTTTGAACTGCTCCTTCCCAAAGCAATATACTGCCCTATGTGAATGAAGTTTAGTAATGAATGTGGGCGGGTGGAAATGAAGGAGTTGTGTTCAGGTACATTAAGTGGGGTAAATACTTTGATTTGATGAGAAATATATTTTTAATAAATCAACTATTTCTGAAATTTCTGTTCAGGAATTAATTTTACAACATATCCTTTTCATATCCAGTTTTCAAAGAGCAATGGGTATTAGTTTTTGGGGTTTTTCTTTCTCTCTAAAGAACAGTATTTCCACATTTTGCTTTGAAGCATCAGGTTATTAACCCACCTGAGCAATGGGATACTGGATTTGATGAACCATACTTCCAAACCATTGTGGACAACCCTTATATAAAGGATTAGTTACTAGTACAAGAGAAACTTGGGCTAAGATTTTTCTTTATTTTAATTGGCGATGCCCATCTGAGGTGGTATGTGCCCTGCACAATAATTAGAGCACAAGCTATTTGTAGAATTTAAGTAATAATATTTTTTCCTACTAATTAAATAATAGACAAAAATAAAAGACAAAAATACAGAATCTTTTCTAATATCAGCTGCCAGCTACTCTTTTCCCTTTTGCTGTTTTTTTGTTTGGGGTTTTTTGTGGTGGTGTTTTTAGTTTGTGTTTTTTTTTCTGCTGGCCTGGGACTTTATTTCTGTTAGAGGTTAGCATAGGAACATGAAACAATTTAGAGGTTTATAAACATATCGGTCTTGAGGAAGAAAGTATGAAAGTAGAGATGTGGTTGTCATGACAACCGAATTAGCAGCAGTTCTTATTGAACATAAGCAGTGGATGAGAGCTTGGACATTATTGCACATGGAAATTATTTTTATGCTCTAAAGATAAAGGTAATGTGTACACTGCATGTCATTATCTTGGCTGATACCCAGAATCACATTGTGGAGACACTGGCAGGTATTACTTAAAACGTTAAATGTTAGACAGAATTGTTGGGGGGCATGGGGTGGGGCAAGGAAAGAAAGAGTGAATGAATGAGATCGTAAACTTTGCTGTCCCCATGTAAAAGAAATTGATTGTTCTCAATTTCGTGAACAAGAAAATGAAGTTACAGAAAAGTCAGGTGATACACCCAGTAAGTCATAGCAAAGCTGGGATGCTGTCCATCTGTACAGTGCTATAAAAGACCCCTGCCTGTCCTCACCTCAGTGGGCTACATTAAAAAATATCAGATGTGTAACGATTATTTTCATACGTGAAAATACGGAGAGTGGGGCAAAATAGATTAAGTCTCTGCATTGTTTCACTGGAAGCTGGAACAGGTATTAAAGGAACACAATAACATATCAATTTACCTTTACAGGTGTTGTAATTGCCTCTTCAGTTACCACAAAAAGACATCAGTAGAAAAATAGGAAGGATACTGTGAGTTTAGGGTGCGTGGTACTGGAAACACAGACTTTGGAATAGCATTGAGTGTTCTGGGGCAGATCCAGGTGAAAAGATGGTGACTGTAAGACCCTCAGTGCAGATGGGAAGGCATACTGCTAATCATGGTTCCAATTAAATAAAACACAAAGGTAAATTGCCCCTCCTTGCCACATCCTTACTTAGGTTTCATCAGAGGCAGCTAATGGCTTCTCCCTGAAAACATCAGCCTCTGACCAACTCCCTAACCAGCTTTGTTTGCTCTGATTATAGCAAGATAAATGTTGGTTGTTCTCTAGGATGATATGCTCAATAAGTTTGACTTGCATTTAAATGAGTTTAAAATAATAGTATTTGCTGGAATTAATGTGATCCACTGTTCCATTTTCTCTTTTCAGTATTCCATGAATAATATTAAATTCTCCTCTGTGGTGGTGCCACCTTTTCCATTAGCTATGTAGAGCATGCAGCTCTTTGAAAAATGTCAGTGTATAGTGTTGCTGAGAACCTAGTGGGGCCAGAGCAGCCAGCAACAAAGTGTGGAAATGCATCTTGCTGGTGGAGAAACGGTGCCTGCAAAAATCCTGATGCAGGAGGAGAGAGCTGGGAGGAAAGAATCTGAGGGCTTGTTCCTTTTTTCCTAAAATTTTGATTGTTCCATTGCAATTCAGCATTGCTTGAGGGTTCTTTAGACTAAGTGTGGTGGAAAAACAAAGAAGGACATTATAATTCTGGACTAAATGTAGTTTTGCAAAGGCCGGGAGAAAGATCTCACCCTTGAGGAAGGGGAAACCTGGTAGCCAGTAGCCTGCTGCATCCGTCAGCATGCGTATTTGTCTAAACAGGGCTTTGTCTGTTACCTGTTGCCTGAAACAGTGGCAAAATGGGATGTTGGGGGAGAGGGGGGAAAGGAAACATATGTACATGGGTCATTAATATGAATGAGCAGTTCTTTCTGCATGCATCCAAGAGCCATCCGGGTAATTGAAAGTGAAAGTTAAAGAAGACGTGCGCCTCTCTAGAGAAGATCCATCTCTTTAAGATCTTGTCTTACCCATTTATTATATTTCCCCCCTCCCCGACAGCCCGAAGCACTGCTGCTGAAGATTTAGGGACAGCTAATTGGAAACTTTTCTGGGAGTGCACACATCACTGTGCTCCAAAAGCATGCAGGCTGAGCATCACCAACACTCCCCCCCTCGCCCCCCGCCCTCGCCCCGCCGCTGTCACTTTTCTTTCCTGTTTGTTTTTCCAGACGTTCTGCTGTCCTCTGAATCCAATATTGCAGAAAATTGTTTTCAGCCAAACAGCCGCAGTTAAGTTGTTAACTCACTATTATCTCAGCCCACTGTCAGGAGCCATAAATGCCTCTTTATAGCCCAGTTGGGAGTATTTCAGTGCTAGCTTTGCGGAGCTGGGGGGGGGGTGGGGGGTGGGGAGGGGGGTTGGAGGGTTGGGGAAAGCGCAGGGAGAAAGGTTAGCAAGCCTAAATAAGGTTTTTCTTTTCATGCTCTGAAGTAGCAGCACAAAGGGCGGGGGAGGTGGTACTCTGCAAAGGGATTTAGATACTGCATCATTTAACTTGTTACGTGCCTCTGCCCAGTACATAAAGCAGAGTAAGGATGCCTGGCAGTTACCTACAGGACAATTAACTGCCTAAAGGTGTGACTTCGACTTTACTTCAACTTTATTTAATTCTTGGTTTGACACTGCTTTCAAGTTGAATCAGCCCAGTTAAATCAGTTCAGTTTAAATTCACCTTTGCAATCAATTTACATAAAACAATTTGTTCAGTTACTCTGAGTAGGTCAGCAAAAACTGAACTAATACCACTCCAGATAGTCCATATTTTAAGAAGTTAATGGCAATTAATTATCCTGAGATTTACTATGTATGCAACCCTAATAATGAGATGTGCAAACCCCTGGCAGCCAAGTAGAGCATCAGTGAGGGTACAGCACAAAGCACGAAGGGAAGACCTAGACCCTCCCATTTCTCTGGGGCACTAGGTGCCCCCTTTATGGTTTCAAGGGAGGAATCATGCAGGTAGGGGCCACATCTGAAGGTTTTTAGTGGTTCAGATTTCATTTCGGTATACAAAGTCTATAAACGGATGGCCAACCTACTTTTGTGTGAGAGAAGACGAGACTTTGAGCACATACTCTAGTCACTGCTTAATTACAATCTTATATACTTCATATTTTCTATTTATTAGAACACGAAGCCAGGTCTCTCCTCTCCCAGTCGTGTGCCCCAGCCATCCCTGCTGCGCGACAGGTACTTAAATAATCCTTTAAAAGTGGAATAGCTCCTGTGGGTGGTACTGAGAGCACACCCAAATCAGCGTTACCTGCAAGCGCGTGCGTTAGAGATCACTCTTGGGAAGCCACCAAAGATCATTTGAAAATGAACCCACGTCTCTCATATTCTGCACGAGCGTTCCCCTGGATGGGAGGTGACCACCTACCGCTTCTTTCTCCCGCTAAATTTAGATGCCCCTCCAGCAGCCAGGCGAACACCCACTAAATCAGGTCATGCAGGAGGGGAAATAACCGCAGGTTCTGCTCTTGAAAACAGCGTTTCGGTCGGGTACATGCTCTAAAAAGTTTTTTTTCTGAAATTATAGGAGAGGGGAAAAAACAATGTGTCATCAGGGACTGAAAACATTCATTTCTTAACACGCTCACCCCCCAGCAATTTTCGGGTAAGATTACTAAATGAAACCTTTGGTCTCCCTCTAGAAATCAATGACCTTTGAAAAATTAGTGACCAAACAGAAATAGAAGACAATTCAAGGTAAGACTATTGACAAAAGAGAAAAGAAAAAACAACAAGAGTTCAAACCGTCTCACTAAAAATGAAATAGTGGAGGGTGTTGCTGGATGAGAGATACTAAGTCAAGGTTAAAATGTCTCACAGCTGCAACAAATCACATTTAAGAAAAACTGCCCACTGAAGGGTGTTTGTCCACCTGCCATGTGAAAACAAACAAACAGACAAACAAACAAAAAAAACCCCCAGAACAATAGGAGCTTTATTTTTTTTCCAGGTGTTTCTCCACAGTCTTCTTGTGAACAACCATCAGTGACTATACTGGTATGCCAGCAGGCCCATGGACAATATTTTGGGGGGTAGCAGGGTTACTGAGAACCTGGAATGCTGTGTGCGGTGCTGGGCTCCCTAGATCAGGAAGGACAGGGAGCTCCTGGAGCTGCAGTTCCCTACAGAGAAAGGCTACTGAGGTGCTGAGGGGACTAGAACATCTCTCTTATGAAGGGAGGCTGAGAGACTTGGGACTTCTTAGCCCAGAGGAGAGAAGACTGAGGAAGATTCTTATCAATGCTGATAAATCCTTGAGTGGTGGGGTCAGGAGGATGGGTCAGTCTTTGTTCAGAGGTGCCCAGGGACAGGACAAGACAAACTGGCCACAAACTGGACCAGAGGAATTTCCACCTAACTATGCGGAGGAACTTCTTTCCTGGGAGGGTGGCAAAGCCGTGGGCCAGGCTGCCCAGAGATGTTAATGAGTCTCCATCTCTGGAAACATTCAGACCCCGTAATCTTGGACACTGTCCTGTGCAGCCCGCTCCAGGGAATCCTGTTTTGGCAGGGGGTTGGACTATATAATCTCAAGAGGTCCCTACCAACCCCCATCATTCTGTGATTCAGAGATTCTGTGAGCTGAACAGTGTGGGTGTAAACTACACCTTACCACTGCCAGGGGACAGAGAGCAGGCTCATAGTTTCAACACGAAAATATACATTGAGCACATGCATGAAAGGGCAAACAGGTTTTGATAGCTGTGTGCCAAAGAACAGAATAGTTTTTATTTTCCTGTATTCCTACTGACAGTTTGGATGCTGTGCTGTTACGGAATTAAGTCACCTATAATTACAGGAGGACTTTAAAAATAATAAGAGCAGCAATGGATCTCCTTATTCTGGCTCATATATTTTACAGCATTTGTGATCCAAGGTATTTGGTTCTGAGTACTCAATCTCAAATGATTCAGACAGGCCAATTTTTCAGAAAATGTCTGCCAACAGACTTTCTGAACACCAAATCAACACAGAGCTTGGGAAGTCATATTCCCAGAAACTGGAAGTCATTTAACGAAAAAATAATTTTGAAGATTTTCAGCCTGTATATTAAAAAGCTATGCTGGTGCTCACTCCCAAATTTTTTCCTTCTCAAAACATTATGTTAGCTCAGTAGCTGTTCTGGAAAACTACAGTTCCTCCATTTCTGGACATAAGTATCCTATGAAACTTCAACACTCATCGCTTTTGGTGCTGATGATCCACTACCTCTTTGACAATCCCATTCAACTGCTGATAGTTTGAAGTGTTCCAGTTTTCTTGTAAAACACAAAAGTACCTTTGGAGTCAATGCACCATCTGGCCTCACAATGTCTCTGTTGCTTTTGCGGGATATCAAGAACTCACTGCTCCCTCCCTCTCTATCATGATCTTCTGCAGGTTCTTCTGTCACATTTAGTTTCTTTTCATCTTAAAAAGACACTAAATTCAGAAAGCATTCAAAACCCAGAAAAGATCCAAAGCTCTATGGTATTGTCATGCCATAATGCAGATGTGGTTGTAGGCTGGCAAGAATGACACTGCTAATGTTACATAAAGCAGACATTTAGAACTGGGGCAGTTAAATGACTTTGGGAAGTTCATCTTTTCCTTATTGAGTATTTTTAGATCTCGGAGAATATATTTGCTTGTCTTGAAATACTGGCTGTCCTGAGTTCAGCTAAACCACAACATAGGCATATTTTTTAAAAAAATAGAGAAGTCCTAGAAAAAAGTGCCATAGGGTTCTCTTCAGGACTTTTTTCTTTGCTTTTTTTTTGTTTGTTTTGTTTGTTTGGTTTTTTGGGGTTTTTTTTTTGGGAGGTTTTTTTTTTGTCAAGGAAGCTATAAAATGGCAATTGGATATGTTCAAAGTCCAAGTAACTAAGAAATTCCTTTGAATTTCAGATGGACTCTAAAACATTTTTAGAGGTGGTGAAAACTAAAAATTATGTGAAAAACCATATCAGCTTTTTATGCCACCGTTTTGCTTAGCTCTATTTGATGAAAATTTGCCTATTTATAGATTTTCTTCCCTTTTTTTTTTTTTTGTATGTGTGTGGCAGTGTAATTCTTGTGGTAGCAAGAATTCACAGAGGTGTATAAATGCTTCCACTTGCTCTCCGTTAGACTGAAAAATAGAATTTGTTACTTGGGAATGAATATGCACAGGATGAAGAAATCAAAGCCATTCGTAAAACTTTGCCATTACATTTCTCCCTATTCTGTAGAGCTTATCTGTAAAACCTAACTTTCCTGAAAGTTCATTCTTTACACGGAATGATTACTTACATAGCACTGAACAAATATTGTCTAATTCTTACTTCATTTCTTTGCTCAGTTCAAGTGGTCTCGTATAAAAGTCCAAAGGACTGCAATGATTCCCATACCTCATTTTCTCAACAGGCAGTGTTTTTACATTGCTGTGTTGCTATAATAAGTATTGTAAGTGGAAGAAAATTGAAATACATGCTCAAATGTTTGCCAAAAAATTAGACGTTCTGGACTGCTGCCAAGGAAAAGGGAAAGAATTCCCAGTAAGCCATCCAGCAGATACTACCCATCCATTCAAAGAGCATCCAAAAGAGCAGAATGCTCCTTCATATGGCGAGGCTCACAGAATTCAAGAGTATCCAAATTACACGCCTTTTGATGTAGTTTTGTGCAAACGCTTGGTTTCTCTGTACTGTCTGGAAATAATTTGTTAAATGTCTCAGGCTTCCCTGAGACACTGCTAGTTGCTAAAACACCACCCGTCTAAAAGAGATGACCTTTCCATGAAGAAAACAATTGTTGCTTATGTCTTTTTAAATGCTGATAAACTTACATGAGACCAACAGCAACAGGAAGATTTATTGTACTAAACCCCACAGTATATATGCACCATCAGGTAACTTCACATTCTCTGATGAATAAACAATTGAAGTCATAATTGTTTGTGCATTCCTGCAAAATGTCAACAAAATCAAACATCTGTCATGCCAGATAAGGTAACGTGACTCATTTAATATACTTAGTGCTCTGCTCAGCCTTGAAAAGGTCACTCAGGTTTTAACAAGCATTGGGTAGTTTACTGACTCCTAGTAAATGACCATGTAGCGATAATAAAGCTATGACCATGTTTGGTTACCCTTCAAAGGACATATTTGATTAAGATAACACATCATATTTAGCTCAATCTGTTTAATGTTGCTTTTGGATATACTCTAACCCTTTCAATTACAACCGACTTTAACATAAAATCGTTTTTACCAAAGTAATGCTCATAAGCCACAGCCCCATCCTAACAGAATAAGCAGAGCAAGCCAGAACAATCTCTTTGGAGGCCACAAATTTAAGACAGCAAATAGCATACAAAGGCAGCTTTTACTCTTCTGCCACCTTCAGTGGCAATATACACAGCCCATGCACAGTTTAATTGTGGACTGAAGCCATCAGCGACATGCAGGTACCGCTCGTCTGCCAAGAGCACAAGGACTAAACACCCTTTTGATTATATTTTGGCTTCCTGCATCAGGCTCCTTGATCCAGTCCTGAATCCTGTCAGAAACAACTCATGGCAAATGCTGCTTGTTTATCCCCCCACTGACCTGCACCAAAAGTCTGTTAGGACAGCCCAGGAATGTCTCAATTTGCACAAAGCTATTTAGTTGAAAACCGATCTTTTGAAACCGTTCTCAATATCCTTTGTTACTCTTCTGTTGGCTTGCAACCAAAATAATTGCTATTTTCAATGAGAGAGACATTTAGGGGTGAATACAGACAGAGGATGGAAAGAGGATCACACCCGCTTCACCAGATGGTGTTAAAACATGACTACAACCCCTTGGTCATCCAGTCCATTTTCTGGTCGATGGCTTTTGTAACCTAACAAGGGAATGTACAGCACTGAGTGTCATTTGGCCATAAAAACCCTGACAAAGTGTTAATATTCTTGGATGAGTTGGTTCTGTTCCTCCTTAAAAGAACAAAGCTAATCCTGAAAGATACCATTATATGGGAGATCAAAATAATCAGCATATTCCATGGACTGGCTGGCAGGTTAGAGTTAGCACAGATGCACAAATGGGTTGATCACGTCTCTGGACAGCTGGTGGGAGCTGGCCCAACTCTCTTTCCTCTGTTCTTCTCCCAAGTATTTCACTCATGAGCCAATTCTGTGAGCTGGCTCCAGAAATTCATTTATAATCAATGGGGGTGATCTGGGACAAGGAAACAATATTCTGAGAAGAGATGTGCTTTGTGTAAAGGTGAATTTGAGGCACTTTAGAAGTCTAAATTATGGGAGACCTTTTACAAAAGAAAAGAAAGGACAGGGGCTGTCCTTCATTTCCATGCATTTCTGGCATGTGAGAGAGCCACAAGGCCCAGCAAGGATTATGCTACTTAGAAGATGTTGGGTTTTTTTTCATCCCAAAAGGATTACAAAACACTCTGTGAAGTGTCAGCTTGTTTCATACCTGCCAGCAATACGGATTCCAGCCGTCTGTGCCAAGGTTGATCACTGCTTCCTTGAGAGAGGAAAACTGGGTCTGTGTGCTCAGTTCATTCCTGAAGGGCTCCCTGGAGAAAATTAAGTTGAATTTCAACTGATATTCAGCTAATCAAACAAAGAGACTTTGCACTGGATCATTACTAGGCTCTCTCATCACCTCTTCCACCTGTTTCAGAGTTTGAGCTGGACTGACCTTACTGCAAATGCCTGGTAGGTATGGACATGCAAACAGAAATCACTTCCGAGGCATAAAATAACATCACTCTGAGGTGGTGGCCCACAGTGTCTAGGATCACCCATTCACATTACTAGCTCATAAAACTGCATTTGCCATGTTTAGCATCCTTCATACAGACCCTTCCTACAGCATTTCGCACAACACAGTTGCAGAGACAGATGGCAGCATGAAGGATCAAGGTAATCAATTACAGATCATGAAAAAATGGTGCATACAGGTCACACATCTCTTTACCAGGATCTTAATAATAGGTAAAATGGAATCTGAAATAATTTCAGTAGGAAAAGTAAAAAATGCCTTCAAAATAAATTCAGATTTAATCTGCAGTGTTTCTTCAAAATCTGTACAATTAGGTTTGCAGAACAGCATCACCCATGGACCATGAGTGACAGTCCCTGTGCACTGGGAAAAGTGTAATGGGGAAACGTGCAGCTGATGGGAAAGGCTGTGAGTGAGTTGAAGCAGAACTGATGCATTGAGACAAGGTTAGCAGTCAGAAGAAAAAGAAAATGCAGAACTCAGCGAATGGGAGAACCCAGTTAGCAGCAAGGCATGTAGCTTTTACCAGAAAAGTAGAAAATTGGAAGAGCTATATATATAAGCTTGTAAGGATTCCTTGGCTCAGAGTCCCACAAACAGATTTCAGTAATGTCCAGTGCACCAGGTGACTCATGAAGGGTTGTAGAGTGACTCAGTCTTGGATTGCCTTGAGACCCCATCTCAGCAAAGACAGCTCATGGCGAGCTGTGTGGATAGCTCAGACTTGAGTTGTCCTGTAAACCCAGACTAAACAGGGCAGTGCTGCATAATTCAAGGAACTGAAACCTGGGTTGAGCCTTGGAATTCCTTCAAGAAACAACATGCCCCTAAGTCCCAATCAAACCACTATTCAGCTACCTGGCAGTAAGATAAAGGCAGCCAGAGAGTCCCCATTTGGCTTCAATGGGCCCAGCCAATGCAAAGATGTGCAACAGATAGGACGTAAGATAAGGGGAAACACTGCTAATGACAAACATGGAAGGTGGCATTGTCCACTAGGACACAGCCCTGGCCACTGTCACCTACATCAGACATAAAATCAAATAAACCCCTTTGGATTTAGTCTGATATGGGGGAGCCTTCAGACTTCTCCAAGTCTGAGATGAGACCCTTCCCCCTTGGCCAGGATGCTGGCTGAGGGAATGTACTGACAGCCCTTACAAGAGACATGGGTAAGTGAATATTTACTGTGCTTTAAGTTTGTAGTGTCAGGTGATTGACTAACACACGTGTAGTATTTAGTGTGCCTGTGATAGTGCGTTCTGTGAATCTGCTGTGGTTGTGATACTGAACCTTGTGAGCTGCCTGCGGGTGGTAACAGTGAGTGACGTGACTGTTGCGGGCAGTGACACTGCGTTTGGTGACTGCTGTGTTGGCAGTAGTGCCTTCTGTGAATCTCCTGAGGTTGTGGTAAGTGTAGTCGTACATCTAAACTGCAGTAGTGCATTTCTTCATTGTATCCATGAAACCTGCAGTAGTGACGTATCAGATCTGCAAGTGGGTTTTAAATAAATTATTGTTATTTTTATCTTAAACCCTGTAGTTAAGTGTTTTTCCATCACACAAAAGGAATGTAAGCAACAACTTATGCATAATGGTAAACATAAACATTGAGGGAGAAAAATCGCTATTTTAAGGTGTGCTCATGGTCTTGTTTGTTCTTTGTTATGAATTGATGTCATAGTGCTGCTGTTAAAAAGTCCTGTGAGTTGCCCAGTGTTTGTGTGGTATGGCCTGTTGCCTCTCTTCAATGTCTGGATTCAGGATCAACTCCAGCTGATGCTGAGCAGGAAGCAAAAAGGCAGTGTTTCTTATTCTGGCAATGGATTAAGGGTACCCTAAACAAAGAGAAGGAAATTATTCCTTGCAGATCACATAGTTCCATTGCAGAACACAATGTTCCAAAGGATAAAATAAATGGAAGAGTTAGAAAAGGTTAGAGTAATTCAAAGAGGACATGTTCATCAGTATGAAATAAACTTGATGACCCAAATACAATGTCAACACTTGACCAAAAGACAGAAAGCTGTGGGGAGGTATCTCAGGAAAGGACCTGCGGGTTATTCTGTATTTACTACACCTATATACTTCTAGAATTCCCCGTTTCTTACATTCCTGTGTGTCTGCTGCCAGCTGACCTAGAAGGCAGGAAACTGCACTAAGAGGACCTTGGTCTGAGCCAGTAAGAATGTTCTTATGCAAGTAGATTGGAATATTGTCTTAACCAGCCAGTCCCGTAAGATGCACCTTTAAAAATTTAATCATAGTGCAGACCTGGCAAGTGCATGATTAATCTTGATCGTTGAGATGTATTTCTCTTTGTTTTATATTTTTAATCATAATTAAGGCCGTTTTTCTACTCTGGTCCATACTGCTATTCCATTTACTTAAGCTGTAATGATTAAATCTAATTTGCTACTCTGTGAAATCTTAATCCCACTAAAGACTAATGGTTATAGTACACAGTTCACTTAAGAAACAGATTCACCACATAACCTCCATTAAGTTATTCCATTTATTTCAATAAAACCTTCTGGCACATGAAAGAAAGAATCTATGGTGGTCTTTTACTCTCCAGAAAATCATAGAATTTTTAATACAAGCACTGAAGAGATGTTTTGACCTCTTCCTGAACATATGATTTCTCATAGCGAGGAGTCATGAAAAAATTTCAAAACAAATCCAGCTCATAAAATCTGTACTCTAAAAAAGGCCACCTACATTTTGTGCTTGATCTTACTTTACAAGTACCGTGTTTTTCTTTTCAAATATATGAAATGTCAGTGTGAAAATGCAGGGAAAAGGACTTCCATATCCACAGTGAACATGATTTCTCTAAAAAAAACCAGTGAAAGAAAAGCCTATTACTAATAAAGTATTCTCACTTTAATCACGTTTCCTTCATTACTCCCATATTTTAGGTGATATAAAAGGAGGAACAATTATTGCCTTGTTCACTTTGATTTATTTGGCTCAGTGCCTCCTTACCTAGGTAATGTAAAATAAACTGTGCTACATGGGTCATTTATGATGTGATTTAATAAGATGCTTTTTATTTCTAGCCTGCAGGGAAACATATTAGTTTGCAAGCACCTGGCAAAAAAACATTTCTTTTGTTGATTTTCTATTTCCATTCAGTAGACTTCAACCTGCAAGGTAATTTAAAGCTACAATGCACAGATTGTCTTAGTGGCGATGTAGTAAAACAGGACTTCAAAACCCACATAAGGAAACGGTGTTGGGATGGCAAAATAAGGAAGGTCATAACTATGGGCTTGACCAGTGCCTGACTTCCTATGGGTATTTCTGTGTAAATTAAGACTTGTTCCTTTTCATTGTCTGAAATAGGCTAGTGTTTTTTTCTTAACAGCTTATGATGCCTACAAACAAGTTTATATATACGTAATGGTCACCTGAGACAGAGCTGGAGGTAGAAAAAGAGAGCTAGGAGACTGGTTTTCTATAGACACTTTGAATAACATGGGCAAATTTGCTACACTTGAACTTACACACAAAAAAATAACCCAACATACAGGAACTTGGGCCTCATTTCTATGGCTCCTAGGCTTTTTTGAGGACTCACTTGTACCCATCCTGTGAGAATAACAAATTCCATGGATGGAAAAAAGTTAAAGGAGATGGTATTTCAAGATCCAATGCAGGGATATGCTACGTATCATCAGTGGAAGAGCAGATGCTGATCATGAAGCGCCGCAGCTAAGAACTCACACCTCTTTCTATCACAAATCCCTGGGTTTTGTCACTCAAAATTTTCAGATATTCTCACTTGAAATAACACAGTCCATGTTCAGGCCCAGCTGGAAAGGGATTCATGAGTGATAAGAGCAAAAAAAACCAACAGACATAGCACCTATTTATAATGTTTCTAAAAATAAGCAGCACTTTATTACACAGGTCCACAGAAAAAAAAAGAGTTAGTTTCCATCTGTTTCCTTTTATCTGTTTCTTTGTCTCAACTGCCATTGGTTGAGACTTTTGTATCTAGCATTCGATTTTTCATCAGACTGATACCCTCATGCATGCATATCTTATTTGCTCGTCTATTGGCTCCTTCAGAGTTAAAAACACAAGTAAGAAATCTTACCTGGCTGCTTGAAAAAATACCAGCCAAAACACAAAAATCCCCACCAAGTGCCTACTTAAAGATGACATCCTAAAATAGAGCTCATGTAATCACCTGAGTTTTAGAAATGTTCTAGCACCATTACATGAAGGTGGTGGGGAGTTTGAAGAAGTGAAGGTGAAGGAGTCCTTGTAATGGTTTTGGGATTAATTTAACCAACACTGCAAACCTCTGAGAACAGTGCAGTTGCTTTACCTGTATTTTAAATGAGGATGGAAGGAATAAGCATAATTTTAGATGTAGTTTATGAGATGCTGTTGGATGTTCTCCTGTGTAACGAGGAAGAAGACGGCTACTGACGGCTGTCTTTAATCCCCCTCTAGGTGAGAATCTCTATAGCTCTGCCTGTATGACTGCACAAACAGCACAGATTTGGGATGTTGTGATTTAAAAAGGCATAAATGCAATTACCATCAACATTTCTTTAACATACAGCCTTCAGTGTCGGTGTACTGGTACATCTGATGGATATATCATGCCCGGTACCACAGCGGTATTCAGCCCCATCTCTCACAAAGCTCCTGTGGAGACCTCTGGCTCTACGTCTCTGCACAGTCCTGGTAAGGTGCATTTATCCCTCATGTTACATTGCCTCTTGTCCTGAAAAGACAGCAGTAGAATTCCAGATCGGTCACCCCCATCCCGGAGACCAAGGGCTGTCTCCTCCAGATTTAACACACCTTATCCACACACATGGAAACAGGTGGTTTTGCTTGCAGTTGTGGTGATAACAGGATGAGGAAGCATCCTTCTACAACATCTACAATTACCCTTCTACAACAAATCTACTATTACCCTGAGCAGAAATTCAAGTTCCAGGTTCCCTGTGGTGGTGTTCTATTATTTTTCGGGGGGGACTAAGCCAGACAAGTCTCAGAAGTACAGCAACATACTGAACAGGTAAAGGATTAACTAATTTCCAGATAAAATTGTTTTCTCAGGAGGCAAGACTATTAAGGCAGTATTTTTTTCTACTACCTCAATGATAACATCTGATGCTATATCTTCTAGCAGTATTTATGCATGTGAAGTCAAGCACCTTCCTAATGGGGTATGTGGTTAGTACATCAATACAGTCACATAATCCATAAGCATTTCTCTTTCATAAGCACTTATCACGTTATCACCAGTTATTTAGAAAACAACGTTAGTGTTATGTGACATCCTTCCCTATACTATTTTTAGCCTTAAGTGCAGTTAAAATTTGCTCAGGAACAGGTATATAAGTTGGGGAGCAGTCTGAGGCAAGACTGGAAATGGAATTATTGGAAGCACTTCAAAGCTCTCACAAGTTGCAACTCTATTTCACAAATGGCAGCCTGCATGTATCTGGTCCAGGCTTGGGTGGGAAGGAGCCATTGCACTGTGCCAAGAGCTGGGTTTGTCAGTCCAACCAATTTGCCATGCTGCATAGTTAAAGCAGCATGGTTCATTGCTCAGAGCGCGGTGTGGATAAGGCAAAGCTAAAATAAAATAAATTGGCTGGGATGTTTAGGGTTTTTTTAAGCTCTGGAAGCAGATCTGCTGAAGACACACGTACCACTCCAGAGATTCCGCAAAGAAAATCTATTTATGGATATAAGACGCTAAAAAAATGTTCAGTAAAAACATATTTTGATACAATTCACCAAGAATCACACTGATTCCTCTGTAAGATCATGCTTCATTACTTACTGAAATTAGAAAAATGAATTCTCTTAACTGCGGGTGGGGGTGGGTAAAATCAATTCAGGAAACAGTGAATGCGTTGATGCTGCTCTTACACAGGCAACAAAAGAATATGCTTTTCTGTTTTGCTATAGCAAACCTGACTGCAGTAGAAGACCTAAGGGAGGTAAGAAAAAATGGTAATAAGAAATTATTTATGGCTAGATTTTGTCTCCTCTCTCTCGAGCCTGCAACCATAGTTAGGTTTACTGTAATAAAATAATAGGAAACAATCTTAGTATCTGGTTTAAAGGTTAGTATTATACTTTCTAATCTTATCCAGGTCTCCCTGCTGAGCTGTGTTAACTGATAACATTTCCTTCTGTACCTTTTTGAAGATGCTGTCATGCCATGTGCAGTTCACTGAATCTCTGAGTTCTGCTCTTTGTCTTTTCCTGGGTTATATACATCTCACCAGTCTCGGGCTTTCACTTCACACAAAGAAATGGATGGTTCTTAGCAAGGAGCCTCACTTAAAGCTCGTAACAGCACGTTACATGGAAAGACATAAACACATGTTACAACATAAGAGGAAAACGCGCTTTTTAGCACCCATGAGCATTCACTGTTTGTCATCATCATGTTAGATTAGAGAACAAGGAGATCTGTCTCCTGAGCAGCCGTGGCTAGTGGAGTGTGTCAGTACCAGGACAGCTATTAGCAAACACACATTTTAAAAGTGAAGGGAGACACACCAGTGAAAGACTGAGCATGACATATGTAATTTAGATGTCAGGATGTGCCAGAGATATCACTGTCAAACTTGATGTACTGGCATTGTCTATAAATTTTATCCACAGAATTCTCCTCTGGGCAATTAGTAACCTGCAGTAAATGCTGGGAGCGTGTCCAACCACCCTTCTGCAATGATGTCATAGAACCATATAATCATACACTATCCTAAGTTGGAAGGGACCCATAAGGATCATCGAGTCCAACTCCTGGCTCCACACAGACCCAGCCAAGTCAGAGCACGGAACTGAGGGCATCGTCCAGGCACTTCTTGACCTCAGCCCAGCTCAGTGCTGTGACCCCTTCCCTGGGAGCCTGTCCTAGTGCCCGACCCCCCTCTCAGCACAGAACCTCTTCCTAACATTCAACCTAAATCTCCCATGGCATAGCTTCATGCTGTTCCCTCGGGTTCTATTCCTGGTCCCCAAAGAGAGGAGATCACCATCAGCCCCTTCTCTCTCCTTCAACAGGCAGCCACAGACCACCATAAGGTCTCCCCTCAGCCTCCTCTTCTCCAGGCAGAACAACCCCAGGGACTTCAGCCTCTTCTTGTAAGACTTCCCCTCCACATCCTTCCACATCCTTGTTGACCTCCCTGGACACTTTCCAATATTTTCATGTCCCTCTTGTCCTTTGCACCCAAACCTGCCCCAGGACTCAAGGTGAGGCCACCTCCCTGGACCAACTGGCCATGGCATGCTTGATACACCCTGGGATATGGTTGTCCCTCCTGTTCTGAACTTCTGCATTCACAAAGCTGGGGACTCTGGGGACTTTTGTTGCCCAGCCAGGGCTGTGTAAGGCTGCTCTTTCCTCCCTTCAGAGATATTAAACACAATGTTATCACTGACTCTGATTACACCACTGATCCTGCTGCTTCAATGGAAGTTTATAGAATTAGAATCATCATAACCCCTTACTTACACAGGATGCAGAAACAAAACAAAGGTGACACAAAGCCAATTCACATTAAACAAATAAAACTGTTCAATCCCTGCACATTTCTCCTGCTAAGTTAATGTTAGGCTGAATACAGCAAGCATTTATTGGCAGACCTGCTGTCTTCATTGTTAACAGCCATGGACCAAATCCTTACATTGCCTTAACAGCAATGGCCAGATGACTTTTGGAGGCCTCCGTCAGTTCCCTTACTCATACTGTGACAATGGTTTAGTTCTGCACTTTGCAAATGAAGAAATGAAGAAATAACTTACAATCTCAGCTGTAAATCCCTGACCAAACTATTTCAGCTGCATGTAGCGCTGAAAGGAGGATGCAAGGAGGTACCGTGCGTGCTATCAGCTGTCAGCTTAGACTGTGATCGTGTGGGATGAATCATTCCGAACCCCATTTCTGAGCCCTCACTCGGCACAGAAAGTCAGAGTCTGTTGTTACAGAAAGCCAGAGTTTTGAGCAGAAATAGAAAGGAGACATTAGCCCTCTATTACTAAAGTTGCATTGTTATGAAGGGAAACTTCATAAGCATATTTTTTTTGTCTTGTTCTTCTCATAACCTCCCTCCTTCTGGCAGAACAAGACAAATAAACTACATGAAAGGTTTTATCCTGGAGGAAGTTGCAAAGCAGTCATTCCTGTAAAGTATCCATGGGAAAAAATATTCTACGTATTTGCACAGACTTATTTATTGTTCTTACATGTTTAGGGTCTTTTATTCCACTGCTTAAATATCAGCTTGCTTACTGTTGTATCATTTCAACATTTATGCCGTTGTTGGAGTCAAAATTGTAAGTATCTGCTGAAAACATTCTTAAATGTGGGCATGTTAGAGCCTAAGGAGTCAGTACATCAGAAGTTTTTTATTGCTTTTTGCAATGTTCAGAAAGCAAACTCTTTCTTCATCAGAGGCAAATCACCTTATTTCCTTTATAACGACCGGCGCGTTTCCCAGCAAGTCTGACCTTTTATTTTAATGCCACTAAAATCACCGGAAATCTCGGTAAGAAGAGAAGCATATAACATTTTATTATCTTCATATAACACAAAGCAAGGAAGAAATCAGTGCACATCCTTTTGTTTGATGGAGTAGGGGTGAAGAAGAAGCAGTAAATTTTTGTGAGGTATGGGGAAATTATATTGTGTTCCAGTAACACAATGGTATGATTTTGTGCCGGCTTCTTTTCCTCAGCTGCTGAATTACTCCTGTTATCAGAATGCAACAAATTACATGAGTTATGTAGCCGGCACTTCTCACTGCATTTCTTGAAGGAAACGAGTCCTCCATCAGCCCAAATGGAGGAACCACCAGATGCGGGTGGTTAATCTGATCACATCACCAGTGACTGAGGCAATTGGCATGGTCTCTTGTGAGGTCAGGATAACTTATTGCCTGTTTGCTGCTGGTTGCTTTACAGGACTGGGAGAAAGCCCTGCTGAGAAGGACCTGGGTGTCATGGTGGATGAGAAACTTACCATGAGCCAGCAGCATGCTCTTGCAGCTCGCAAGGCCAATGGTATCCTGGGTTCCATCAGAAGAGGGGTGGCAGCAGGGACAGGGAGGGGATTGTCCCTCTCTACTCTGCCCTTGTTAGGCTTCAGCTAGAGTCCTGTGTCCAGATCTGGGCCTCCAGTACAAGAAAGATGTAGAACTGTTGGAGAGGGTTCAGAGGAGGGCAACGAAGATGATTAGAGGACTGGAGCAGCTCCCCTATGAAGAGAGGCTGAGGGAGCTGGGCTTGTTCAGCCTGGAGAAGAGAAGGCTGTGGGGGGACCTCATTGCAGCCTTCCAGTACCTGAAGGGAGCAGAGAAACAGGAGGGGAATCAACTTTTAAAAAGGACAGACAAAGGCAGGACAAGGGGGAATGGACTAAAGCTAAAGGAGGGAAGGTTTAGATTAGATATTAGGGGGAAGTTCTTTACAGAGAGAGTGGTGAGGTGCTGGAACAGGCTGCTCAGAGAGGGGGTGGATACCTCATCCCTGGGGGTGTTCAAGGCCAGGTTGGATGGGGCCCTGGCAACCTTGTGTAGCTCCAGACCTGGAGGTTGGTGGCCCTACCTGTGGCAGGGGGGTTGGAGCTCTATGATTCTTGGGATCCCTTCCAACCCAGACCATTCTATGATTCTATGAAAGTGTAGGAACTGGTTGTGAAGGTTGGTTCGAGCAACATTTAGATGCTCCTGGTTAGTATGACGGAAACATCCTAAACCAGAAAGTCTGCTTCGGTCTCCAGGCTAAGTTCAACTCTAATTCTCAGAGTTTACCTGACCATGGTGACCTGGCTTGGAGATGAAAATGCATTTCAACCTATCATGTGCAAAACTGACCTGATGGCATGTTCCTCCTGTTTGTAGATCAGCCCAGTAATCACCCACCAATGGGCAGTGGGAAGTGGTTCCTGCTGACATGGGGTAGCGTGCGTTGCTGTTGCACAGCTCAGAGCTGGGAGAGAAGATTATTTCCCAGCCTTGGGCAGGCGCATGGGTGCTGAACCGCGAAACGCCTCCCACCCCTTGCGATCACACTTGCGTTGCTTTCCTCAGGAAGGGGAGAGGAGAACCTTTATCTGAAACTTGCTACAGACCCGTGAGGATTTAGCATAAGCGTATACCGAGCAGAAGTGATTTGTCCTTTCTTTGATGCACTAAGTGTTCTGCAAGTCTCATAAATAATTTTTAAAGCTACCTACTGTGATAAAATACACAGCCAGGCTCTGACTAGAATACCGTGATATACTGATATTGAGAGCTCCGTGCATTATAGCGCATTTTCATTCTCTTACCTCATATCTTCCCGCCTCCCTTCTAATTCCCATAAAAAATGTTGGATTTGTTTATTGTGCAACATCCATCAAGGAGTTTACAATATGTAGATTATTACCAGCACGATGGCTGCATTTAAATTAACATACAAAGTACCTTGTGTGCAGACAGAGAGCGATAAGTTCATCTTCTCTGAGAACATTAAAACAGTGAACTTGACCATCTTATCTTTTTCAGTCGTTTTATTAGAGTAGGGTTGGGGTTTCTTTTTGTGGAAAACTACAGTATAATGTTAGTCTCCGAGAGATTATATCTGGACTTTCCTTCATTTTCCAGTGATTTATTGCAGACCAGAATAAATTCAAAGTATAAAAACTGTCTGTCTTGGACATAACATTGTGTCAGATAATATCATCTTAGTAAATATTGGGTTGTTTGGCTTTTTTTTTTTCCCCTGAAAAAATAATAATAAAACACACATAACCCTGAGAAAACTCAGAGTGCAGACATTCCCAGGTCTATGAACTTGGGGGGTGAGAGGGAGGAAGGAATAAATTGAATTGAATCCATACTTCACACCTGATATAAAGTGAGTAAGAAAATAGATGGATGAAAGCACCCGGCGTGTTTTTATTAACACTGTTCCCTCCCTAACCCCAGTCTTGGTGCCTTTTTTGTAAATTTTCTTAGTAAATAGTGCCCTCTGCAGCTCGTCTCCAATTCTCTGCAAGGTTCTCAGCACAATGTACTCTTTGACTGACTCTTAATGCATCACAGGCGAGGGACATGGTGCCAAAATCGAGTCACTCCGGCAGACCCCACATTGATCTCGTGTTGCTTTGCGGTTTATGCTGCAGGTCCAAATGTTTCCCAGGCTGCGCTCAGCACCAAGGAAAAGAGTTCTGGATGTGTGAGGGACACAGCATCTCTAGAGAAGGCAAAAGCTGTGAGCATGTGAAGAAAAGAGGGTTTCTTTCCAGCAGGTATAACAGTGTGATTTGAAAAACTGCTATATTCGATTCTTTCCACTTTCCAGAGCATATATTCATATGGTGTCTTTCAGTCAAGGTTTTCATTTAATAAGCATTAACTATTTATTCCAGTGAGATTTGTATAGAACATGACACATATTATTAATGACATTTAGGTTATAATTTTTTTTTTAATTTTGCTTTTACTTTATTAAGGATTTTTATTTTTTTTTTAATTCAATGTATGTTGCAGTGTTTATTTTATCTATTAAATCCCACATTCATTTTAAAGAAGACCTTTCAATCATGACAGCGATTTCTGAGTTAGGTATTTTCTCTTCTGTAATTCTCCCTTGTCTGCTGTATGTAATTTGTCTTACAATGTACTGTCTCTTATTCAAAGAGAACTTTTAATCTTTTATGGAGACTTGATAGCGCCGACTCATAATAGAATAGGTTCAGCCAGAGAATAAAGACATGCTGGGATGAGAAAAATAAGAGCTAGACAAACATCTGTCAGCAATGGTGTAGCTATAATTGGGGCCAGAACATTGACTAGGTGACCTCGTGAGGTCATCTTTGTTTCCAGTCCCCTTTTTTTTTATTATTCCATGAAAAAGTTTGCTGTATAAGACCTCTTTTCTTTTCTATTGTGACATTCTGCTACAGCAGAGATCAACACAACTGACCATACTGAAAAGATGTCATTATACACACGTGAAAAGGGATTACAAGTGTGCTGCTGCACAGACCTTGGATATGGACTTCATCTAAAAAGCAAAATAAATCAGGTGACATTGAACTGGATGCTGCAATGCCTTGGCTGCTTCCAATTCCTGGTCAAAATCTTGGATTGGGCAGCTTCACATTTAAGTACTACCTGTAGTTAAGACATTAAATCTACAGGTTGAGCTTCACATAACAGCTACGTATTTCAACATACAGAGTTGAAGCTCAACCTGTAGATGTAGGTGCTACTTAAGGAGATAAGGTGCTAACAAGGAGAAACTGAGGCTTTGAAGGAGTTTGGCAGCTCTGCACAGAGTCTCTGCACTATCTTTCTGCTACAACAGCCAGTTTGGAAGTGCCTAGAGGTCATCTTTCCCCAGATTGTTTCTGTATTTGTCAGAGGAGAGGGACCTAAGCATTTAACTTATTATATTTTGACATATCATCCAACTCCCAACCCCAGATACATCCAAGCACTTTGTTTCAGTGTTTGTTTCACTCACAGATAAGTCTGTTAAGCACATTCCTTGGTGCAGGAACGTAGACAAGGGGCAGTGATGGATCTGCTTTGGAAGGAAACCTCACCTGGACACCGTCCTCCTCCAGAGTGGGAAAGCAAGCAAGATCATTCTCTCCTTACTCAGTAGAGAAAAGGGAAGGCAGCATGCATTAGATCAGGGAAAGGTTCTCTGTGCAGAACATCTGCAGTAGCATAGCCCCAGGCTGGAGCTGAAGGGCAGATCTGTGCAAGCTGCAGGCTGCACTGAGGGTGAAGGCAGGAGATAAGGTGCTAACAAGGAGGAGAAGCTGAGGCTTTGCAGGAGTTTGGCAGGAGACTCATAGCAGCTCTGCACAGAATATGCCCCACACGTAGCAGGGGTACCTGAAATGACCCAGTAAAAGTATTTCCACAAGCACATAACAAGTGTTTCAGACACATGCCACAGCTGTGGTGTGCTTGCAGAGCTGAATAGACCAGGGTCTCTTTAGGATCTCTTAGAGGAGGTGAGCTCAAGGAAGAACAGGCAGAGAAAGGGTGAATATGCTTTGAATATACATAAGACGGTCGGACTCAATGCTCTTGAAGGTCTTTTCCAACCTTGATAATTCTATGAATCTATGATTTTAAGATACAGAGAGGAATTGCTCTTCAGCCACAACGTGGAGATGATAAGAACTGAGGACAAACGTAGAGGAAGGGGGTTATCAACAGCCTGTCGCAACCTGCTGTAAGGGGTAGTAGCAATGGGGAAAATTGAGCCTTTCAGTGTCAGGAAAGCCCCTGGCTGCCTCAGCTGCCTATTGGGTACCCTTTTTGTTTCAAGTAACTGGGATGGTCCAGTTATGACTCCTAGGGCCACATCAGGAACGGCAGTATCTCATCTTGAAATGCAGCTACAGACCATAAGTATTGTTAATTATGCCCTTTTCTGTCAGAACCGGTGGAATAAGACAGACACACGTTGATTTGTTGGTAGGTGCTCCAGGGGTTTTGCATCACACACCGTGTGTTTTCCAGCATTTCAGAGAATCATAGAAACATAGAATCACCTGGGTGGGAAGAGACCCTTTAGATCATTGAGTCCAACCATAGCCTAACTGTAACTTCTTCTCGTTGCAGCATAATTATCATATTTTAGAGCAACATAATCTTGTTCATATCCTTGCAAGATGTGGCTGCAGACACTGTTTGGCTGTTACAGAAGGGTCTGATCTCACTGGAGGTAGGTAATTGCTAAAACAATGGGCAGCAACAGAACTGTAAGTCTGTCCTCCTTTACAGCACTGGCCTGATATATTAATATACCATATATATGTATGTATAGTACTGTACTAGTTCAGTATTAAATCCCAAGGAATTGGTCTCTTTTCCCTGACTCTCCCTCTGATTATTAGAAGTCCAAGTCACTATAAATTGCTGCAGATACACAAATTCCCCCTTTTCCCTTCTAGTCCAGCAAAGCTGTGATTATTTTAACTTCCAGGACTGGATGAAATTTTTCAGTTTGGTTTGATAAATCATTCGCTTGAAAACAGCTCCCTAAGTGAGAATCAAAAATTGTGGCATGAAGAAATGACTGCAAGTTATTCACCCACTTCTAGAAGACCAGGAGTGTCTGTCAGCAATCGAGACAGGGAAAAAAGTATGTTATTCCAAGGTCATGGATGTTTCGGGGTGTTTGGTCCTGTAGTTCAAACAAGATATTCTGACTTTGAATTTTCAGCCGTGAATGCAGACATTTGTGGAGAAAAAAAGTGCTACTTCCTCTGTCATGTCCTGAAAATTGAATCAGCAATAGGTGTTGCGGTGCCTGTGCTGCATCATGCATTACCCTGTAAAGGGCATGAGAAAGAGGGACAAGATGAACAATGAAGGAATCAGTGATACTCAGGTTGTTCCTTCTTTATTCTTCCATTCTCAGATGAGGCTGGAGCCTATAAGTAGATAGAAGATTCATTATGGAGCCTAATAAACACTTTTTCATATTACATGTACATATTTTAAAATATTAGTATTTTTGAGAATTTTAAACCTCTCAGAGGTTTTTTTTTAAGAACATCTTTCATAGAATCACAGAATTGTAGGGATTGGAAGGGACCTTGAGAAATCATCAGGTCCAACATCCCTGCCAAAGCAGGGTCCCTAGGACAGGTCACACAGGTCAATGTCCAGACAGGTCTGAAATATCTCCAGAGATGGAAACTCCACACCCCCTTGGGCAGCCTGTCCCAGTGCTCTGTCACCCTCACTGTGAAAAAGTTCTTCCACATATCTTTATGTACTTTATTACTGAGTTGTATCTTTCCCACCATGCTACCACATTCAATATTGTATTTTTACCCTCCCAGTTCACTCTAAATGCACTTACTGTATTAATCAAGGCACTGAAAAAATAAGAATTGCATCTTTTTGCTGCAAGTAGAAATTCATGTTTTCCCTGCAATTAAAAGGCATACATGGTAATTGTCTGCCCTGACAGGATGTGCTACATTCAGGCCTAATCTATATGTCACACTGTGTGTTTATTTTATCAAAGGTGGATTCGTAGAAGAAAACATCTGCCCTTGACATATTTTTTTGGACAGCAAGCACAATACAGTTCCCATCTGTTCACCATAGCCTGTACTTGCAGAAGCCTTGGGCTGGCTTCCTCCGAGGAAGATAGCATGGAGGCCAGCTGGGAAGGGATAAAGACATATAACTGAAGCTGTCATACAGCATCACAGCTGGTCTGTAGCCTCGAGAAGGTGGATTTCGATAATAGCACAGTCTTGCCTGGAACATAAGATTCTGGTTGTAAGACATCAGCAATGCAGGTCCACAGACATGCAGTCAAACCGATCAAACAAGCGTTGTGGTTTAACCCAGCCAGCAGCTAAAACAGCTGCACAGCCCTTCACTCACTCCCTCTGCTCCCAGAGGGGTGTGTGTGGGGGAGAATTGTTTAAAAAAAAAAAAGGTAAAACTCATAGGTTTTAAGACAGTTTAATATGACAAATGAAATAAAAAAGATAATAATAGAATCTGATAATAGAATGTAATGATGTAATGATATGATGATATAATAACAACAATAATAAATATACAGATAATGAGGCACATCACAATTGCTTACCACCCACAGAGCATTGATGCCCAGCCAGTTCCCAAGCCATCGTCCCAACCCCAGGTCAACTTCCCAAAGGTTGTATGACATCATATGCTATGGGATATCCCCTTTGGCCAGTCTGGGTCAGCTGTCCCAGCTGTGCCCCCTCCCAACTCCTTCTGCACCCCATCCCTCTTGCTGTCAGGGCAAGAAAGGGCCATGACTTAATGTGGATACTGCAACCAGCCAGCAACAACCACAACATCAGTGTGTTCTCAGTCATATTCCCATCCTAGAACAAATCAGTGCGACACCTGCTACTAGGAAAATGAAGTCTATCTTCACTGAAACCAGGACAACGAGAAGGATGATCTGTAAGGCTAACAGCAGATGTCAAGCTAGGTGCCAGGGGCAAAACCGCCACTGCGTCTGAAATCGGTGCAGCAGTTGCAAACTCACAGGCCAGAAAAACAGTCACTGGGCTGTGGGAGTAAGGGAAAGGTCTAACAAGGGGAGAGGGCAGAGTAGAAGAAAAGAAAGCTCTGACAATCAGGGAGGACAAAATGCCCTCTGGTTTCTCATTCCACAGTCACCACCAATCAGGCCATGTCACTCACTGAGAAGACAGGTTTCTCCACCCCTCTCGCTCCCCTTCTGCAGTAGCAAGGCAAAGCTGCACAGCTTCTCTATCTGGGCACAAAGGACTCCCCTTAAGGCCAGTTCTCCCAGTTGGAAGATGGTACCACCAAGACTTACAGATGATCTCATGGTGGTCAGGACAGCAAACACAGGTCAAGCATGTTACAGAAAGAGCAGACACTCCCACAGTTCTTCAGCCCTCAGGGACTCTGCATAGTGTTGCTGTGCCATCGGTGCTGCGGATGAGGTGCTGGGATCTCCACTGGTTATGCAAGGCTCCTTTAAAATTGTTTGGACCAGGTGCATGAAGCTAGGCATAAGCTAAGAACCCACAGGATGCAAAGTTACCAGAAATCCAATTTCTCCATGATATTTGCTTTCGATATTTTTAGAGACATAGGAGAAAATTTGCTCTTAACCTTTAGTTTTAATCAATCTGAAATGTTCTTAAGAAAGGGAGCAAGAAGGAGAAAATAATAAAAGAAATGTTAAACTTGTAACACATTTGACATTAGGCCGTTTTTTTCTTTTTTTTTTTCCTCAGGGATAAATACATTTTGTGCAGTTAATGCCCAAGGAGAAGTAGATTCGCTGAACCCCTTCAGTTCATACAAATCTAATTGCTGGAAATACCTTGCAAGGCTGAATTACCATCACTCCCAGATGACTTCCTTGTCGCCTGTAATTAATGGCAGCTAACAAAAACAAACTAAGAAAGCTGATTGATTTCATGCATATTTTTCCCAATTAGCCCAAGGAATTCTTTCAGGCAATTCCTCCGACCTTTAGAGGAATTGTATTGTTATGTTGTAAGCCCAGGAATACTTAGCTGAAGCATTTGGACTTTTATGGTGATGAGGCCAAGACCATGAAGATAAGTACATTGGTTGTATGCCTATTCAGTCTTGCCTGGACTTACTGAAGAGGATCTTTTAGAAGTTTGTATCGTACAGGGTCCAATTGGTTGGGAAAAGTTAGGGACATGCCCACTCAGATATCATGTTACTGGAAAGGTTATTTTGTTGTAACAGCACCAAGTTTCTGTTCATCGCAGGAGACACAGTGAACACAGAGAAGATTGTTCTCAGAAGGTCCAAGCTCAGGCTCCTAGCAGGATAGGATCCTCAAACCTGCCCAGTGTAGCAGAAGAAAATGTATGGAGGAAGTGATGGAAGAACAGGGCTTCCTAGATGGAAACTGACCTACAGCACCGACCCATAGATTCATAGAATCATAGAATGTATTGGGTTGGAAGGGACCTTTAAAGGTCATCAAGAAGGGACATGGACATGCCGGAGAAGTGGGCCCAGGTGAATCCCATGAGGTTCAATGAGGCTAGTGCAGGGTCCTGCACCTGATTTGGGACAATCTCCACTATCCATACAAGTTAGGAGATGATGTTCGAAAGCAGCTCTGAGGAGGCCACAAAAATGATCAAAGGGCTGGGGCACCTCTCCTATGAAGACAGGCTGAGAGAGTTGGGCTTGTTCAGCCTGGAGAAGAGAAGGCTCCAGGGAAACCTTATAGCAGCCTTCCAGTACCTGAAAGGTACCTATAAGAAAGCTGGGGAAGATCTGTTCCAGAGGGCATATAACAATAGGACAGAGGTTAATGGTTTTAAACTAGAAAAGGGGAGATTTAGGTTGGGTGTTAGGAAAAAGTTCTTCAGGGGTGCTGGATCATTGGATCAGGTTGCCTAGAGAGGTTGTGGAGGTCCCTGGAGATAGTGAAGGGGGGTTTGGACTAGATTACCTGTAAAGGTCCCTTCCAACATTACACATCCTATGATTCTATGACATCTTCTCTAGATCAGGCCACTCAGAGTCCCATCAAGCCTGATCTTGAATATCTCCAGTGGGGCCATCACTACCTGTCTGGGGAACATACTCCAATGTCTCATCATCCTCATATTGAAGAACATTTCCTGCATCTGCACCACCTTTCTGCATCTTTTCTGAAAACAAGATGTCCTGTTTCTAGGCACTGGTGAACCAATAACTATTTCATACCACATTGCACTAGTAGTGTATTCACAGTAGTGAATGAGGCAACAATAAAAACTGAGTAAGGACCAAAACTGATGCTGTGCAGGACATGTTCTGAACATTACAGCTCTGAAGACTATAAAAATGAAGTTAAGAATGAAAACATTTGTGTCGCATGCTTTCCATTGATTAAAAGTGTATTTCAAGGGCATCATTGATTACAATCCTTTCTCCCACCATAACTCCTGTGTTAGCAGTTTTGTCCATGTGTCTGGATACAGAAAAAATTGGATACAGCCTGGAGTTCTCTCCATTTGTTGTAATAGTGTAACCATTGTATTAATACCTTTAATAAGTTCTTACTTAGGTGATCTTCACAAATGCTTCATATTTGAGAATTTAATAAAAATGTTCCATTTAATGGTTCAACCTTATTCAAGAAGGATTTTATGGAGATAGTATATAGTTTCATCCATCAATCTCTTCCTGTGGACATATGGGTAATAAAAGTATATGTATTAGAATTTGTCTTTAATAAGAGCCATATATTTAACCAAGGCAAGACTCTCAGAGCGGACAAGTTCATTTACAGATTTCAAAGGGACCTATAAAAAAATCTATTCATCTGCCTTAATTATGTCAGTGCTGAGACCTGGATTTACTCCCTCTTCGTAAATACTACTTAAAATTTAATTTCAGATGTTCTGCATGGAGTACACTTAAAAATTAAGGTTCACTGAACTTACAACTTCAAATCAATCCAGTCTTCCAACGACCTGCATTAAAAACTTTGGAGTCCTGATAAAGAGATTGAGAGATACTTTCTATTTTTAAAGCATCATAAGAACAATAATGAGTAAGTGGGTGTGAAGATTTCTAAGTCTTTTGCAGGGTCCTGTAAATATGTCTGTAACTCCAGTTATAATTCTGGCAACAGGCAGGTGTTGTAAGCTCCACTTAGCTTTATACCAAACCTTTTCTTTTTTCTTTTTTTAATTTAAAAGCAAACTTGGATACTGAACTTATTCAGCAATGACAAATTATATGCATGGATATCAGAAATAAAGACACACTATGGAAATAATTAAATTCTTACTAAGAGTTAAGATGAACTCATGACACTTGAGCAGCTTTATCCCATGTGTAGACAAGAAGAACCTTTTTCTAGGGTGACATCAACATGTCTGAGACATCAGAGTTGGAGAAGGCTGGAGGAGGGTGAAATGAAGATTCTCTGGAAACGGTTCTGTCCTCCCTCTGCCCACATGAAGGCAGGGCACATACATACAGCATGTTGTTTTCAAGTATGTTATCTATTAGACTTCAGTCAAAACTAATTGAGTAGCCTGATGTATGGTTTTTCCTGGCCCTACACGGAATAGTCTGTCACTCTGACTTGTTGTGGAGAAAAGCTATCTCACATAAAACAAGCATCTCAAGAAGAGTCCAAGCATTTGCCATCCATCCCAAGAGTTTCATTCTTGCTTACAAATGAGACTTTTCTTTTTTCTGGGGCTCCTGGAGCAGGTGAACTGTACAGGAGTTCAATCTTCCAGACTGTTCCACTGTGTATTTCCTACTTTCCCCTTGACTCATGTAGACCAGTGATAGAACTTCTGGGCATTTTGGGAGAAAAAATAAGAGAAGGTGTAGGTGTTCTCTACAGTCAAGTCTCTCCCTAGGTACAAACACAGAAGTCCCTTTAGTTTGCAGTGGCTTTTGAGACACAGAAAGCTTTTGAGACAAAAGACCTTGAACTGGCAGTGATGACACAGAGGTCTACAGGTCTTCCCAGCACACATGGCAGACTGGACCTCAGTGCTGTTTTTCCAGTAGCACATGACTTCTTACTTTCTCCTTAGAGTAAAAGGTGAGGAGGACCACTTAGTCCTCCCAAACTATGAAGTTGTGGACTCAACTATAACCACTTGCTGGAAAAACTGAAGAAAATACCTTTCACTCACCAATTTTAAGCCTTATATTGGTGGCTGAGGAGCAACTTCTGCTCCTGAGTTACAGATGTCAGAGAGAAACATCTCTGCCTCTGCTATTCCAGTTGAAGTAGTGGCTTTTTTTGTTGCAGGATGGCAGAGTATCCTGAGTGTGCCTAAAACTTCCTGCACTAGTGACTCACTTCCTATTGGTTTTGCATGGTTACAGACAAGCATTTATCTTCACTGCCTGGAGGACATAAATTTAGTCATTGTGCTAGACACAAACTATAGTTCTTAGGTAGATAATAAAGAAATAAAATATAAAAGATCTTCCTAGGAGTATACAGAAGTATACACACTATCATTTATTAATGGTAAATTTTAAGGTTCAGGGGGTCTGTTGGTTTGTTTGTTTGTTTGTTTTTGGTAAATTGACATGTTTATTTGGAAAGCTGATTTTGCTTTTAAGATTTTTTTTTCTCACATTTGAGCCCACAAATCACTGACTGAATTTACTAACACCTCAATTCAACTCTCTTTCTTTTGAATATACATAAAATGATGCAGAATAGAGAAGGAAGTTTTATGTCTGAAGAAGGCAGCAAAGAGCAACTACTTGTAGCACTCATATTGAAAAGTACAGCATTTAATCGGCCGAAGATATATTGTAGTAATTGTCTTGCTGTGGTAGGACATTAAACCTGCTTTAAAATGCATCATCACAGTGAGATCATAGCACACAAGAAGCTTTTCATTGACAGTAATTTCATGTTTTATGAACCTTGTTGCTAAGCTTCAAGGAAACTAGTCCTCATTTAACCAGTGTCTCAAATTAACTCGCTTCTTCTATTGTAGAATGTAGGTAAAACCCCCAATATTTTAAAAGAGAAAAACTGTTGGTCATGAAGCTACAGACCTGATATTTTATGAAGGATACCAGCAAAGAAAAGAGAAAACAGAGATCTGTGATCCCCAGAAGTTAGAAAAGGTACATTTTTAAATATTTCTGCCTCCTCATCAGTTAAATAATTTGTAAAAGTCTTCCAGCAGACGGTCTAGTGACTGGAGAATCAATGAAACAGAAATATAATCCCACTGAGACAGCTGAAATTGTAAGAGAAATCTTTGTAACACTTAAAACTGACTGTGTAGGTGTCACCACAGTTAATGTCATTAGTACATTTTGGCACAGTTTCCATTCCCCTCGGTCAAGATATCAAAATACTATAAGCATCACTTGGACTCCTGGGAACCAGACAAGTGGCAGTCAGACATCTGTCCTGTCCCCGTAGAGAGGGGCAGATTTCTCATCCCTCCCTTAATTGCTGTGTACTTGACCCAATATGCAGAAATCATGTGGCCCCTTTCTATGTGCTGTGAAGTTGGATCTGATGGTTAATATGCTGATGCAACACTGCCCTGAAAAATGAGTATTTTGCAACTTGAGAACAATGCCTTCAGCAGCAGGCAGAGCTTTCTGGAAAGGTCTTCTGCATAAAACTAACTTTGTGGTTGTTTAAACACATTCAGGAAGACTACCTAAATTTTTTTTGTGTTGTCTGCAAGTGGTTTTAAGGGTACCCTAAAAGTGTTTAAAATAAACATAGCACTCACGGTGGGAGAGGTAAAAGCCTTCACTTTTCAGCAGTTTAACCTTCTTTCAGTGGCCTGACAGTCTGGGACAAAGCCCTCTGAGATGCAGGATTTATTTTGGGTAATCCTGCCATTTCCACCATGCCTCAGGCTGAAATTGCAGCTACTGTGGGTCAGACAGCAAGTAAGAGTTCAATGTTTGTTTTACCACTCTTTTCCAAAAAACCCAAACCTGGTGTAATGTGTGCTTGTACCTTGACTTATCTGAGGAAATTTTGTAACTCATGTTTGTTCTTCTTACGTTGGTTGTCTGAGTACCAAACATCCTTTATACATGTTGACAAAAATCCTGTCAAAAATCAGGAGCTTTGAAAATGCTGTAACAGTGCGAGTTCAGATTTGGTTAAGCTTGGCTGAAGAGTTCATCCCTTTCAGCAGTTCCAAATGATGTAACTCCAGCAGATACTAAGGTGATGCAAATATATCTGTAAATACATATCTTATATAAATTTATCAACATCTTCTCCTTTAACATCAACATTAGGCTTGCCCAATAAGACATTAGCAGCCACACTTTTCTGCCCTTTATGAACCCAATGCAATAGTTGCACCTTTTTCTGGAAAGCCCTGTAGAAGTGTTGGTAGGGCAACACCGGAGGAGAAACCATTTGTTGGTGTTTGCAGTTGCCAACTGGAGTTTGAGAGAAACATGATTGCAATAAGGTTTGTCCTGTTTGAATAGTTGGTGGAGAGGTGGCAATTTTCCAAAAGCAGAACTCTGATACATGTGTTGCTGTGTCCCAGTGGTGTTTATCAACATATCATCATAGTTCTTGCTGGAAACTACTGACCATCAAGGATAAAATTAATGAAGCCAAAAGATTTAACTCAGAAAAAGCAAAAGAAAAAAAAAATAAAGTGTTTTGTGTTTAATGAAAGTAATGCACAACAGCACAAATCAATCCAAAATAGCTGCTCAGACAGTGAACCACATTTGCCTAACAAATGAGTGCTACTTACCTCTTGGGATTAACCTACATTTTACGTTAAAACTCATTAGTTTAAGAAACAGATTGTACCACCAGGCAGCAAATTAGACATAAGAACAGTAAGACAATTAAATTGCAGTAGATTTCACTCTATATTGTGCTTTTAAACATACACTAATGGCCTTCCTCTAATTCCTTTAATGCTTGGTTGGGAAATCTCTCACAGACCAGTTGTACTTGGAAACCAAGGGATGCTTATGACAAGAGAAAGGACATAATTCTGTGGGACTGGCTAGTAGGCAATGTTTTCCTCACATTTGAGATTACTGATACTTCTGATGAAATAGTATAGTATATTTGAATACGTGTTAACACGTATACACTAGGTGTCCTAGATTTGTGCTCTACTACAGGTTGTTGGGTCTGCTCTAGCAATTTCTATTGAAACGTGTTAAGTGTGTCCTTGTGTGCTCTGTTCAATATCAAGTACATTTGAAATAATGTCAGTGGAATATGGAGCTCAGGGGAAGTGCCTGGTGAATGGAAGAAGGGCAATGCTGTGCCCATTTTTGAAAAGTGTGTGAAGGACGACCCAGGGAACTACCTCCCTGTCAGCCTCACCTCTGTGCCTGGGAAGATCATGGAACAACTTCTCCTAGAAGCTATGCTAAGGTAGATGGAAGACAGGGAGGTGAAGAGGTCCAGAGGAGGCCACAAAGATGATTAGAGGGCTGGAGCGCTTCTCTTATGAAGAGCAGGCTGAGACAACTGGGGTTGTTCAGCCTGGAGAAGAGAAGGCTCTGGGGAGATCATATAGTGGCCTCCCAGTACCTGAAGGGGTCTACAAGAAAGCTGGGGAGGGACTTTTTAGAAGAGCAAGGAGTGATAGGATGAGGGAGAATGCTTTTAAATTGGAAGGAGGTAGATTTAGATAGGATTTAAGGAAGAAATTTTTTACTATGAGGCTGATGAGGTACTGAACAGGTTGCCCAAGGAGATGCTGGATGTCCCCTCCCTGGAGGTGTTCAAGGCCAGGTTGGACTCTAGTGGAAGGTTTCCCTGTGCATGGCGGGGGGTGGAACTAAATGATCTTTAAGGTCCTTTCCAGCCCAAACCATTCTATGATTCTATGATTATAGGAGCAATAGATACCAACATTGCATTAGGGATCCCTTTTTCATCATCCTGCTTTAGACAGCAGTTCCCTTACCATCTGGGGCATAGGAATGTTGCTGGTGCAGAGTGAGAAGCAGTATGTGTCATGGAATTGCATCACTTAGCATCTTCTAGCTCAAACACCTCCATCCTTTTTTGCTAATTCACTACACCTATTTGTGGTAATTATGTTCATATTCAGCAATTGATTTGCAAAACGGAAGTCTTTGCAGCAGTCATTACAATCAGTGAAAACTGTCACAAAGCATAAACAAAGTGAGGAGAAGACAGTGTTTACAACTGACTTGATATTCTGACCCAGCACCAGCACCTTTGTGTCAGATTGCCAAGGCAGTGAATCTTTAATTAAGCCCTTAAATAAACTTGTCTGATTTTCAAAGCACTTAGACTTCTCAAAACTCTTGAAAACCAGGTTTTGGATTTTTGTTCACACAAAACTTTATATTATGGCCCTTTGGTCACTTACTAAGATAAATCACTTCAAAATCTATGACATCGTTTTATTTCTCCTCTCATTCTCCCTATTTCTGTAAGAAAAGCTACAGATTGTCTTTCCTGGAAGGCAGTATTTAATTTGCTAAAGATAAAGGTATAGCATTAAAACAAATCAGGATATTAGTACTGTAGGGAGGAAAATAAAGGAGGGTTGTAGTTGAATAGTCTTTAATACTTCAAAATGAAACTGAAAAATTATCTTTTGATCATGACTTTGTTCATTTCAGGAAAAAATTGAGACTTTTATGACCAAGGTGTTCCACTTCTAATGAACTTCTGTTATTGCTTTGCACCACAAGAGCTACCAATCTGACATTTTAAAACTTGTCAGATTTCCACTAATATTTTCACTCACAAAAGTAGTTAAAATTCTAGAACATTATTAGCAGTAAATTTGCACTTTCCCCCACCAACTCCTGTCTGTCTGAATTATTTTTAGAGAATAAACATTTACCTCTAAGACTTAAATGGCTCTTAATGGGAAGATATTTACTTTACTTAAAGGACCATAAACTAGTCCTCATCATTATGCTACTTCTCTTGTAACTTGAAGTAGGAAAATGTAACTCACACAATCACAGAATGTCAGGAGTTGGAAGGGACCTCAAAAGACCTAGTCCAACTCCTCTGACAGAGCAATATCACCTAGATTATGTCACACAGTAACTTGTCCAGGTGACTTTAAATGCCTCCGGAGAAGGAGACTCCACAACCTCTCTGGGAAGCCTGTCCCAGGCTGCCACCTTCACAGTGAAAAAGTTTCTCCTTGCTTTCACCTGGAACTTCCTATGCTCCAACTTGCACCTGTTGCCCCTTGTCCTATCGCTGGCTGTTGCTGAGAAGAGCCTGGCTCTGTCCTCCTGACTCTCACCCTTTACATATTTATAAACGTTAATAAGGTCACCCCTCAATCTCCTCCAAACTAAAGAGCCCCAGCTCCCTCTGCCTGTCCTCATAAGGAAGGTGTTCCACTCCATCACCTTGGTGGCCCTGCTCTGGACTCTTTCAAGTAGTCCCTTGTCCTTCTTGAACTTGGGGGCCCAGAACTGGACACAATATTCCAGATGTGGCCTGAAACTTAATGTTACTGAATCTGTCAAAGTCAGAGCCTTGAAGTTCCATGTCTGGAGATGTCTGGAACCCCTTACTGATGCTAATAAGATTAAGAGTGTGTTCAGATAGTTGCAACAAACTATACATTTCATACCAGGGAGCTGGGTGATCTGGACAGAGACAGAACAATGTCAAAATTGTTCTCTCTCATCACAAGGACGAGATATGTTGGAAGCATAGAAAAACAGAAGAGAGGGTAATAGGCTTTATTCCAAAAGGAACTCTCAGTTTAGAGAAACCAGTTAAGCTGAGCACTGCAAGAATATTAGCACAAAGACAGAAAAAATATGTTCAGGTTCTTCACAGCTAGGTATAATTAAGACTTTTTTTCTTTTTAGTGCTATACATTCAACAGTACACACGATACTGCAATTTGAGGCCTCAGAAGTAGCTGGGAGATAATTTAGGAATAAATATTTGCAGCTATTTATCTTTATTCCTGTTTATGCTTACAGTTACACATCATTGTTTTGCTCAACTAGTACCCAAACCATTGTTGCCCTAGACCGAAAAAAGTCCAAAAGATATAATCTAAGTTCACATGAAATTTGTGATGATTTCCAAATACGATGTGCACGGTTCCTGGAAAATTTGTTCAGGACAGTCTGGATTTGTGACTTTGTAGGAAGCACCACTTCCAAAGCAAGTCTAGGAACTAAATATACTTTTAATAAATCCTTTGATCCAGATGGAGAAGATCATAATCCAGATGTTTTCTCACTGTACACATGGGTTATTCTTAAACACAGACATCTTTGCTTATTGTACGGAAGATAAAAATCAAGATAACTTGAAAATATTCAAGGGAGAGGAAATAGAAGGAGGCAGTGGTAACATAGGCACCATTTACCTCTAATCATAGAATCATAGAATTCTATGATTCTAATGGAACAAAGCTTTCAAGGGACTAACAAAAATACCCAAACCAAAATGAACAAAAACAT
Source organism: Gallinula chloropus (assembly GCF_964237585.1). Lineage (NCBI taxonomy): Eukaryota > Metazoa > Chordata > Aves > Gruiformes > Rallidae > Gallinula > Gallinula chloropus. The sequence goes on along the minus strand of NC_140089.1, from coordinate 5,421,893 downwards.
TGTTTTCATACACTCAGTCATCTGGGAAAGAATGCAAGGAATATTATTTCATATTCCACTATTTTATTTTCAGGATATGATATCTCAGCCTCTATCTTTCCACTACACATTTAAAAGCAAATTCATACGGTGCAGTCCCTAAAAGAGTCAAAAAGGAAAAAATCTAGTTATAAGACAATTCCTTGCAAAACATACTGAAGTCAGACTAAATTCCTAGCCAGGAAAGCTAACCCAGATTTCATCAATTTCTTTTTATCAACTGTAAAGAAATCTCTGACAATGAACTTAAGACCCCGATAGCTCACTTTCAGATTAAAGTTAAGTTAAATGAATAACACCGTGAAATTGTTATCTGCCTTCTCACCTTAAAGAAATTATTAAGACATTAATTTATTTAAGCAGTCTAGTCACACACCACAACTGACAACATAAGAGTAAGATATAGCTGTTATGTTCTGTGCATGTAGGAAATGTTGTGGGGGTTTGGGGTTTTTCGGGGAGGGGGGGTGTTGTGCCTCTGTTTGACATCTCGAGTTTTCAGATGAGCCAGAAGATAGAAAATGACCAAGAAACACACAACTTCTACTTTTCATAAAACTGCAGGGATGAAGTAGATGATACCAAAATGAATTTCACCATACATTAGCTCTTAAACTAGCTGAAGCGCCTTCAAATTATAGGATCAGTACTAATCAGTCAGATCATTAGACTGGGTAAGAAGCCCTAAATATCTTTGTTCTGGAAGCTCCAAAAATAAGGATTCACAAGCTCCTACCTGAACACTTTAAAAGCCTGTGCTTATGTTTGACCAAACTGCATATTCACATTAATATACTGTAGGTATTCTATCTCCCAAAAGTTTCTTTTATATTTTTTTTAATCATTATTCCATAAACTTGATAGTGTTTCAAATGATGATCAAACCTCATCCAGTAACTTAAACATGAAAGAAATCTTCAGCTGCTTGCCTCCATGCTTACATAGCCACCAGTGGCTGAGTTAATGCAGCTCAGCAAGTTACTTTTTGCCCACAGCTCCCCAGTCAGCGTTAGAATTAAAATAAACCATGAAAGACAACTGTGACTACTCAAGCCAAACACAGTATTTGGTGAAGTTCACTGCAAAGGTTGTACCTCCATTAAGCTTAAATATCTGGGATGGATCCTTTAATATTATCTACCCAAAATATAATGTAGATTAACCCCCCAAATTATACTTAATACTTAAGAATAAATTAATTTTCAGTCTATAATAGATCTGGAAGAAATAACTAAGAAAAAAAAATCTTTAGATGTTTAAGTACATCAAATCCTCCTAACAATAAAATATGTTCAGATCAATATTCCTAGACATCAGCTTGTAATAGATGTTCGGAGGAGCTATTGAACGGGTAAGAAAACACACAAATCAAACCCTTGTAAGTTCTCTCAGTGACAATGTTCTGAATGTGTGGCTAGTAGTTTCAGTACGCATATGATGATTACAGTCTCATTTTTATCACCAGTCCAAAGAGGGAGATATAATCTGTTTCCATATATCTCCAAGACTATGAATGCTGTCTATCTGCCTATTAAATATCTAAGTATTGATCACAGAAAAAAATAGCGTTAAGCAATTTATGGTTTGCATTGCTATAGATCATTAGTTAAATCATAAAAATGATCATTCGTGTGAACGATTAAATTTTTTTTGTATTTTGTCATTAAGAGCCATGAAGTCAATGCAGTATGCAATAAAGTCCATGAAAGATCTGTCATTGGGATCAGCAAGCTTTGAATGAAGTCTTGTGGTCCCTCATCAAAGGCCGGCACAGGTTCTCTAAACCTTTATGAACCCATATGAAAGCAGGTTTTTCAGAATGCTGTGAATTTCTTCCAAAGAAGAAATGCCTTTATGTATAGCTGAATGCAAGTCACACAGGTTAATTTCTCACTCCACTGGCCTCATCAAAAAGACGTGGCATTTGCTGGAGAAGAACTAAAGAGTATGCAGATCTGAATCAGAGATTTTCTTGTTATTTGTGTAAGGTGCTACTCTTGCATCAGGTGCTGTACATGGCAATAAAACGTTTAGAGACAAAGAAACCATTGCCACAATACACCTTTCTTAACTTTTTACGTAGAGCTCTTCTGAATCCATCTCCGACTTATCTAAGTTGTCTGAAATATTAAGATGGGAGAAATATCCTAGCAGGAACAATACTTGCATGGTCACTTGCATGGTGCTACTTTAGGTAGCCATTCCCAAGCTCTGTCTTACCACAGAAGGTACACTATATAGGTGATATACACGAGCAGATCATTATCTCCTTTACTTCTGGTGAGCAGCTGGATGGTGGCAACAAAGTCACGTGATGAGAAAGGAAAGGAAGATTAGATCGTTTCTACAGAGTAGGTTGTTGGAGAGGTAAAGAAAATCCAACAAAGACACAAGAGAGATTGGAGTATATAGATATAGCACCTTGTGTGTCTTTATTGAGGCTATTCACGTAGAGATTTAATAACTTTTTATTTAGCACATTGGCTGCATGTGGTGAAGTTCAGGGCTTATAGAGGCACTTAAATCTCTCCTTTTTTGATTCTTGTGAAGAAATATGAAAACCATGGAGTAGGACTGAACTGTATTTTTTTTTTCCCTCTTTGCTAAAAAGTCTGAAATGGTCAGCTGTAAAAATCCGCAATATACCTTAAGAAAGTAAAGGTGTAGAGGATTATTACCTGAACTTTGAGCTTTTGCGGCTTAAACTGGCTACATGGGGCCTTCCAAATAATAAACTTACCAGCCTTCTAATTCAGACAGCAACTTTTTAATGAAGTTCTTTTGAAAAAAACATAGCCCTAAAAATAACATGTTCAATCACAAGAGTTCACACTTCCCTATAATCCACAATTGTGTCAAATTATTTCACTTAATTAACTGATGCAGCATAACAACTTCAATCCTTTCCAGCAGTGTGTTCTATTCCCTTTTAAAGGTCAAGATCAGGTGAGACAGATGTTTGAAAAATGTTCCTCTGCAACAGTTTTCAGCCCATCTGGCAGCTATTTACCAGAAACATTTTTAATCTTTTAGTTATTCCTTTCTTAATAATGAAAACTAAAATGAAATTGATAACTGAATGTCGTATTCTGTCTGCCCAGAGAGGTGGTGGAGTCTCCTTCTCTGGACATACTCAAGACCCATCTGGATGCTGACCTGTGCAATATGAGCTGGGGAGCTGCTTTGGCAGGGGGGTTGGACCCGATGATCTCTTGAGGTCCCTTCCAACCCCTATGATTCTGTGATTCTGTGATTAAAAAAATCAACAACATAACAACCTAGATGAGTAAAGAACGACTAATTTTTAAAAACTTCCCTTTAAAAGAGAACCTCCAGTTCACTGGAACAGCCATACTTCAAAATCAGCGTAATTGCTTTCTTTTCACATTCATATTTCACAGGAAATGGCACAGTGGAGACCTGTCCCATAAAGACTGACATGCACAATAGTAATGATGAAGTACTACATATAAGCATCAAACCCTAAAATCATAAGACACTTATCAGAGTAATAAATAAGAAAAATAAGATCTGGGCCCTACAGAGCCCTTTCCTCTTCAAAATGCATAAAACACTCTTCTAAACAAGAAGGTAGCTGAAGAGGTTCAAGTACAGTCACAGGAGCATTTTTAATCTCCCTTGTAATTTAATGCCATTGTTTTTGACAGAGTGGGAGTGCAAAGAAGTGAGTTTTCTCTTGCTGGACCTGTCACTGCCAAAGCAGCAATCAAGACTGCAGCAGGGTCCTGGGAACAGGGAGGCTGCAGGTCTTATCACATGAAGAGTATATTTTCCATGAGACTGGATGTAAAGTGTGGTTATCTTTCTGTAGCTTTTAGCTTAGCTTTCAGCTTTTTCCCATAGTGATTTGGAAAGAGTTCTCATGATCTAACAGGTCCATAGCAGACTTCAAAGGCTTTGGTGGTAGACTCAGACCAAACTTCAAACCCATCTTGACATGGGACCAGAAATCTGCACTAGTTTTTTGGTCATACTGGGATCACTTCCACCTTAGGCCATGCCAGTAAAAACCTAAGAACTATGTCAGAGAGTAGGATTAGATTCTTTACTTTATGAGGAAGGATGTGGGTCCCTGCAGCGTTTGAAAAACTTTACAACTATGGCCTCCACGGATGACTTGGTACTGCTGAGCAGACATGGGAAAGGATGCATAAATACATTGACATTTTGGAGGCCTTTTGTGAACTAACTGGCCTCACAACTCAGGCAAAGGGGTGCCACAACTTTTATATCCAGCCCATGGAACACTCACATAATCAGTGACTCTCCTCCATGGATGATCAATGGCACTCCCCTTAAGATGATTGAACCTGGTATAAAGGAAAAGAGAAATGCCTTAACAATTGCCACAGAACATACTCCCCTTTATTTCTTTTCTCTCAATCTCCTTCTGCCCCATCACCACCATCACCACACAACTAAGTGAATTCAATTGCTCATACTTTCAGAAAAGCTGATATATGTAGTGTGGGGAACAGAAGTCATCTGACTAGTTGAATATCATGCAGAAATGTAATTCAAATATAAAAATATATAGGGTCTTAATTCTTTAGCTATACTTTCAAAGGGTTGGGCGTGTATCACCTGGATAGAGCCTATATGAACATAGGAGTTATTATCTATAGCAAAGTTTATTTCATAACTAAAAGGCATATTCCAGTCTGTGATATTTGGTGTAATTTCAAGCTCACTGCAGAGTCCTCTCTTGGCACATCAAAAAAACTTAACATGGAACAAACCATTATGCACTTATCTCTCTAACACTGCACATCAATTTGTTAATGGGACATAACAAAAAATTTAGAGAAATTAGTACAGAATGAGAAGAGTGAGGTAGACAATATGGGAAACTTAGAATGAAGGCAAAAAAAAAGGCATTGAAATTATTTAAACCACAACAATAAATTATCTGAGTTTGGAGCAACCTTAGTGAGTTTAAAAGAAATTTCAGTAACAGAATAAAGAATGCGTTCGGTTCTCAGCTGGATTCTCATTATCTCAGGAGTTTCTGATGTAACACCAACTACAGTGAAATTCACACTGTAATGTCAGGATACTCAGGTTGTGAGTTCTTGCGGATATTCATGTCCAGTGACTGAAGGTTCTTAACTTATTTTTCGCCTCATTAGTCACCCCAGTCTCACTAGCCCTAGTAGAAATACGGCCTTACTTGTCTTTTATCTCATTCCAAGAACACCTGTGAAAGGAAAGGTAATAAAACGCCTTGAAGTCATTAACATATCTAACATAGGTGTCTCATAGGAAAAATAAAAAATGAAGAATCGACTGTGTTTACTTGGTTCTTGGTGTATCTCAAAACACACTACAGTGGAATAGATTGTATGCTCTGTATTTCGCAAAGTATCTTCAATGAAGGAAAACTAGCACCCTTCACACAGCCAAACATGTGCAAATAAGCACAGGCAAACAAAGAAGGCTCTCAGGGTCCTGAATGATGACTTTGATGTGTTTTGAATTTTGAAAGAAGTGTTTGTCCAGAGAAAGATGAAGGCTGGACAGACGTAACGCAGCTGTGAATTTCCAGGGAGGCTTGATGCATTGCAGTTGTAGCTGGAGAGGAGAACAAGGTGGTGCCACAGAGATCAAGATTAAAGGTCTTAGAGCTGTTTAGTTTGGCTGGGATTCATTGCCAACATGAATGAATACTGCTATTTATTTTAACAGTTCTAGCTATGCTCTGTTTATGGCTGTAACATTTCTACTATTTCTTCCTTTCCCTTCAGTTCTCCTTCCCGTCCTCTTCTTTTACCTACTTCAGTTCACTTTAACAGCTCACAAGGTATTTTCTCCATTTATTCTCATTTCCCAAGTGTTACCTTTGCCATTTTCTATCACAGCAGAATCTCTAAGTCAGTAAAGTGATCTCACATATGAGGTCAAATTATAGCAGCCAACGTTAAAATTGTTCAAGCCAGGGGTTAGTGGATGAAACTCTTTCTCAGCTCATAAATAAAAGGACAGGGGTTTTTTTCATATTTCAGTGTGATACACTTTAGAAGTCACTTGGGAAAGAAATTCAGTACAGGTAGCAATATCCTCCCAGTACTTCCTCACTCAGGAGCGGAAAGTTCAGCATTAGAATCAATGCCCACACTATTATGTGATGGCAACATTGCCAAAGTCAATGCAATTCTGTCCTTAACTGTAAAAAGTGAATCAGGCTACCAAAAAGCCAACCCCAAGTATACAATAATGCTCAGATCTGCCAGTTCTCTACCCGGAAGTTGAATAGCTAGAGATTGACAGCAGTTACAGCAACAGGTTATAACTTGCTCGTAGGTGATGACTTTAGTAATAGTATAGAGTAGGATTTTTACATCAAAACTGAATAAAGTAGAATAAATAAATTACATTCAGCTCAATTTGTGTAGTTGCTTATGTGTGTCAAAAGACTTTAATACACTTGAAGAGCAAGAAGTGTATGTAACATTTAATTAGTTATTATTTGGGGGGGGGGGGGGTTGTCAGCCTGTAGCAATATAGTCCTCTACATATATCATTGTATTTGGCTATCATTGGAAAATTATTCTTTATTTCCCTGATGGCGAACAAAAAATTGTTCTAACAATGAAATACATTGAAAGTATTTGGTTTATGTATGTAGCATTAACAATGTAATACCAAAGAACTGATACACATATGACTTATGCATTTTTATCACTACAATCATTAAATGGTGGTAATAACAGAGAAGACCTGACAGTACACACAGGACAACTCTAACATTTCAGTCTTCATATTGTCCTCTCAGAAATTTTCAGTTCTGGGCCATATCAACTTATAGAAGTCATGTGTTCCTGCAGTACACCCTACTTCAAAGGGGAATCACAGAATCACAGATGAATACCAATATCCACAAAATTAATTTGTGAGTAAGCTGGCAACACTAAGTAAGAGTATTATATAGGGTACAGCTTTGCACAGTGCATTTTAACATGGCTTTCATCATGATTTTAAATCTGCTTATGCTCACTAAGCACCAAGGATTTATCAACATGATTATAGAGTTTCAAGTAACTGGTTCAGATTTTACTATTATCATATTACTGTTGATAATTATGTTCCCCCTAAATTCATCAGTGTGTGGTTCCCTGTCCTACGCATCTGAGAAGGCCAGGTTCTCTGGTGACTTAATTGTTTGAGTGGGATGGAGGAAGCCTAACCTTACTCCTAATTTCCATCTGAATTTTACCAGGTTTGAGTGCTTCTGCCTTAGGACAAAAGGCAGATCAGAGCAGGGACAGACTTTGCTTAGAGAAATACATACCACCCACTCTCATTGGCCCTTTCAGAATTGTTCTTTTCTGGTGAAACTGGAGATGTTTACCTATAATATGCATCAGATTCGAAGAACAGCAGGTCCTGCCTTAGAGTGCTATTCTGAGTCCTTTATTAACACAATTTCTACAGATCTGTGGCTGGCTCAGAAACATCAGAGAGCTTCCTCTTCACCTCATACACAGCTCTGCCAGGAAAACAAATGTCTCTAAACTACCTCTGAATTATTATTATTATTATGAACTTTTGTACTTAGAGACTACAATAATTGTAATAGAGGTTCCTCCTCTGCTTTAGATAATTATTCAAACTGAATTTGCACATTAGTACTGAGTAATACAGCTTGCCTTCAGGCAGGCTGGTAGAGAACTGTTTAGATGGAAAAAAACAGGTTCTCTTATATTGGAATTGAAGAATCTCTTGTCCCGTGATAGAATGAGGCTGCTTTAGTTAAGGAAAGATACATAGTTCAATGCTATTTTCTCCATGTGGGATGTAAGACCTGTCAGGATATTTGGTGTGGTATTTATCCTAGTTTTCTTATGCAGGACTGTCACTCATAAATCTCAGAATGCAGTCCAGGAGAGAATTATAGAATCATAGAATCATAGACTGATCTGGGTTGGAAGGGACCCCAAGGATCATACAGTTCCAACCCCCCTGCTACAGGCAGGGCCACCAACCTCCAGGCCTGGATCTACACAACGTTGCCCAAGGCCCGATCCAATCTGTCCTTGAACACCCCCAGGGACAGGACATCCACCACCTCTCTGAGCAGCCTGTTCCAGCACCTTACCACTGTCTCTGTAAAAAACTTTCCCCTAATATCTCATCTAACCCTTCCCTCCCTTAGCTTCAATCCATTCCCCCTTGTCCTGCCGTTGTCTACCCTTCTAAAAAGTTGATTCCCCTTCTGTTCCTCTGCTCCCTTCAGGTACTGGAAGGCTGCAATGAGGTCCCCCTGCAGCCTTCTCTTCCCTGGGCTGAACAAGCCCAGCTCCCTCAGCCTCTCTTTGTAGGGGAGGTAAAGGAGAAGAGAATGACATTCTTTCAGTGAAAGAATCAGTTTTAAAATTAATTTCTCAAAGGTGGTTACTAAATTAGTTCAGCCTGGGTGACCTTTGGACAATGCTGGGAAAAAAACAAAAAAAAAATCCTAAGAAACTTATGCACCAAAAGCAGAATGGTGCTCATAATATGAAGGAATTGCTACTGATGCGACTTTGTTTAGCTTGAGAGAAAGATAGGATAGTATTTTCCATCAGGTTCTCTAAGGGATTAACCACTGTTAACCTGCTTTACATAGACTTTACTTGGACAAGTTGGTCAGAAACCTTTACTAAATAGATGGAGGAGAAAGAGATGGGAGATTGCCATCTGGACCAGTGTGCCAAAAAGAGTAAAAAAGCACAAGAACAACACCCACAAACTAATTATTTAAGTAAAACCATGGGCCTCCAGTGAGTCAGAAGTTCTTACAATTTTCAAATAGTTGCAGAAATAACTATGAAACAGAATACTGAGACCAACGATATTATGATTAGCAGAAGCATATGATTGAGTGGGTTTCAGAAAGATCAAATGTGTGTGTGTAGCTCACTTTAATTAAAGGATAATCTATAGTCTATATAGATTATTTTAGTAGACAACTTAATGTAAGTGGATTTTTATCCTTTTTAAAAAATTATTTTAATATGGGAAAGTTCCTTTTTTTAGTTTAGAAATTTTAAACAGGTGACCTCCTGCTGAGAGGTCATCATCAATTGTTCGCTCCAAATAAAGCAGAATAATTCTGAAGACATATTTTTATTTTACTGATTAACATTAGCCTACAAATTAATGACTGACTGTTGTAACATGTAGTTGGTGATGTTTGCTGACTGTTGGAGACATGGTATTTTTCTAAACGGGTCTCAGCTGTCTGTCCCATAAACCAACTGCTTTAGCCAGCTGATTAATTAAATCATTACTCCCTCCAAGTGCTGCTGCCATTTCATCATTTGTGAATGAGACATGTTCTCTGCTTCCATGTTTGTAGTGGGTTTGCTTGTGTGCTAATATTTTGATCCATGATCTGAAATACTTGTTTCCTAAGTAATTGAGTGATTTTTGATACTCAAACTGTTTAGAACTTAGTTTTCACATATATTTATTTTCCCAATGATTACACTACAGTCTAAGGTGTTGACATGTTTTCAGGAGGAAGAAAGGCAAGTGAAGTTGGTGAGGAATTATGTTTGTGGGAAAGTGAATAGTGAAAAAGAAAAAAAAAATCCAGTAAAACTGTAGTATTGCTCTTAGTTTGTTTGAGATGACAGGTCTAAAGTGCAAACACATCCTGAATTCTTTTATACACAGGCTTTCTCCACACTTTAAATTTTGTAAAGGAAGAACATGAGAGATGTATACTTCATATCACTCTTCACTCTGGTTTCGCTACAACGAAACAGGGGTTTTGTTGACGGTCGGTTTGTTTTCTTCTATAATCCTTCAGAGTTACTTTTATTTCAGAACTCTTAGTGCTATTTGATGCTTTTTGCAGCTGAATAAGTTGAAAATAAGTTTCCCTCTCCACTGAGCTGTAGTCATTTCTACCAGGTCAGAAAAGGTCCTTGAAGAGCTTTTTTCTCTTTGCCAAGGACAATTGGAAATCAACGCAACTGTGTGATGTGTAATGCACAGACAGGAACAAACTCAGACTACCCTCATCTTCAAGTTTAAAGGGAAATAAGATCTTGTTTACTGACAGGAGTCTCTGGCAGGGTATAGTTAGTGAATTATCACTTCTTTTAGGCCTTATCTTTCTGCCTGCTCTCCGTCAAACTTCTGTTGAACTGAAAAAAAGGCATGCCACTGCCTTACGCCTTTTAAGTCTGCAAATTTGATGGCAGATAGACACTGTGCAGGCTTCAGTATGAAATCTACTGGCTCCCCCCAGAATGTGAGCCCAGTGTGTAGCGATTATGATCTTACACTTCCAAACACTCGCTTCTCTAAGGTCATCTTTTTTTCATCATTCGGCTTCAAAGAAATTAAAAGTCTAAAACCTCTGTGGAAAGGCAAAAGGTACAGATTTTCCAATAGAGTATTTATTTTTCCCTGTTAACGTTCTTCATCTTTCGCAATGGGTATGTTGAGTATGGAGACCCATCTTCATAGAGCTGACTGAAGGATCAGGTCTTAACTTGCAGGAAAACTGGAGGTTACAAATCATTGCAGTGTTTTTTAAGTATCCATGTCAGATGCATCAACATAGATGGAGAGGGGAATAGGGTATCTCCAATAAATGTATATTAAGGCATATGGCAATCTTCTCTTAACCCACGTGGTCATATCTCCTGTTCGAACACGTGTCAAAATTCAGTGTCCATACACATTTCCATATACATAAGTCAGTTAATGCAAGGCAATCAGGCGCTAATTCAGTGTTTTGACAGAATTACTGTAAATTGTGCAAATGTTGTTATGATAAGTGCATAATACACTCAGCCTGAGCAGACAACCAGAGGAGCACTTCATAAGGTAGCAAAGTGACATAAAATAAATATGGAAAATTGTCTCGTGTCATCTCAGGAGCCAGTTAATGTACTGTCATTAACAACACTGCAAAAAATTAACTGCTTGAAAACTCTATGCCTCGCTTTAATTAGCTTAATAATTATACAATTTTAAATTCATTCAGGTGCCATTTAGACTCGGGGGAAAAAATAAACTTTAATTTTTAATTGGAAATTTATGAACCGACTATAAACATTGAACTTTAAGCATTTATGGAAATGTTTTTTCAGTGGAGTTTTATTCAAAACCAGTCAGAATTGATGGGTGTCTAACTTCCCAGAGAGGAGGCCAGTTCTTTCCATACACCTTAAATAAAAATGGTTTTCAGTGGAAAGCACTGGGACAGCTTGAGAGAGATGGAAGATTTTCATCCTGCCTATCAGGGATGCTGAAAACTGGGAGTATTGAAGTGTCTAGGAACTAATGCCATTCTCCGGTCCTCTCTGGCTTGTTGGAACAGCTATGTGTTTGGGTCCCACTTTGTAAAGCAGCAAGAATAATGAAGACTGGCAGCAAGATAAGTGGAAATGATGCTGAAACAGAAAAGCGCACTATGAGAGAAATAATGATTGAAATGGGCAGTAGGCACAACACAAAATCCTTCATATCTAAGTGTCTGCAGGCAGAAAGTAAAGATATTGTAAGGTTATTCTCTGAGAACAGGGGCAGTGAAGAGGCTATTGTCAATTCCTTCATATAAATGGATTCCTTCTAGCAAGCAGCTAAATTATAAATATTCCTCGGGTTATAAAGCTTTTGAAAGAAACAAAATCAAAATGATGCAGTTATGTGTTCTTCACAATGAGCACCCAAATTATTCAAAACAAGGAAAACAAAAGTGACACAAGCAAAATGTCTGAGCAGAGATTAAGCTCTTTAAATTTATTTAGTCTAGAAACAGAGCACACCCGTGTGAGCTACACAATCACAGGCTATAAATGCTGTCCAGTTAATAACGAAAAAGGGAATTATTTACCATTTCTATTAACAGACAAGCCTTGCAGCTTGCAGTGAGGGAAAGAACTAATGTTAAAGATTTATTACCAGCTTGAGAATCATGTTTCTGTCTGAAAACTTAGCCATTACTATTGGCAGAGCTCTCCCCTTCTGAAATGATATGTACTGTAGCCCTGTAGCACAGGAAACATAATATTGCTCTCACAAGCAGCAGTCCACAGGCTGTGTTCCACGTTTGCAGGGCCCTAGGTCTGAGGCATGTCAGGTTTGCTTTGCTCCATTTTGTCTTGACCTGCCTGGGGCTTTCTTTTAACTTGGCTTAGCGATTTTTCTAACGACCAGGTGGCTGTGGCCAATTTATCTTACTTCTGCTTATCTCCGCACTGTGCAGCCGCAGTTTCCGTGTAAGGTGGTCGTAAGAGGTAGTTATTTCGTGAAGAACGAGGTATTGATCACTCTAACGCAGTGCTGGGATTTATGACTGTGTGGTGTGGTGTGGTGCAGAGGAGCGCAGGCACGTTGGGAGAGGAGCAGAGACAGGATGCGGCGTGGAGGAGTCATGGGGTGGTACAAGGCAAGGCACATGCTGGCAGTGGAGACCCCATGGCTACCAACAGCCCACCCATGGTCAGTTAGAGGAATGCAGCTCAGGAACCAGACAGAAACTATTTCTGGGGTAGCAAAGAGAACAAATAACAGTGTTTAGCATCGGTAAAACTCAACATATGCAAAGAATTTGGATGTAACATGGGTTGGCAGACCAGGGAAAAAAGAGCAGGGTGCTAAAGCATGTTATAAACCATGCAAAATAGCTGCTCCAAGGTGAGTAAAAAAGGTTGGGAAGGTGAGGAGGAAAAATTAGGCTCGTGATACTGAAAGAGTATTATATTTTTAACTGATATTTTTACATAATAATATTCTTCATTTTGTTTCCCTTTATTTTTCTGCAATAATTTAATCTGTGCTACTCATAAACTTGTAGATCTACAATTAAGACAATGAAGATTGCATTTATAATAAGAATAAATTCTTGGCTATACGTCTGTGTTGTGTTCTTTTTTTTGCCCCCAACAAGCATTACAAGCACTGATAGAAGGGTAAAAAAGACATTTACTGATTTTAATTCTTTTTAATACCAGGACATGCAATACAGTGATTACCACATGAGAAAGGAGTTCTTAAATTACTCTCAAATAATAAATTGCATCATTTCAATTGAATATCAGTGATTAGGGGAAAACAGCAGCAACTGAGCCAAGGATGTATTCAACATCTCATCTGCATTTAGGCTTAGAAATGAGTTAAATAAGGCACTAGAGGCAAGGTTACAGGGAATCAGTTCAGACAGTGTTATAAAATGCACAGGGAAACTTATTCAGGAAGGAGAGTCTCAGCTGGGATACATCAGCTTTCACTGGAGATATGCCAGGATACCCCAGCTGGGAGCTCCATCTTACAAGACAAATGTGAGACTGGGGCTCCACTACTCCCGGATCCTGTGACAAATCTCCAAGTGTTGGAATTCACCGAGAGGTTGAACATATTACTGTTTCTACATCTCTGTATAAAACCCACACTTGTTTGCAAGTCCTACAAATCCTAGGAGATGGCAGGAAGTTTGGGCAGTCAAGCAGTGGGTAGTCTGGGTGTAATCACAAGTTACTTGTAGATTTGCTGATTCGATCAATGTGCTCTTTCTGCTCTGCTACCTGCTCCCCTAATTCAATTTCCTCAGCCCTAACCTTCTTGTTCCCAATACAGAGAACACATTTGTTTCAGTGTGAGAAAGCAGGCAGTTTTAAATCTAGAGCTGATTGTATTGAAGCAGATTCCGCAGTGCATTACAGGCAGCACATATAAGCAAAACAATCTACTACTTCAGGCTCTTGCAGAGGAGGATGCTTGCTGCCTCTCTGTGCAAAACCAGGCATGTGCTGCTGGAGGGAGAGGTCCAGGCACCAGCTCCTGCTCCCAGGATCATCTGCAGCTAGGAGACCAGCACCTCAGTGGGATCTATAACCTGTCAACACTGTTGTCAGGGAAGTGTGTCTGGGATTTCTGGCCTCCAAAAGCCCTTTCAGATGAAATACATGTGAGCATCTTCCTTATGCCTCTTGGAGAGAAGAAATTGAGTGTTCTTTGTATGTTGGGCATACCAAGCAATTGATCTGAGGCAACGTAGCCAGCCTTTTTCATGGTGACTAAAAGATGCCAGGGCTGCTGTTGTGTCTTGTGCAGAAACCAACCCGACACCTCCAAATACCTTCTGCATCCAGCCCCTTAGGTGAAGCAATGCCTTGTGTGCTGATCCCAGAGGTGGTTAAGAAGGGAATTGCTGAGGGCCATCATGAGACAAATAATTCAATGTCCACCTAGATTCCCAGGCTCTCAATTTTATAGGCTGCCACAAAAATCCCACCTACACCTCAGCATAAGTATTTAAACTGTGGTGGACGTTGTTGGATGTGACACAGCTAATTGGATCTAACCTGTCAGGCAGGTCTGCAAGAAATCTCAGTAAAGTGGTCGGTATCAGACACCAGGAGTGCACTACCTGTTTATCCTAATAAAACTAGAGACCTGTTCTGCTCTTTGTAGTTGACAACAGCCATTACAGTATTAGCACCAAATCATGCTACTCACAAAAAGCACTGCCTACGCCAGAGCTGCTCACAGTACCTTTGATTAATTTTTCAGGAGCTGTTTTTATCTGAAAACCAATAACTAAGACAGAGTGCCATTTAGCACTTGGTCAGTAGTGTGCCCTCTTCTACATTACTGTGAAAAGCAGAGTGGCGAAGGCTGGGATGTTCACTTTAAATCTAATTTAATTTCAACTCTTCCCAGTGAGCAGCCTAAGCCTCTCAGAGAAATTCCCATCCTGAAACAGTCCAGTGAGCCACTGCGCATCGTTGCATCCATTCGGATTCACAATGTTGCTCCTTCTTTTGGTGTCACTTGTGTGGTCCTTCACACTAAGTCACTGGTGCCAGTGAAGAGCTACGGGTGCAAAAGAAGCACACTGCAAGAGTTGCTGTGTGTCTGGAAGCAGATTCCCAGGAAATGCTTTATCTGCTCACAGCCTCCTCTTTACAGGTTGTGCACTACTGCTAGATGTGAAGTTCCTTGTCTTCTGGTTCTGTACATCTTTTCTGGCCTCACTGTAGATAAGTCCCACTGTCTTGTTGCATGATACTGTCACACAGAGCCAGCTTCACCTCTGCCTGTCTAAATCTCTTCTGATACCTCTGCTCTGCCTCAACTCCTTCTGATAAGCAGTTCACACACTGGGAAATGAGTGGGTAGAAGAAAGTGCTCAAATGAAAGTTAGACCTGAGTGAGGATCTCTGGTGAAATGAGGAGTCTGCTTCACACAGCACAGCTTGAGTTTCTCTCCTGTGGAGAGAAGGGATTAATCTTGAAAAGATGATCACTACATTCCTATTAGATTTGAGAACCAAGTGACAAAATAATGTCTCTCCAGATGTTTTTATCTACATATGAGGTTAATTTTCCTATCCCAGTGAAAACTTGAAGCTGCCAGAGAAGAAAAAAAATTAGCTATGGGTCACAGCATCAGGATTACAATGGCTTCAGAATCCAGGATTTGATTTCTGATGGAAGTAAGATGAATTTAGGATGAATTCATTGATACAGATATTAGAAATTACATAAATTCAGGAAATATACACTGAGGGAGATCCAGAGCTAGAAGTAGACTTTACAATGGATATTGGCATCCAAATTCAAATACAGTCCAGAGGTTCCTTTTATCAGTATCTACAAGGCCTCCAAGCGGCCCACAGGAACACAGTGCTTTCATTTGAATAACAGTATTTCCTATAGTCAAAATTAGGCTTCCACATGTGGTCTGACACTTTCTTATTTGAGGATCTAAGTACCTACTGTCTAAGGTTATCCCTATATGAGGTAAAAGGCCGCTCAACCCTACCTAAGTCCATCAAAGACCCAGTCTGGTAGAGATGCTCTTATCATGCCTAACTCACAGTCTCTTGATTGCTCTCTTCCTATCCTGATGGCCCTCTTATTCCTGAATTGGTAGTGGCCAAACCTCAAAAAGAAGGTAAGCCATGCACAAGCCTTCTTGGTTTGTTGGTGGTTTAAGCTATCTCCTGTAAAAGGGCTTTCACTCCCTCTAGAAAAGAAATCACTGAGAAAACATCTTCAATTTCTGAATGTTTTAAGCTATAGCAGTTGCATGAGAGCACTCCTGCATCACTACCTCCATCACCTGATATCACAGAATCATATCATGTGTTAGGATGGAAGGGACCTTTAAAGGCCATCTAGTCCAACCCCCTGCAGTGAGCAGGGACACCTTTAACTAGATCAGGTTGCTCAGAGCTTCATTAAGCCTGACCTTGAATGTCTCCAGAGATTTGGCCTCCACTACCTGTCTGGACAAAATGTGCCAGTGTCTCACCACCATAAGAATGGAGAACTTTTTTCTAATGCCTAATCTAAACCTGCCCTGCTCTAGTTTAAAACCATTGCTCCTCATCCCATCACTACATGCCCTTACAAACAGTTCCCTCTTCGCCCCAGCTTTCCTGCAGGTCCCTTCAGGTACTGGAAAGCTGCTATTAGATCTCTGCTGAGCCTTCTTTCCTTCAGGCTAACAAGCCCAACAGTCTCATCCTGTGTTCATAGGAGAGTTCCTCTAGTCCTCTGATCATCTTCATGGCCTCCTCTGGACCTGCTCCAAGAGGTCCACGTCCTTGTGTTGAGGGCTCCAAAGCTGGACACAATCTTCCATGTGAGGCCTCACCAGAGCAGAGCAGAGGAGCAGAATCACCTCTCTAGATCTGCTGGCAACACTTCTTTTGACGCAGCCCAGGATGCAGTTGGCCTTCTGGGCTGTGAGTTCACATTGTTGGCTCATTAAGCTTTTCGTCCATTAGTACTCCCAAGTCGTTTTCCACAGGGCTGCTCTCTACTGAATCACCCACCAGCCTGTATTGACAATGAGGATTGTCCCAACCCACGTGCAGGACATTGTACTTCTCTTTTTTGAACTTCATTTTGTTTGCATGGACCCACCTCTCTAGCTTATCTAGGTCCCTCTGGATATGCTATAAAGAGAAGTATGCCAGTGTATTTACGTACCTACTGTCAAAAACTGGCGCTGTATTCTGACCAGATGGTGACTGTGAGGTCACAGGTTTTCCATACTTTAAATACGCCTCTATACTTAGAACGTTCTACAGGCTGCCCCTGGGCAGCTGCTATCTGAATACATCTGCATGGAACTATGTTGACTATTCAGTCATTAGTAACACTCAGTACGAATTGCCTAAGGTTCCCCATTCAGTTCATCTCCATGTTCAACTTCTTCATGCAGCTGCCTTGCTGGGCCAGGCGCTGGATTTTTTTAGGTACTGTGAAACCTATGTGAAGGTGTCAAATGCGTCCTCTTAATCACAGAATCACAGGATCACAGGGGTTGGAAGGGACCTCAAGAGATCATCAGGTCCAACCCCCCTGCCAAAGAAGGTTCCCCAGAACAAGTTGCACAGGTTGGAGTCCTGATTGGTCTTGAATATCTCCAAGAGAAGGATACTCCACACCCCCTGGGCAGCCTGTCCCAGGGCTCCATCACCCTCACTGTGAAGAAGTTCTTCTGCATATTGGTGCAGAACTTCCTGCGCTCCAACTTGCAGCCATTGCCCCTTTTCCTGTCTCCACAGACCATTGAAAAGAGGCTGGCCATTTCCCTCTGTGTCCCTACATTCCTCTAAGAATTGGTCCTTACGACTTCCAGGGCTCAGCATAATGCAATTTAAACATATTAAAAATCATGTCACTTTTGCCCATAAGCACTGTCCTCTTTAACAGAAAGATTTCTACCAGCTCTCTCCTCTATTTCAGCAAACTGTTTTTTCTCTCTTCTAAGCAATTTTGGCCTTATCTTTGTCTAGAGGTTAAGAAAACTCCTCTGTCTGATGTTGATCAGCCAGCAGGGAATGCTTATAGCATCAGCTAGCCAGCCTCTACTTTACCTCCCAAGAAACAAAACAAGAAATTCTTCAAGCCAGCTTCCCACAGTCTGGAGGGCCTGGGATTTACAGCTTGTTTGAACTCTCCCAGATGGTAACGCACCAGGCTGCTGCAACACCATGCTTGGTGGATAGTCCAAAGGCACTTCCTCGTACTGATTTATTTATTCTCTCAACTTCAGCAAGATTTTGTGTTTGTATCTCACTCTGCCTTTTAGCATTTTTCAGCCAGTTCCAAAGTCTGGACAATTTATACCATAAACCATTCTTATCTACCTAGAAAAAACACATAAAAACTTAAAGACTGTAAGCATGTGATCAAATGGATCAGATCTACATGATATTTCACAGAATAACAGAATCACAGAATTACAAGGTTGGAAGAGACCTTGGAAGATCATCAAGTCTGACCATTCCCATCCTATGCTAAACCATATCCCCAAGTACATCATCTACCCTTTTTTTGAACACATCCAGGGATGGTGACTCAACCCCCTCCCTGGGCAGCCTGTTCCAGGCTTTCTAATATCCAATCTAAACCTGCCCTGGCACAGCTTTGTGCCATTGTCCCTTGTTCTATGTCCTGTCACCTGGCTGAATAGACCATCGCCCACCTCTCTACAACATCCCTCCAGGTAGTTGTAGGTGGTGCTAAGGTTTCCCCTCAGCCTCCTCTTCTCCAGGCTAAACATCCCCAGCTCCCTCAGCCGTTCCTCATATGATTTGCCCTCCAGCCCTTTCCCCAGCCTGGTTGCCCTTCTCTGCACTTGCTCAAGGACCTGAATGTCCATTTTATGGTGGGGAGCCCAGAACTGCACACAGCACTCAAGGTGTTGCCTCACCGATGCCAAGTACAGGGGCACAATCCCCTCCCCAGACCTACTGACCACACTGGTTTTGATACAAGCCAGGATGCCATTGGCCTTCTTGGCCACCTGGGCACACTGCTGGCTCGTATTCAGCCTGCAGTCAACCAACACCCCCAGGTGCTTCTCTGCCTGACAGCTCTCCAGCCAGTCTGCCCCAAGCCTGTAGCGCTGCCTGGGGTTGTTATGTCCCATGTGCAGCACTCTACACTTGGCCGTGTTAAACTTCATCCTGTTGGTCTCAGCCCATGGGTCCAGTCTGTTCAGATGCCTCTGAAGAGCCTCCCTACCCTCAGGCAGCTCAACGCTTCCTCCCAGCTTAGTGTCATCTGCAGACTTACTGAGGGAGCGTGTTGACTAGTAATGAATGAACTTGCAAAGTTTAACCAGGCTCATTAAACACCTTCTCAGAGCTCTGCTCTTTTATCCCACATACTCTAGTTTGGGAGGAAGAGGAGGAAGGAAAGACTTGAAAAGCATGTGCAGAAAGCTTGCTTGAAGGAGGAAGACCAGCAGGTATGCTTTGTCGACCGATAGTTCAGTGAATAGTAAATTGCCTGACTACAATTAAAGTCATATATATGTCCATGCCTGGGAATTTGACATTGTGGTCTTTGCCTTTGCGGGTTTTACTCAGTTGTGATGTATGCAGTAGTCATAATAGCTTTGCAGCAAAATCATTTGTGTCTTAATTATATGAAACATGCTGCTCAGGAATAATGCGGCTTATGGAGTTTGGAAAGCCCTTCAGACACACTTCTTGCTTATGGGATGAATGTGGCACTAGAAACAAAGGAGGCAGTGTGTGCGCGTTTGTGTGTGTATGTATTTAAAAATAAATTATCATACAGCCCCTTCCTGCACAGTTCCTGATAATTCCTTCACTTTTAATGCATTAGCAAAGAAAATGAGGAAGTGACTATCAAAGGATGAAAGGATAAATGGCAATTCTTTCAACTCAATGAGGCGTCAGGAAGCCCCATCATCTGCACAGTTTAGTTTTGCTTTGACAGTCTCCTGGGAGGCTCTTGAAGACACTGTTAGGTTGATACCGGACTTACCATAACGAACTAGGACAATAGTTTGGAAGAACAGAAGCAGAGCCAGCATACATTTATGAAGGAAGAAAATAGAGTGAAAGGAAGCAAAAGTCTATAACAAAACTTTCAAAGAAGGCTTTTCAATAAAAAGAAAAAAATCCTGCATTACTTCATTGTAGTACACAATTTTACTGGGAATGTAAGATTACATGTATTATGTGGTGCTGAATTCAAATATATTCCCTTATCTAATAACGGAATCATGCAAACAATGGCATAAAGGGAGACAGAAATATTGAACAGACATTTTCCAGATATATCATGCAAGGTTTCCAGTTATTAATGTTCGTTAAGAATATTTCTAAAGTGGTTTCTCCTTTTCATGAGGGTTTTTTTGGAAAATAATAGCTAACGAATTTGCCCATTTCCTATGCCAATCTACAGCAGCGTTTCTTCTTTCTTCTCTTTAATCGCTTCTGGCACCGTGTGACTAATTTAGAGGCCTCTGCCTCTGAAAGTCCACCTGTAAGTACCACAAGTCATTAAATAAAATGACACTTTCAAATCCAATTGTGCCTTTTAAACACCTCAAAACAATTTTTAATCTACATGAGAGTCAAATCTCCATCATTCCTTTGTAAAGCTGCTAAGAAAGAATAATTTTCTTTGGGACAGGGATTAGAATCATAGAATCATAGACTGGTCTGGGTTGGAAGGGACCCCAAGGATCACAGAGCTCTAACCCCCCTGCCACAGGCAGGGCCACCAAACTCAAGCCTGGATCTTTATAAGGTTGCCCACTGCCCCAGACAACCTGGCCTTGAACACCCCCAGGGATGGGGCATCCACCACCTCTCTGGGCAGCCTGTTCCAGCACCTCAGCACTCTCTCTGTAAAAACCTTCCCCCTAATATCTAATCTAAACCTTCCTTCCTTTAGTTTTAATCTATTCCCCTTGTCCTGCCATTGTCTACCCTTTTAAAAAGTTGATACCCCTCCTGTTTGTATGCTCCCTTCAGGTACTGGAAGGCTGCAATGAGGTCCCCTTATTAGGATCCTAATAAGGATCTAAGGATCCTAATCCTTATTAGGATTAGGAAGAGACAAAAAATTGGCTGCTTTCATCAAGTATGAACCTGAACTGGTAACAAAACCCAAAGCTCCTCATCACCTTGAATGACAAGATCTCTCTGCACGACATTTCCTTGGATTCTCCAGGCCTCTCAACAAAGTCTTCCACTGTCTTTTACTTAAAATGAAGAACTCTAAAGGATTTGTGATGAGTAGCACAGAAGAAGCAGTGGCTACCACCAGACCACCATCTTATTTACCAAATTGTGTATCACCATCTGGGTCAGGTAGCTATTGGAGAATCAACTATGCAGTGTACCAGATATATACTTCTTGTCCAGAGATTCTACTATTGCTTGCTTTAATGTAATTTTCTAATAAATTTTTCATATAAGGTCTGGGTATTAATTGAAGTACTGTATCTCATCTCTCAGATATTTGTAAAACTTTTTTTTTTTTAGTATTGCAATATATTTTGTTTGTTTGTTCTTGCCATACAGTCTGCCTAAAGCTATTTCTTCTTTATTGCTAAACATAAAATCTGAACAAAAGTTATTTTCTCTGCCAAAACACTCATTTCAAGTCAATTGCACTTTTGCATGAGAAAAAGCTGTAGGGGATTGTCCCCATGAACTTTGAGTATCTTTCAAATCTTAAGATTGAGAACAGTTCACACCACCTATTAATCTAGCTGCTATCCCGTTTGATTAAAAACTGCACTTTTTAAATTAAATTGCTGCAGTAGGCAAGCTGTAAGACATTTCAGTTTCTATATAGCCTCCACTTTGTAAATCTCACCTCTCTTTCCCCTTCTTCAATAACTTGACGAGGCATTTACTCGGTATTTAAACTACATGTCTAATGGGAAATATTGGGATTTCCCAATTGGACCAAAGCCAAGACAATCCAGTCTGGTACTTTATCTCCAGAAGTGACCTTTTTTCCTGTGAATAGGAACAATCTGCTAACCATACAAGAATTCCTCCTGCCTTCTAAGAGACACTGGCTTAAACCTTGGCAAAACATACAAAACATATACTAAGTACATGCCAGCAACACACAAACTTTAGTAAATAGTCTGCCCCCTCTGAAGCAGTTTTGTAAGCTTCTGATGTTTTGTTGCAGCACTACATGTGAAAAAAAAATCATTTATTTGCTCTTAATCATGTTAAATTACTTCATTGTTCTTGGTTTTTTTAGGACAACAGAAGTTCCTGGTCTATCATCTCAAATCCACATGTTATTTTATCTACTTCTCTATCTATAGCTGTGTCTGTCTCTGTATCTATGTCTGTACACCTACAGCTGTAGCTGTAGTGATATATTGATTTATTCCACTTGCTCGTTCTGTGATTTTCTAAGGTAAGTTATTGCAACTGCATTACCCAAAGTAAATAAATGCACACCCAAACGGCTAATCATAGTAATTTCAATCCTCTGTAATCAGCGACTATACTTGCAAGTAAAATTCCAAGATAAACTTAATTTCTTTTCAAGAACTAAATTATCATTCCTTAAATAAGTGGTTTTCAAATAGTGCACCTGGAGTTAATGAAAGTATTTAAGAATTTTGATATTTATGTTTAAATCAGAAGCCCCAGAAGCACTTCCCATTTCTTTCTTACAGACATGCACCTTGGAAAACATGCCTGAGCTCAAAGGAAACTGCAAACATGAGCAGAGACTTGTAGCCAACTCCAGCTCCTACATGGTTTGGAAGACAAAGGTCTTCTTGCCCTCCTGATGTGAGTGAGACCTCATCACCTGGAAAGGAAAGGTGTGAATTAAAGATAGAAGGATATCTGAAGACAACTATTTTGCCCTCAAAATACAGTTTTTAGTGTTTGGAATAACAATATTTGGTTAATACCCTAACTGAACTTGCAGAAAAATATACTGTCAAAATATGAAGTTGACTTAAATGTCAAAAAATATTTTAAAATTAATTTTGTGTATTTTTTTCTTTTTCAACCAGTGTTTAGAATTTAATTCCTTCATGCAATGCTACTATTTCCGTAGTTGTTTGCCTCACCAGGTGCCATGGGAATGGTCCTTATAAACAAAGTCATGCTCTGTGGAACTTTTTCACTCAATATATAGGGAGGGAGAGGCCTTGGGGTGATTGGATTTCATAGTTACAACCAAGTTAGTTCCTAAAACGTTACACAGCAGGTCTTTTCATTTTCTGTTCAGTGTACACAGATTTCTTCCAAGGACTACTTAAAATATTTGACAATATTTCCAGAAACTCAACAGGCTTTACAACTGCATTAGGCATTATGAACTAACAGGGCAATAACAAATAGAACACCTCCGTGCATGTTGTGTTCACTTAGTACTTTCTATGGTTGTTATAACCTAGACATATAAAGCTGGGAAGGGTGTTATACTTTTATTTAATTTTTTCTTGGGCATGATGTATCAATAGCACAGACATCATTTGCATCTTAAACTCAATGTAAAGACTAAAAACCCGAAGAATTATTCTGCAGTGTCTAGGAAGAGAGTGAGTAGTCTGTGGCTTAATGGTACCAGCTCCATAGGTCTTATGTTCATTGCAGTGTCTTGACAACAGACCCACTTAACTACAAATTGATGGAGAAACAAGCAAAGGACAGGAGGAAAGTGTCTGTTTCAGTGTTCAAGCACCTAGATCTGTATTTCATCTTAATGCAGGGTATTGCCATTTTAAGCAGATTTTTATTCCTATGGAATCTCGGCAGACAACAAGCTTTTGATACTTCCAGAACATTCACATTTTAAATTTTTGCTCTGTGTGTCTGTGTGTTCCCTAATTATATTCATAAAGCATTCCTCCTAAGCAGCCCCTTGGGGGTTTCAATAAGATAGCCTGTCATTGAAAAAATACCAGCAAGAGCAATGAAGGCAGAGCCTTACTAAGTCAGAAAAATACAGTCATGGAGTAAGACTACTTCAATAGACTAATAAATTCATCACAAAATTATGATAGGACATGAAGAGTGCTCATAGCTTGGTTTGTAGAGGGGTGTACAAGAATGGATATCTACCAGCGATGGACATATATATGAATTTAAGAATTGCAGTCTTCCAGGAAGTTTTCCCTTCTGCTAATATCCTTCCTTCCTTCCTTCCTTCCTTCCTTCCTTCCTTCCTTCCTTCCTTCCTTCCTTCCTTCCTTCCTGCCTGCCTGCCTGCCTGCCTGCCTGCCTGCCTTGATAGAGGAGTCTCAATATTTCAGGGCTTTACTGAATTCCTTGTCATACAGGTTGCTCAGAGACTCAGAAAATGTGGAGGGAAAAAAAAAAAAAAAAGAAAATCATGTTACTGTATAATTTACATTCAGTTCAGCATGAACTTGATGTGATAAACAGATCACACGAGCCTGCATCAAAATGTTCCAGCAGCCAGACAGGGGAGAAATACACCCACCTCTAAAGAAACTTCTCTGAAATGAAAAGATTTTTTAACAACACAGATTTTTTTTTTTCCCAGGCACTCTGCAGTGTGTAAAATAAGTGTAATTTTGAAATGTATTACATTTTCATACAGCTATATCAAGGTGTCCTGGCCAAGAAGAAAAAGACGCAGATAAGTGTCAGGAAAATTCAGGAAAGAATTTTTTTTTATGTTTTTAAATGTGTTGCTCTGTATTGCAGAGGAGAGTGGTGCTGTGTACATACCTCTGCTTTGGTTTATCACTCCAGCTAGATTTCATTCCAGTAGCACCCAGCATTGCAAATAGAAAACAGATACTCACTGCCAGCCTGATACAAAAGTATATTTAAGAAAGCTTACCTGTGATTTGCATTTAATGGGTCAGAGTGCAGCAAGCTTTAGTTTCCACATGAAGGCAAACTACTACATATTCCATAAGCTAGCCTGAAGTTGCAAATCTTTTGAGTTTACCCTCCCTGCTTCGAAACCAGGAGATGTTTCATCTTGTTCATATTCATAGTATCAGCAATTAAGCATCACTGCAGGAGAAGCATGGGGTCACCTACTTCCTTCTCTGAATTCTTCTGCTGACATTTCTGCCAGTCCTGTAACTCACCTGGTCAGCAGACCTCCAGGGACCGATGCTCTCGGCAGCATTCCTATGCAATCTAACCCATTCCAGGTCTCCATGGTGCTTCCCCCTCTACTCTGCCCTGGTCAGGCCCCACCTGGAGTATTGTGTCCAGTTCTGGGCTCCCTATATAAAAAAGACAGGGATCTCCTGGAGAGAGTCCAGTGGAGGGGTACAAAGGTGATTAAAAGCCTGGAGCATCTTCCCTATGAGGAAAGGCTGAGTGACCTGAGGCTGTTCAGCCTTGAGAAAAGAAGACTGAGTGGGGGGTCTTATTAATGTTTATAAATATCTGAAGTGTGGGAGACAGACAGAATTAGCCAGCCCCTTTTCAATGGTCTATGGAGACAGGAAAAGGGGCAATGGCCACAAGTTGGCGCACAGGAAGTTCTGCACCAATATGTGAAAGAACTTTTACACCATGAGGGTGACAGAGCCCTGGGACAGGCTGCCCAGGGGGGTGTGGAGTCTCCTTCTCTGGAGAGATTCAAGACCTGCCTGGACAGCCAACCTGTGCGACCTGTTCTGGGGACCCTGATTTGGCAGGGAGGGTGGACCCGATGATCTCTCAAGGTCCCTTCCAACCCCTACAATTCTGTGATTCTGTGGTTCTGTTCACACTCAGGATTCAGCCACAGTTACACAGATTGCTTCTGTCCTATGCATCACAGAAAAAAGAACAATGGTCCTTACAGTAGTTGATATGATAGTTCTCTTTCCTTATCTCATATTTATTTCTGGTATGGTTCCTCCTGGGGCTACTGTCCCACTGTGATGCTGAGGTCCCTCACAGTGTGATGTTGCGGTCCCTCACACCCAGCCTGTGCTTTTCAGGTCTATATTCCCAGTTTCATGGTTTCTAACATGCAACTGCATGGAGATTTGTTTCAATATGCTGCCGTAGACAAGGTTTTTTAGAACACCTTACTCCTGGGTCTCTGGTATTCACCTGGACAGTTTTGGTGAGAGCTTTCTCTCTTACAATACCTCCTCAGAGACTCCAGTTTTGTTACGCTCCCAACACGCAGAGATTGTTGCAGTTCCCACTCTTCTCTTTTGAAAGCTTCCACACAGCAGCAATAAATTTGTCATTTATTATTAATGTCCTTTTGGGTATTTTGGCAGAAATAATTATATAGTTTTATGTGGTTGAGGAAGAAGAAAACCTTTGCTGTAAACAAAGTGTTCAGTCTGGGAACAGAGGGGTTTACCTCACTGTAGGGAATATTTTGATTCTCACGCAGACCTCCCTGTTCAAATACCCAATCTTTTATTCTCACTCTCAGAAAATTGCAGCTATTCAAATTATGTGAGTAGTTAGATTTTTTTTTCTTAACAGGGGATTCTTTGTAGGACCTGGCAAAGGTTTTGGTGATGCAGGTATTGGTGGGAAGGCAACACCATGTCTATAGGCCTCATTAAAAAGCCAGTGAATTTGAGGGACATCTCTTTGTCACGGTAAATCATCTGGTGCCTTATCAGACAAGATTCTGGCTGTTCTGTGCTCCTGGACAGAATATTTTCTCCTGTAGGTCCAAGTCACTCAGAAAATACAAAATAAGAGATTTAAAGAAGGTTGAAAAAAAGGGGGACCAATGTCACTTGTGCTGCTATTGACCATCATTTCATGATCATGAAATCAGATTCAGTATTCTGAGCTATTTTAGCTAGGTTCTGTTATTCTATTCCCAGTACAATGGCTAGAGCCACAAAAGCACCATTAGTTTAGCTAGTTCCTCCTCTGCAAATGCAGGAAGATTGGCTTTCTTCTCCGGAGATTTCTGTTACACATGGTTATAAACTGTTCCCAGAAATCTGAACTTCAAACAGTTCATCGCCAAAAGTCTGTTGAGACTTTTACTGTTCAGACTACATTATAAGATTTATATTATTTTCCTGATATTTTTCTTCAGTTTCTAATTCTTTCAGAAAACCAGTGATTTCCAAGGAACTCAGCTCTGCAAGCTGCGAGCTGCAGAGGCATCATAACTTTATATGATGCCCGAATTCCTGCTGCATGGTTGGCACAGAAAAATAATGCAAAGTCTTATACCAAATGTAATAAGTAATTGTTCTCAAACCTTCTATGACTGTAAATAAGCAACTAGGGCAAAGGGGAACCATTGTTCCATCACTAGTAACACCCTGAAAGAACTTCAGATCTTGCTGAGTTGGTGCCTGTGGTAGACTATGGCTGTGAATAGGTAACCAGGTCAAAAGGGGAACCATTGTTTTATCACTAGCAACATCCTGATAGGATTAAATGAGTTAACCAAATAAGATACTGAACACAACGTAGAGGAGGACTACGGGGGACCAGGACGACCCCCACTACCAGCTTACACAGCTACAGAAAAACACTGGAATATGCCACGTGTACCCGGAACTACAGGACTATAAAAAGGGGACTCCAGAAGGGTGAGGTGCGTGCCGTTTGCAGGAGCAAGGGTCTCCTCCGGACGCCCAGCGCTGATATTTGCCTATATCTTGTGGGCTTGCTTAATTAATAAATTGTTGTTTGGCTTTATCAACTGGAGTATGTCTCAAATTTATAACAATTTGGTGCCGTGACTCGGATGCAACTCACGAGATGGGACTCTTGGTCTTATCAGGGAGGCGCCCCGCCTGTTGTTTGGCGGCCTTGGTAGCCCATTTCCCATCTCGATTGCACCGACGAACCCAAATTCCAAGATATTAGGCAAAGGAGGCCGGCAGACCCTATAAACTTTGTGCACAAAGGTCCGGACGAAGACGCAGGACGCGTGAGTATCTGGGGGGGAAATCCGTTCGGTCTGGGTCGGGGATCCTGGAAGCGCGGCGAGTGTGTGTGTGCATGAGAGGGGGACCGGCAGCTCGGATTCCCCAAGCGAGTGCGGACCCTCAGTAGTGCGGTTCTCATTGCCCGCGAGGGCGTGAGCCACGAACCAGGGGAAGCGAGTGAATATATTGTTGACTGAGTGTGCTCCAGACGATGGGACAGAAGAAGAGCAAGCTGTCTGATCCCATGGGTAGCCCAAGGGTAGTGCTACACGGTAAGCCGCCAGACAGTCCTTTGGGGTTAATGATTGCCCACTGAGGGGACTAGCTGTCTAGGCGATGAAAGAATAAAGAGTGTATGATATGGGTAACGTAAACTACAGTGTAACTACAGTGTGACCTCCTGAGAGTGAATAGGGGAAATTTGGATACTACAGTGTGGCCCTCTCAGGATGTATTGCCCCTGTGAAGTTTGTACGTAATTATAGGATGGCCGCCTCTAAGGCAGTCAGTATCTCTAATGATGCTTCTTCCCTGGCCTGGGGGATAGATAAGTTTTGCAATCTTGAGATGCACTGATCTTGTCCCTTACCCCAGGGACAGGATTGGGTGAAAAACTGCTGGCTCCATTAAATTATCTGGGCTGGCAGAATCAGTGCAAAAAGGCTGTGTGTATTCAAGCATGTATGAGCCATGGGGGCAGGGCATTCCCCTTGCTACTCTGGTATATCCGGTCCACCTTAAACCACTGATTAGGGGTCTCCCTGATAGCTTGAAAATCTATGTGCAAAGCCTAAAGGAAAAGATTCTGCGAGCAGTTGATCACAATACTTGCTACTCCAACTAGCAGAAACAGCCTGTTTTAACATGGGAGATTTAAGAAACCTAATCATAGAAGGTATAAAGGAGGCTGCTCCTAAACTTTACTAAAGCCTTTGAGATTGAGCAGGAAAAAGATGAGACACCCTCAGTGTTTTTACAGCGACTGAGAGATCAAATGAGAAAATATTCGGGTATGAATCCTGAAGATCCTGTAGCACAAGGTCTTCTGAAAGTTTATTTTGTGACTAAAGCATGACCTGATATTAGGCGAAAGGTACAGAAGATAGATGGTTGGAGTGAAAGATCTTTGGAAGATTTACTAAGAGAGGCTCAGAAAGTGTTTGTGAAAAGAGAGTAAGAAAAGCAGAAGCAGAAAGCAAAAATGATGGTATCTGCTGTTGATGAGGTAGTAAAGAAAAGAACAGAGCCAGTCTCACCTAGAGATAGAGGGAAAAGCTGGACAAAAGGAAGTGGGAGGGGTGTGAGAAACATGAATGAAGGAGGAATTGGCCGAGGTAGGGGAAAACTTTGGCAATCCCTATGGGCTGGTTTTCTCTCAGCAGGATGTTACGGGTGTAGCAAACAGGGACATCTTAAGTGAGAATATCCTGAGCTAAGAAAAGAAGAAAGGGTAATTCCCTTCATGTCCTTTGAACATGAATAGGGAAGTCAGGAGTTTATTAATTTAAGGTCCTACCAAGAATCCTTGATAAAATTGAAGGTGGGACCCCAGGAGGAGGACGTTGTCTCCCTGGTTGAGCTTCTAGGACTTCCTTAAATTTTATACAGACCAAAGTATAACTGTATCGGGGTAAAAGGGAAAGGATTCCCAGTCCCCATGTTTGAAAATACCACTTTAAGATTAGGTGATGAGAAAATTTGTGGGCAATTTATATATCCCTGATTCCGGAACTAATTTATTGGGAAGAGATTCGATAATACAATTAGGATTGGAATTGAAAACCCAGGATGACCAAATTGTGGTATCCATGGCTTTACTAACAGAGGAAGATGAAAACCAAATTGATCCAATAGCGTGGGTGCGAGAGGGTAATCGAGGTGGATTAAACATTACCACTTTAAAGATTAAACTTAAAAGGGACAATGACATTATTTGCCAAAAACAGTATGCTATTTCATTGGAAGGCTGTAAAAGTCTCCAACCATTTATAGAGAGTTTAATTAAAGATAAGCTTTGGAAACCATGTATGTCTCCTTTTAATACCCCAATCTTATCAGTAAAAAAAAAAAAAGACAACAAACAAACAAACAAACAAAACCCCCGATGGGTCATATCCTTTGGTACAGGATTAAAATACCAGATGACCACAGATGGTTTAGTGTGATTGATTTAAAGGATGCTTTCTGGACCTGTCCACTGGACCCTGATAGTAGAGACATGTTTGCTTTTGAATGGGAAGATCCTTTCACAGGACAAAAGCAACAATTTATTTAGATGGACAGTTTTACCTCAGGGATTCACTGAATCACCAAATTTATTTGGACAAGCATTGAAACAAGTATTAGAAAAGTTTAAAGTCCCAACTGAAGTCACCCTTCTACAATACGTAGATGATCTTTTAATCTCAGGGAAAAATAAGAGAATCGTGAAGGAAACAACAAATGCTTTGCTAAATTTCCTAGGGAAACAGGGACTAAAAGTATCAAAAAAACCAAACTGCAGTACATGGAAAAGAAAGTTAAATATTTAGGACATCTAATCAGTGAAGGGAGACAGAAAATAAACCCTGAGAAGATGAGTAGTTGAGTTACTTCTCCCGAAAACTAAGAAAGAGCTGTGAAAATTTTTGGGATTGACAGACTATTGTCGCCTATGGATTGAATCATTTGTACTAAAAACAAAGGGATTATATTTTAAATTGTTAGAAGAGCCTAATGACTTGGTATGGAGTAATGAAGAAAAAGAATTAATACAAGGATTAAAACAAAACTTGATCACTACTCCTGTGTTGGCACTGCCCTCCCTTAACAAACCATTCCACTTGTTTGCTACCATAGATAAGGAAACAGCCCTGGGGGGGAGGTTACTCAAAAGTGGGGAGGCAAACGACAGCTAATTGCCTATTTATCTAAACTGCTGGACCCAATATCCCGAGGGTGACCTGAATGTGTACAGGCAATAGCAGCCACAGCCCTCTTGGTGGTAGAAAGCAGAAAGCTAACTTTTGGAAGAGCACTTATAGTAAGCACTCCACATCAAGTAAGGACAATTCTGACTCAGAAGGCAGGAAGAGGTCTCACTGATTCTAGGATTTTGAAGTATGAGGCAATTTTAATGGAAA
Source organism: Gallinula chloropus (assembly GCF_964237585.1). NCBI lineage: Eukaryota > Metazoa > Chordata > Aves > Gruiformes > Rallidae > Gallinula > Gallinula chloropus. The sequence goes on along the minus strand of NC_140089.1, from coordinate 5,391,095 downwards.
AAGATGATTTAGTTATAACTGCTGAATCATGCCTCAATCCTGCCACCTTTTTATCAAAAGGGGAGACTAATAACCAAGAACTTGAGCATAACTGCTTAGACATAATAGAATATCATACTAAAGTGTGACCTGACTTGAGGGACATACCCTTGCCAACAGGTCTCCGTTTATTTACCCACTGGGTAGTACAGGCACTAGTGGACCACTTTGGAACCAAGTATATGTGTATTGAAATTTATAAAATCGCCAAAAGGATGGTGGGAAAGTGCCTGACATGCCAGAAGGTCAATAAACAACAACTCAGAAAAAAAGATACCGGGAGGGAGGGACCCTTTCTTGTGTTGCTTACCACAGATACTGCGGTTTGAACAGCCGAAAAAGGTTGGACGCACACGAGCAGAATAAAGACCGGTTCGAGAATCTCAGTGGGAAACTACAAACAACCCTGACAACTTGAACGCCACCTTTCGAAGAACCAGCGAGTAAAACTGTCTATGAATGACAATTTATTTTGTTCAAATGTTGGATGTATATGTTATACTTTCTTTTGTTTTGAGTGTCGAGTGTGTAAAGACAATTGGTGGGTACGTTATAGAGAAAGAGAATATACCCCAGACATTTGTGAAAAATGTTATTGGGCAGAAAGAAAACTAACCGAATTAACCCTTAAATTAGCAGTAAAAATCGGAGATATTATCCAAGGGTCTGAAGAGTGGTGGAGGATATATACAAAAGGGATAAATCCCAAATTAGGTTGTACATATCCTAATGAATATAAACAAGGTAGACCAAAAATAATTCGGGTAGTGTGCCGGTTCCAGGTGAAACATCTGGATTGTTCAGCCCTGGAAGTGAAACATAAAAATTGGGAAGCCTATAACACTCGTAAGCAGAGGACAGGAAGAACCCCTGAAGACTATGACTGCTGCCGAGAAGATGGAACACCTTGCTGCTCCAAGCAACGGAGTAGGCAAAGGAGGCAGAGGCATAAGGAAATCGTGGGGTATTAAGCCCTCCAGTCCTATCATGAGGTGGCTCCATACACCAAGGCTGAAAAAGGCACCAGATACCCAAGAACCAGAAAATACCAAACAAAAACGATTGAGTCCAAGCATCACCACTCTAGAATAGTTATTATGAACCCACCAATTGCCTTAAATAAAGGGGGGCTAATAATTGTATTTTTATAGATTTATTTTAATTTTGTATTTTGTTATTTGGGGCCTGGGACCGCATTAGATCCAAGGCAAAACGTATTGGGTTACATTATCTCAAGCTTTGAATGCTACTACTTTTTGTGCTAGTCTTGCCACACCAAGTACTCCATTTATCACATGTTTGGTAGGAGTGCCACTGAATAGTTCCACCTGGAAAGTTTTTGAGGTTGCAATGAGTAAAATAGCAAGATGTCCTTATATTTATAATGCCAGTGAGGGCATGACAAGGTATGATTCTTGGGATGATAGAGTCCCAATTGGTCCAGAACCACAGGAACTGGAATTAATGGATTCTTTGAATACCAGCTATTGTATATACATAGATGCTGCCAAGTACCCATGTAACGAAGGTGATCACGTTAATGTTTCTTGAATGATGACCTAAAACCGATTTAGAAAAAGAAGAGGCATCGATGCTATTATCTCAAAAAGCTGTTAGTCGGTTTGAGAAACAAATTGGTCAAAATTGAAAGGGGGGATTGTAATAAGTAATTGTTCTCAAACCTTCTATGACTGTAAATAAGCAACTAGGGCAAAGGGGAACCATTGTTCCATCACTAGTAACACCCTGAAAGAACTTCAGATCTTGCTGAGTTGGTGCCTGTGGTAGACTATGGCTGTGAATAGGTAACCAGGTCAAAAGGGGAACCATTGTTTTATCACTAGCAACATCCTGATAGGATTAAATGAGTTAACCAAATAAGATACTGAACACAACGTAGAGGAGGACTACGGGGGACCAGGACGACCCCCACTACCAGCTTACACAGCTACAGAAAAACACTGGAATATGCCACGTGTACCCGGAACTACAGGACTATAAAAAGGGGACTCCAGAAGGGTGAGGCGCGTGCCGTTTGCAGGAGCAAGGGTCTCCTCCGGACGCCCAGCGCTGATATTTGCCTATATCTTGCGGGCTTGCTTAATTAATAAATTGTTGTTTGGCTTTATCAACTGGAGTATGTCTCAAATTTATAACACCAAACACATTAACAGTCAAGTTAAGAAACAGATAGGCAACATCACAACGCATGTGTTTAACCGCTCTTTTGCGAGGGAGAAAGGAGTGAGAAAGCAGCAACTTCCATCATCCAGGGATGCTGTCAGGGGATGTTCCTGCTGTGCAGGGAAGATTCTCCCTGTCTGAAAACTCAATCAGCTTTTAACACTAGTTCTGCAAACAGCTGTGACACCTCAAAGTGTTTTTTAACCCTCTTGAGCTAAACTCCGTGCTTCGGGGAATCGTTCTTATCAACAGTCTAGCTGTGTCTGGTCACAAAAACACTTAAAGGAATTGCAGCATTTGAGTCAACACAGGCTTTCAAAACTGTTTATGCTCTGGATTTAAAGCAGGCTGTGGAGCTGTGGTTCGTGTTCTTCCTTAGGCCACAGTGGCATCTAGTGGTCCTGCGCTAAGTGGATGGGGAAAAGAAAATGTACGTGAAAAACAGACTCTCTGTGACCGTAACTTCATATAAAATGATTTTTACACAGTCATGCATACGTTAAGATAGAATTTTCAAAAACACTCAGGGCTTGCTCACAGTCAAGAATTGTCAGTTAGCATTCGATACCTAAATACCTTCCTAAACCTGGCCTGAGGGACTTCAAGTGTATGTGTAAAGTGAAAAAATAGACCCTGACATATATTGGGTGTTCTGTGCTACATTTCTTGCTGCATGTAAACTCTTTCTTTTCAGTTGTGTGGTTCTGTGAATACATTCGTGGTGTGCTCAAATGCTTTCTTCACTGCAGATCTGGGTAAATGCTGCAGGAAAAGAGAGGAATTTGAGCACTTACACTGTTCGGTGACGTCAACTCCACTAAAATAATGCATTTTTAGCATTAATAGGATGGGGCTATTATATCTACATGGATAACTGAGATTTGGGTTTGGTTAATGTTGCAGCTTGAGTGGCTGGAATTTTTAAGTAATCACATCATTGAGAAATTTGGCACTTAAACTGTGTATATCTATTATGATATCTTCCACTTAAAATTTCACACAGCAAAAATCTTCCCATTCTCTTTTCAGTGATTTTTGCCATCGTTTGTGGTGACGGTGAGTGATAAAGAGCATTTCTGCTATTGCAGCTAAGAAACAGAGTGGACCAAGGAAGTATATGGAGATTATCACTGCAGAGATAGTCAACCAGAGAAATGGTGTGTGACTAAATGTACCTAACCCTCTGAGAAAGAATTATACTCCAAAGTCATCCATTTTGTCTTAATGAGGTGATGCGATGTATCTTTACACCGCTGTTTTTATGCAGCTCACATTAGAGGCCGACCCAGCTGAATAGCAAAATACTTCAGTTTGATTTTGAAGCCAGTGGTTGGTCTGCTCGCTAATTGAAATCCTGTTTCTCTTCATTATTACAGTTAAGATCTAGGTAATGTCCATGAGCATCTTTCTGGTTTTGACAATCTGCTCACTAGTGCGTGGCATAAAAATAAAAACAATGGAGATAACGGGACTCACACTGCACACCTGGTAGTGGTAGCTTTAAAATTAATGTCATTTGGAACCATTAAGGGATTTATTTTCTTCTTGGAATGTGGATGGGGTTTCCATTAACATTAATGGGAGTTAAGTGAGCACAACAATGGGAGGAAACACTGTCACGTGTAAAAGAAAGGATGGCCAATTTGAAAAAAAAAAAAAGCCCCCAAAAAAGCTGAGTAGAAAATCACAAGAAAGACATAACAGTGCTTTCCTGGCTGATGGAAGCAATACCATGGGTCACATCAACTTCAGCCACTTTTCCACTTGGAGTATTTATGTTTCTGTATGTTAAGCTGCTACAGGAGAGAGAAAGGAAAATTCTCACTGCAGCAGGAAAAACTGTAAGTACAGTGAATCACTGTTTTTGGGTCTGCAGAGCTCTGTGGTGACTTTAACTGTCATATTAAGGCATTTTTAAAAGTCCACTGAAACAAGCTTGCAGATTTAAAATACGGGCCTGACAGTGAGTTAAATACCATAGGATATCATGAACTTTCTTAGGCAAAGCAGAAGCTGGAAAAAGAGGTATACTTATAGTGCAGAGGAAGAAAATACCGTACTTTGAACCTCCTTTCATTCAGAAAACTACACAGAACTTGAGTGCAAACAACTCGCTTGATGGCACCTAAGTTCAAAATATATATTGCTGAAACTGTGTCCACGAGATTCTGTGTCCACAAAATCTTGTCCTAGAATCAAAGACCATCTAGTTCCAACACACCTGCCATGGGCACGGACACCCTCACTAGAGCAGGCTGACCAAAGACCCATGTAATTTGGCCTTGAACCTTGCCACGGATGTGATTTCCACAACTTCTCCAGGCAACCACTGCCAGGACCTCACCACACTCACAGTAGAGAACTTTTTCCTAATGTCTAACCTAACCCTGCCCTCTTTCAGCTTGAAGCTATCACCCCTTGTCCTGTCCCTCCACTCCCTTGTGAACAGCCCCTCTCTCACTTTCCTGTGGGACCCCTTTAAGTATTGGTAGGCTGCAATTAGGTCTCCCTGGAGTCTTCTTTTCCTCAAACTGAACAAGCCCAACTGTCTCAGCCTGTCTTCATAAGAGAGGTGCTCCAACCACCTGATCATCTCTGTGGGCTTCTCTGGACTCTGTCTGCATGGCAGTGGGCAGGGCTGTGTAGAGTGGACAATGCCAACTTCCATATTTGTCATTAGCAGTGCTCCCTCTTATTTTACTCCCTATTATTTGCAGTGTCTGGGCCATTGAAGCCAAATGCGGACCCTCTGGCTGCCTTTATCTTAGTGCCAGGCAGCTGAATAGTGGCTTGCTTGGGACTCAGGGCATATTGCAAGAGAAGGAATTCCAAGGCTCAGCCCAGGTTTCAGTTCCTTGAATTATGCAGCACTGCTCTGTTTAGTCTGGGTTTACAGGACAACTCAAGTCTGAGCTATCCACACAGCTCTCCATGGGCTGTTTCTGCTGAGATGGGGCCTCCAGGCAATCCAAGGTTGAGTTGCTTTTACAGGACCTCTATGAGCTGCCTGGTGCACTGGACATTGCTGAAACCTGTTTGTGGGACTCTGAGACAGACAATCCTTACACCAGCATTTGTCCTGCTGCTAAAATATTTATTTCATTTTGCTAAAATTTATCATCTTTACCTGCAACTAGAATTTTCCCATTTTAAGGTTCCCTGGGAAAAAAATGCGAAAGGAAGGTATGTAGTTGTGCACACTTTTAGGTAAAACAAGCCTAGTTTTAAAGTAAATTAGATTTAAAGTAAATTAGATATAAAGTAAATGAAATCAATAAAACCCACTTCAGCAGATAGGATTTGGAGAACAGAAAGAAGCTAAACAAGATTATTATAGGCTACACATTGTATTTTATTCTGACAGCCTATATTTGAGCAAGAAACTGATATTATTTTGAAAATGAAATACATATTATTATACACTCTTCCTATCAGTGTATGCACATGAGCAAAAGACTCTAGAAATCCACAGATAAAATGTCCATGGGAATGGTTGTTCAAGTCCAAACAAGAAAGCTTAGTGACAGCCTTAAAACTTCATTCTTGAAGCAGCTGCCCAGGCTTGCAAAGGCATGCCCAGTCCCATGTAGAGAGAGCCAGGACTAAGCAGATGACAGTGTGTCACCATTTGGCAATTTTCACGAATACCTAAAAATATAGTACACAGCTGAGAAATCATATTTGGTAACAAATTTGGATAAAGAATTACATGGTAAATGAAACAAAGGAAACAGACTATTTCCACTTTGTCCTACGACTGTGAGCATTTTACCGTTTTCCAAGCTTTAATTGCTCAAAGCTCACAGAAAAATACATTTCTCATTTTGCATGGCTCCTCCACATCAGTAAGCTGCAAAGACCTAATTAAAATAAACGATGCTTTCCCAGCTCATAATCGTGTCTAGCTGAAAAGAATAAAAATGGTGTGTAACATTGAGAAACATGATGAAATGAGAGCCAGGAAAAGAGATTTTTCTATCCCTGTAGGACTATATTCTGGAAAGCCCATCTCCCACTCTTGAAGGAAACAGCTCATGTAAAGCTCCAGCTGATTTCCAGCTCAGGAAGTGCATTGCTCACTGTCCTTTCTGCTCTGCTACCATCTGTGCTACTTGATGGCAACCCGATGACTGCAGTCATCAAAACAGTCTTTATGATCCATTGGGTTTCACTAATCTGGTACCTTACAGCATGTGAGAACTTGATAGGACCAAGCAGTCTGTACCATAGTGTGGAAAATGCTGGGAAGTGTTGCTTTTGCAAACTGAAGTGGGTTGTCATATTTGTTTTGTGCTGACTTGTGGAGGACTCGGGCTGAGCACATAAATTAAGAGGGAGTACTGTTAATACAGTTTCGCTGTTGGTTGTGTTATGACAAAATCCCTCTCTCAAATAAGGGTTAAAATGTGACTGAAGGACATAAAGCTCAACCAACAGGCTTCGACAGTGCTGATTCATACTGGGCCACCAATTGCCACATCAAGGCAAACAGGCAAGACCAGGGGTAGAATCGCCCATTAGTACAAACCTTTTCAGAGGCTACAAAATTAACATGAGCAATCTGAAACCTGTATCGAACTTTGGCTTCCTTCAGCCCTAGGCCCATGTCATTTGGCTTCCTTCAGCCCTAGGCCCATGTCAGTCTCCCCGTGGAAAGTTAAGTTAAAGACAAGTAGTTGCCAGTAAGCAGTTGTCCCAGACAAAATGACTCCTGCATTTTAATTTTCTTCACCAAGGGAAGCAGGAATCTCCCAGACGTGCCATGTGTATTATATTGTGTACTGCTGTGGATGGGGCGCCTTGGTTGAGCCTGTAAAATCCATAGTTAAACAGGGGAAGGAGGTGAAAAGTTCAACCAGAGGAAGACTTCAATCCTTCCTCACTGAGACCCCTGAAGACCATTACCACGGGACAATGCACGGACACAATTGGGAGGAGTTTATGGAAACCACCTCTTGGAACTCATTTTTAGGACCTTTGGCATTTCTAACAGTGCCTAATGTGTGCCCAAATCTTCTCCCAAGCATGGTGTGGTGAAAAGAGACTGGACCAGAGGGTTCAAACACACAATTCATTTGAGCACCGTGTGCAGGTTTTATGGATGCCATGGAGAAATGCATTATTGCAGCTTAAAAGCAAGGCTACCCAATAACAACCACATAATAGGATAACTGTGGTCATTAAATCTATCCAGCAAAGATCCCACCTGAACTGCAGAGGGTCCGGGTGTAAGTTAAGTCGTTTTATAAATTCTGTATTACACCAGTTATAAATTGTACTACTTTGATTCTGCTTGTAGAAGTCCTGTGCCACTCTAATAATAAACCCTGTGCTATACTAATCACAATATTTTCTTATGAAAAATAAAGCTTTAATTGTAAATATGATTTGGTGGTGTTATCGTTCTGCCAAGGATCCCTGCAAGAGCCCATCTGTCCCTTCAGTGTCAGGTGACAGCCACATATGGTATCACATTTAGCAGAATGTTTTAAATAACAGTGTGCAGATAATTCGGAATTCCTTGCTGCAGTAGCTGAATAATTTCAAGTTAAATTTTGGCTCCTATGTAAATGATTGCTTTTAAAGTCTTACCAGAACAGGTCTCAGGTATTCTATGACCAGGAATTCGTCCTCACTCCACAATTACCAGTCACAACAGACGCCTTCATCAGAGAAATTTGATTAGATCAGGATGAGATTTGCTTGCAGCAACAGGTTTTCTTTTCCAGTAGCTGTCAAGCACCACAATGAAATTTGTAATTTTGATTCTATTTAACTTACTCTCTTCCCCTTCTTCCCAAATTCCCCATCCTACCAAAGTACAAGATTATAGTTTCCTTTGGATAGGAACTAACGTTCATAGAATCTCAGAATCTCCTGAGTTGGAAGGGACCCATGAGGATCATCAAGTCCAACTCCCAGCTCCACACAGGGCCAGCCAGGTCAGAGTGCATCATCCAGATCCTTCTTGAACTCGGCTGAGCTCGGTGCTCTGACCACTTCCCTTGGGGAGCCTGTGCTAGTGCCTGACCCCCTTTCAGTAGAGAACCTCTTCCTAACATCCAGCCTAAACCTCCACTGGTGCAGCTTCATGCCTTTCCCTTGGGTTCTATTCCTGGTACCCAAAGAGAGGAGGTCGGCACCTGCCCCTTTGCTCTCCCTCCTCAGGAAGCTACAGACCACCATGAGGTCTCCCCTGAGCCTCCTCTTCTCCAGGCTGAACAAACCCAGGGCCTTCAGCTTCCTCATAAGACCTTACTTCCAGACCCTTCCACATCCTTGTTGCCCTCCTCTGGACACTCTCCAATAGCTTCATGCCCCTCTTGTACTGTGGTGTCTAAACTGCACCCAGTACTTGAGATGAGGCTGCCCCAGTGCAATGTAGAGCAGGACAATCCCCTCCCTGGACTGGCTGGCCATGCCGTGCTTGATGCACCTCAGGATATGGTTGGCCCTCTTGTCTGCCTGGGCGTGCTGCTGGCTCATGGGTAACTTGCTGAAGACAGCAATTTCAGACTAGATCTTTTGCCTAATTCAAGTTTATTCCATGCTAGGGTACAAAATGCAGCAATCTGTGTTTTCCAATGAAAAAGAGTAATTACTGGGAACTATGAAGACAGAAGAGTTATGTACTTAAGAGCAGAAGACAGACATTTCTGTGGTTGTTAATCTGCATATTGGTAGCCAAGGTCTTAATTGAATTACTGCATATTAGATTTTTCCTCACCAGCAAACAGCTATATTTTAAAAAAAACCCAAACAGTACTACTCAGTATAATTAAAAACAAAAACAAAACAGAAAACTGTTAATAGCTATAATTTTCTTGGGAAGAAACCTGAGGATGTGCTCCATAAGCTCCATTATCTTCCAGGATATTTTATTAATGAGATTATTAATCTCTGGGTATCACATTAAAATAATAAAGATCATTAATCTGCAAACAACATTGATGACACATGCTGTATATCCCCTTTGTCATGAAATGTTGAGTCTCTCCAATCACCAGTACTTGAGGATGAGTGGTGCTCAGTGTGGGAAAAGCTGAAACAGACCCATGACTTTCCTGCTTTGTCCACTGCCTTTTAGAGTAAAGAAGGATGCCAACAGCTGATCATCCCTTTCCATACCTCAGCCTGCACACTGGAATATAACTGATGCCTGTAGAAGTCTTGGGCTTTAAAACAAGCAAACAAAAATCTCATAAAAGTAAAATGAAACACTACATATAGGTATGTTGAAGTAGTTCAGTAGACTGGAACTTGTTTGGGTAAGGTACCTTCTGGCAAGACTTTCCCCACTGGCTTCCAAACCAGAGGCACCGAGTGGGACCCAAGGACATTTCTGTTACAAGTTGGACTAGAAAGTGGTGCCAAACATCTTGAAAGCACATTTTAAGCAGAAACTGCATTTGCATTTTCTGTCCCCATCGTCCAATGGCTCTCCCTTTGTTCTCCACATCTTTTCTGAAGTCCTCAGCTGTACTTTCACTGCCAGAAATATACAGGTGTTACGTGAAGTCAGCTCAACCCTTACAGCCCTCAACAAGGAACTGCAGTTTGGTTTTGAAGAAGTCAGTCATGGTTGAACTAAATTATTTCAGTTATGTGGAAATAAAATCTGCTGTGCAGTGTGAGGTTTACACTGAGATAGCCAGTTCTACACAAAAACTACCTTTCACTTGAGGCTTTAGTGTTCCTGTCACCATTTCCTTGCTGAAACATAGAAAAATAGAAGTGTCCATTCATCTGCCTGAGTCAATGTTGACAAATTGCTAAACTCTTGAAAACCTCAGGATTCCTAAGATATATGCCCTGGAATATAACGTATTTCTCTGCTGAAGCTTCATTCCATTAAGCAATATACGATTTTTTCTTTTTCCTACACATTGCTGATATTTTCCTTGTTGATCTTAAACCTTCCAGTCCTTTTCAAATGGCAAAAAGTATTATTCTCATCTCTCCTGACCTGGTGAGAAATGTTAAATACTAGTCTTCCTACAGCTTTGTCCTTTCAACACTCACTAATCCATGTTTTTCCAATATTTTCTTGGAAGAAAAAGGAAAGTTAGCCAGTTAAACTATCTGAACAATTATATTTTGTATTTTAAAAAGGTGTAAAGTTGATTAAATAATTAATGTGTGTGAATTAAAGTATGATTTTCCTTTGAGAATTGTATTTGCCACTTTCCAAGTTTCCAGTTTAGAATTTTAGTTAAAGTTTTATATATCTGGAATGTTCTATACAGAGTTTTTCAAAAAGTAATTTGGATATTAGTTGCCTGTCTTCTCTATAAAGAAAAAACACAGAAGTTTTATAATTATAAAAGCTTATTTTAAGACTACTGAAATTATGCTTGCGCAGTTGGTGGTCCAGAGAGGCAACTGATCCATATTGCTGTCATTGGATCCATTTTTGTAATCTAGACCAAATGTAGAATGACTTTTTTCCATGAATTTGCCAGGACAGGACTTGGGTCAGATCATGTTTTCTCTACCAATACTGAGCTTGGTTTCTTAAGTATTTGAAAAGGGCCTATCCTATTGTGGGAATCGCTGAAAAATGATCACAAATCCATCAACCACTTGAACTAAAGTGAATGCTAAAATAAGATTAGAGGTCACCTTAGAGGGCTTTTTTCCCTTTTCATTTGAACAGCAATGGTGAACTGGGAACAGCAGATGAGGAAGAGGCTGAGGTTCTCAACAACATTTTCACCCCAGTTTTCACTGGTAACCTCTCTCCTCACCGCTCTTAAATTAATAGCCCACAAGGCAGGGACCACGAGACAGAATCCCTCCCACTGTCAGTGAAAATCAATCAGGTTTGTGATCATCTAAGGAACCTGAACATACACAAGTCCATGAGACCTGGTGAGATGCATCACAGAGTCCTGAAGGAACTGGCTGATGTAGTTACCTAGACACTCTCCATGATATTTGAAAAGTCATGGAGATCAGGTGTAGCCCCTAGTGACTCAAAGAGAAGAAACATCATGGCCATTTTTAAAAAGGGTAGGAAGGGGGACCTTGGGTGGTGGTCAGTGGCTTCTACTCCAGATGGAAGAAGGCAAAAAGCAGAGTTCTTCAAGGGTCTGTGCTGGGACTGATGTTGGTTAGTATATTTATTAATGATATTAAGAGGGGAATTGAGTGCACCCTCAGCAAATGTGCTGATGACACCAAGCTGAGTGGTGAGATTAATGTGGCAGAGGGACAGGATGCCATCTAGAGGGACCTGGATAGGCTGGAGATGTTGGCCCAGGTGAACCTCATGAGGTTCAAGAAAGCCAAGTTCAGTGTCCTGCACCTGGGTTGGGAGAACCCCCTTTATCCATACAGGTTAGAAGATGTGCTTGAAAGCAGCCCTGTGGAACATGACTTGGAGGTACTCATGGATGAGAAGCTGGACATGAGCCACCAATGTGCATCTGCAGCCCAGAAGGCCAACTGCATCCTGGGCTGCATCTAAAGAAGCATGACCAGCAGATTGAGAGAGGTGATTCTGCCCCTCTGCTCTGCTCTGGTGAGACCTCATCTGGAGTACTGTGTCCAGCTTTGGAGCCCTCAACACAAGAAGTACATGGACCTGTTGGAGAACCACAAAATTAACCAAAGGGCTGACAGAGTTGGCATTGTACAGCCTGGAGAACAGAAGGTTTCAAGGTGACCTTATAGTGGCCTTCCAGTACCTGAAAGGTACCTATAAGAAAGCTGGGGAAGAACTGTTCCCAATGGCATGGAACAATAGGACATGAGGGATAATAGCTTTAAACTAAAAAAGGGGAGATTTAGGTTGGATATTAGGAAAAAAATTCTTCAACATGAGGGTGGTAGATCACTGGAACAAGTTTCCCAGAGAGCTAGTGGAGGCCCCATCCCTGGTGATATTCAAGGTTAGGCTTGCTGGGACTCACTGAAGTGGAGATGCCCCTGCGTATTGCAGGGTGTTTAACTAGATGGCCTTTAAAGGTCCCTTCCAACCTAACACATTCTATGATTTGTTGATTCTATGATTTAGTATCTCCTTTGCATTAAATTACACCAGTTTGCCTGACATTAACAGACACGATTTTCATGGGTTAAAAGCCAAGGAAGATCAATTTTTTCGGTCTGACAACCCACTTGAGTGCTGGTTTTGTTACCTTTGCTGCTGCCACTCCCTCACTGACTCACAACTTCCCAAACTCAATAGACTTTTTGTTGAGCAACAATAAAATATTAGCTCTATGCATAGAAGGTGACATAAACAGCTCACAACTAGAGTGGATCACAACCTACTCTTTTTAACAATGCCATTTCAGTTTCTGCTGAATCATAGAGTAATACAGACAAAATATTCTTACTACCATACTGTATTTGTAAGATGACTGTGTCTTCAATCAGTAACCAGAATAAAAATCCCGATAAGCAGATAGAACTTCCTTAAAGGCAACAAATATTTTTCATCAATGGCATTGTTATATACTGCAGTGTGCCCATAAAAAGTCTCTGATCAAGAAGGACCATGGTATGAGCTAGCATCAGTATTTAGAATAATAAGCTGCTGCTGACATCTTGGGAAATACAAAACTTTAAAAAAGAAAAATTTAATTTCTAATGCAACAGGAGGAATCTGAATGGACAGTAAAAAGGATAATCTAATTCTGAATGCTGTGAAATGTAAGAAGTGCTCGACATGGTATTTAGTTGTCCTCCAATAAAAGTACAACCTCCCTTCTAATAGACAAAATGAAAGGCTCATATATTAGAAAACATAAGAAATAAAATGTATTCCTTTGAATTGGAAAGCAGAGGAATGAAGAAGCCAGATGGCTGTTATTGATGGTAAAATAGGACATAATGAAAAAGAGAAACATAAAGACTTTAAGAATCACTGAAACATCACGTTCCTTTCTTTGGTCCATCTTTGGATCAGAATAATGGCACTTTACTATTACAGAGATAGGCATTATAGTGGAGAAAGGTATTTGCAGGGTTAGGTTTTATGTCTTTTTCCAATTAGGTTGACACATCTGCCTAAATATGTCTTTGAGGGGTCTTTTTTCTGTATAAATATCTATCTACATGTAAAATATATATATATATATAATACATAAACACACACATAGGAAGTATGGAAGTTTTTTACACTGCAGATTAATTTAGGAGTAGGCAGGTTTTATCTGTATTTCTCTATTACTGTTTCCATCACTTTTAAATTATGCAAAGAACCATTAGGAGAATAAAAATTAAAAAAAATAATTGTTTATCTTTGAAGGTTAAGAGAATGTTCAACTGTTTCAAAGATGTGCTAAAACACATGCTGATGACTCTCACTGTCATGAGAGCAGCGGGCATGGCAGCCAGCCTGCAGGACCGGTCACTTTCCAACCAGATATACTCTAAACAATATTGTTCAGCTTTACTTCTATGCCTTTTGCAGCATATTCATTACAGTCTGTTTTCAGAAACGTGCATTATATTTCCTGCTGAGCATATATGTTTCCGTCCTATTCCACATATAATTGGTTTATGTGGCAGTCTACTTGACTCTGTGTGGGTGCACCCGCGTGTGTATAAATGCGTTAAAAGTCATCTCCTAGATGAGTTCTTGATTGAGTTTCACTTTTATTTCAAATTGCTTTGAGGGCTGAAAAGTGGTTTTTACTGTGAATGAGGACATCACAATGAGGATATTGATAATGGATAGGGCTCACCAGCTACAGAATACCCTATACAACAAATACTGAATTTTCTATTGGCAGTACACAACAAAAGTACATTGAAACCACAACACAGCGACAAAGCTGATGCTGTGACTAATGTAACAATTCATTGCTGTACAAAAAAAAAACCCCAAAGCCTTGGCTCTAGAATGTGGTAAAATCCCCCTAAAAATGTGAAATAAACAACAGGCTATTGTTACTTCTTACACTTGAAGTTCAATAGGGTTTTATAGGCACTGAAGCTGTAACAATGCTCATGTCACCATAGACATAGTCTCACACTGCACGTTTCTAAGTAGGTTTTAAAAAGACAAACACCTTCAGGCAGGAGGCAAGAATGAGTTTTATAAGTGTGTTTCGTTTGCTTAGAGGTATGGCAATCATTTTATTAACACAGGGTAGACTAAATTACGATATGGCCTTAGTGGCAAGGTTAAACTGTTCAATAAGGTTGGGCAATCATTGCCAAAGAGAATAAATTCATTAAATAAATTACTGAACGCACAGTGGTACATGTAGTTAATTCACTGCATTTTAAATACCAGTGCAAATTATCATCTGGAAAACCAACTAGTTTATGCTTTCTAGAATTGCCTCTATAATTTTGTATGACTTCTTGTTTTTTTCCTAAATTTATTCAGGAAATCATTGTTCTGTGACCCATCCTAGGTTTTAAATTCACTGCTAGACGTTTCCAGACACAGATATTAACATTTCTACAATGTACAAATATACATTTTTCACCATATAAAAATATCAACTGGAACCAAAGCTATGTGTCGGTTTTAAAATGTTGCCTTCTCAAAAAAATGACTTTATTTATTTGCAAAATTTGGAAAAGGAAAACAAATAATAACCATTAAGAAATTTCAGTTTTACTGTTACAGCTTCTTGCATAGATAAAGTATTCTTATTCACCAGCAGAATAAGTATATACTGTATTTTCATTACTTTTGTGCATTAAATACACATGACTAATTAGCCAGCATAGAGCATTAGCAAAATATGGAATAACCCAGGTGTATTTTGGGATGCCAATAGAATTTATGGCTGTGTGACCTAAGACAGTGTAGCACACTGCTTTACAACCACTCTTCACATCCGCCTCCCTGCAGCCAGACCCAGCCATATGTGCAGATTGGTTGGGCTGCAGTTGGGCCTGTGACAAGCACGTGGCAACACCATTGATCTCCATGGATTTGCCTCCAACATCTCCAAGGGTGACTGAGGCAAGGGCCTGAAGCAATTTTGGTGGGACGTGTTCTTTAAGATTAAACAGTTGTTTGTTTTTTTCCCCAGTATAACTGTGGTGGTTCACTTTGGCTGGCTACCAGGTACCCACCCAACTGCTTTCACTCCCCCACCTCAACAGGACAAGGGGAGAAAATAAGATGAAACTCTTATGGTTTCAGATAAAGACAGGGAGTTCACTTACCAGTTACCTTCATGAGCAAAACAGCTTCCAGCAGGGGGAATATTGATTTATTGCAAATTAAACTGGGTTTGGATAGTGAGAAACAAAGAAAAAAAAAAACCAAACAAAACCTTAAACATTTTCCCACACACTCCTCTTTTTCTCAGAGTCCACATCACTCCATTCCTAACACCTCTAAGCCCTTCATACTCAAACTGGTAGTCCAGGGGTGGTGAATGGGGATTGCAGTCACTTCATAACAGTTTGTACCTGTTGCTCCACTCCACACGTTTCCCCTGCTCTGGTGCAGGCCATCAAGAAATTGTTCCACCATCTGTCTGCAATGGGCTGCAGTCTGTTAAGATAAACCTGCTCCAGTGTGGGCTCTCTATGGACTGAAGCTTCTTTCAAGGAATCTCCACCTTCTCTAATGTAGAGTCCTCTGGGATACAGTATAGGTATCTGCTCTGCTGTGGTCCACCATGCTGTGCAGGGAGACAACACGCTTCACCATGGGCTTCTCCATGGACCACAGGGGAATCTCTGCTCCTATGCCTGAAGCACATCCTCCCCTTACTTCTTCTCTGACCTTAGTGTCTTTTGGGTGGTTTCTCACTTTTTTTTCCTCACACCTTACTGCCATGAAGCATTTTCTTATCATTCACTAAATGTGTTTGCAGAGACGTACCATCAGCTTGGATGAAGAGCTCAGTCATATCCTGTCATGGGTCCATTATGGAGCCAGCTCTGCCCAACATGTGGGCAGTCCTTTGTCTCTTCTCACAGGGGTCATTCCTGCAGCCCCCCACTACCAACACATGGACAAGGACACCAGACACCCAGAAGATCCCATTTCAAGCACTGCTGCAAATGGGCAGGAACTTCAGTAGCTTTTCAGAGGAAGTTTCCAGAATACTTTATCCTGGTGCCTCTGTCTTTTCCCAGGAAGCAAAAACAAAGGAAACCAAAAGCCATGTAAGTAAAAGACGTTCAGTTCCTACATAAAACTTTGAAGACCAAGTTATAAATAGTTAATAATAATTAATATTATTAACTACATATAATAGTTAATAATTAAATTTTAAGCAGGTCTGTGTTTTCTTAATAACCAAGTGTTCGTTTCAAAGATTGCTTTGTAAATTTAGGAATTTCTGGTAAGCAGGTTGATCATTCAAGTTTAAAAGCATCATCTCAAGAATAAAAGTGTAAAAAAAATAGCAGTGATATGTTTCTGTATGTTACAAGTTGACTATCTATAAGCTGTACTTCGTACAGTATCAGAGAATCTCTGGGGGGGGGTCTCAAAGCCAGTTTATTCACTTCTTTTTCCACAGCAATCATTAGTGTTGCACATCAGCTATTTCAACTAAATCCATTAAAAGACTGTCACCTCCTAAAGTAAACTGAACTGCTTTGTGGTCCTCTCTCTTGCCTTTCCCCAGCCTGTTTGTAGCCATTGATAAAAGGATACTTCAATGTCAGTCTAATCCAGTCATCACTACTCCTTCTCACCACCATAAAGCCAAAGTCTTCCCTGCTCTCTCTGATGAAAAAGAAACTGCATTTTTTAGCTTTATAAGAGACAAAAAATAAATTGCTCATGACAGTATCTCTCTCCTTCCAGAGGTTGTTATAGTTACATGAGTAATCATATTACAGTGCTTAGATGTGAATCCATGAGTACTATTAAAACAAATGGCAATGATGCTGAAGTCACCAAACAGAAAAGTGAACTCCTGGCTGAAAGTTGGTGGTGTTGTGCTTTTCATTTAATCAGAAAGAAGCTAAGGGCTTCTTTCTAGCAAATCATCTACTCAGAAGAAATGAAGATCTTTAACAAGGCTCCTCAGTTGTTTAAAAATTATTTGCTGCTTGAATCTTTATCTTGAGTTCTTTTAAGTGTTTCATATTAAAAAAAAAGAAAGCTTCTTTTTTTTTTCCTGTGTGAGTGACCTGTGCATTAATGACAACAAAAGGATATGAAACCTGTAAAATCAACGTTTTCTAATAAATCTAGAAACAAGATCTTGTATGGTCAATTTCAAGAATTTATGTACACAACAGAAACTTCTTGGGGGAAGAAAAGAAAGACTTCAAATTTTTAAGAGGTACAATGCAGAAACTGAAGAGAAAACATCAAAACAGGTGCTATTTGCCATGAATTTCTGTTGCAGTATCATCTGAGGTCAAATTCATATCGTAAATAAATGCTGAGTTTGTGTACTTCCGTTTAGTCAGCACTAAACACCTAAAGAGAATTTTCTACCAGCAGCAGTTTGTGGTTAAAGGTAACCACAGATTCAGGAAGAAGAAAATGATGACGTTTTTTATTTGTGGGAGTCTTTTTAGGTAATCAAAACATAAATACCATATTGAATATAGACAGAAAATCCAGTCTTCCAGTGATGCCACATTTCACTGGTAAAATCATTATCACCCTGTGCCTCATGCCATACATTTTTTTTTACTTTCTTGAAATCCCCAGATTGTGTTGAGAATGAATAAGTGTAATGACCATGCAGAAGATGTTGTGATGCATACTCTAACACTGACACTTTTGTTCAAAATGCCACCCCTATTTTCCTTCAAGAAACAAGCTTCCTTTTAGTAGCTTGTGTTTGGAAAGAAATCATTACAGGGGCAGGAAATGCTCCTGAACGGTGGAACAGAAAGTGGGGTTTAGGTTATCTTTGTCAACCTTCTTTCCGTTCCTCTGGAAATCAATAATAATGATAAAGAATTATTAAGTTTGAAAATAGGTGTGTAATGTGATGTGCAGGGGAGGAACGCAGTGAGTTAGCCCTCGCTGTCTGAAAAGTTGATAAATGATGTAATCATTGCCTGCACCAGTTGGTCTTCCCAAAGTAGACTTTGGCTAGGAAAATGCAGAAACAGTGAAGTATTGTTCTGGCTGGGTGGTTTCTATTCTGTGTTGTAGAACGAGTGCCTTACATGTGTGATATTTGCCCAAGCCTTTGTTAGTTAAAAGCCTTGCAGGACTCTGAAATGCAGCTATCTCTTGATGGGTCCCTTCCCGACTTGGGAGATTGTATGATTCTATCTCGGCCATTAAGGTGAAGCTTCAACAATCCACAGACCAAGGAGACAGGAGAAAATGTATAGGGCAACAAGAATAATAATTAGAAGAAAGGAAACAAAAGTGGTTTCCAGACTACTAGCTGATAATGAGATGGTAATGGGGTATCAAGCTCAGTCATGACACTGTATCATCCTAACATTTTCAGCTAAAATATTGACTCGCCTGCAAGGGATCTGTGCGTTTCTTTGTGTATCAACAATGTAGCAAGATCCCAAATTTAAATCCCAAATTTAAAGATTTTCTGGGGCCCATTAAAAAGTGGAAGACATATAAAAGATGGAAAAAAAGCATAATTACTGGTGAATCTGGTACTGAGCTCTGTAAATGAAAAAGGAGAAGGGAAGTATTTCTGAATTTATTGTATTTTGCCCAAAGGAAGGATGCAAAGCCAGGATGATTCCCTGCTTTGTGAACTGAAGATAGCAGTCTTGTCAAGCCAGTGACTCTTACAAAAGTTGTTCCCTATGTTTCTGGGGAAACCCTCTAGGGAAATCACAGTCTTATTTAGGATTTCAGAAATCCAAGGAGGATGCATCACCGCTTTCTGTTACAGCATTTCATGGTTATACTAAAAGCCTCAATCAGGTTTAACACGAGTTCCCGAGCCCTTGATTTACACTAAGAATTGAATTTGCTTGTCCTCATCAAATTGCGGGTTGATAGTTCACTGACAGCAAGGAGAAAAACTTCTGGGAGAGATATAACATGGAATGGGAAAAAAGTCAGTGTTTACTGAAACTCTCTAGAGTCATTCACTGCAAATAAAAACTCAAAGATGAGTTCCAGAAGGTAGGAAGGTCAGTGATTTATTCTGGAAAAAACCCCAAATTTTATGTTCTTTCACAAAAATATACCAAGTAAATGAAGGATATGTGCTCTTCACTGACAAAGAAATTCAAAATTTCCAATAAGATGAATTAAAACACAAAATGTGGTGGTCAATATGGCTGCTCTACTCAAATTTTCAGTTAGCATGACAGCACTGACTTATACAGAAAACTAAAGCATTAATTTTTTAAAAATAATTTCCATTTTGTATTTGTGCTCAGAAAAACTCTGCTGGTTGCTGAAACAGCAAGTGCAAAAGTATAGTAGCACGGTCAATTAAGACCGTATTCTTTGTGCTGGCATCTTAAGACAGAAGGTCTTCCTGTAAACTGGATTGGACTACGTCCTGTATGACATCTCTTACTAGCAGCAGACTGCAGCAATTAGCACCAAACAAGGCAATGATAAAATTTTTTATGCTTCTGTACTAACAAAACCAAGATTATATACTAAGGATGCATTCTTCCAATGACATTTTAGAAACTGTAAGAAATTTTAACTATTAGAAAACAGTGCAAACAAGGCGTGAGACAGTTAATACCCTGCTCTTCCTAGGTTTCCCATGACTGAAATTGTCTGTTCACTAAATGTAAGAATAAGTGAACAAAGTGAATTGCCCCTGGATTAGCAATTAATAATGTCATCATGTTCTCATTGTATCTATTTCTGTAATGTCTAAAAACTAACCTAACTCTCCATTCCTGTTTGACTCCTGAAATACCACAATGCACACATCTGGTATTCAAACTATATCTGATACTGACAGTACAAACTCACTAAAATTCTAGAGAAAGCCTAGTGCAAAGACAAGCAGAATAGATCATTCTAAAACTCTAACTAGACCAAGACCATTCAGCATAGCGAAAATACAAAAAAAAGCTTTCTATCCAAGATGGTTAGATAAGCAAGGAAGTGCAAGAATATAAATTTATTCTCCCTGGATTAAGTGCTTCCTAGGTACATGGCAGTATATTTCAATAAGTGCTCTCTGTGAACACATACAAAAGTTAAAAATAATAATAATAATAATTTTATATGAGCATTTCTATGTGAATTTTTTATTTCCCTTGAAATGAAAGTGCAAAAATCTGATTCAGATGAGGTGCTACCTGCTGAAAACCACTGGAGATGAATTCCATCATCTTTCTGTGAGAAAGGACAAACCCAATTCCAGACCTTCAAACCGATGAAGGCAAGTCTGCACTCTACAGACAGAGATGCATAGCAAATTATTGCATCTGCACAGTCTGGTCTGTCTCACTGGGGCCTGGATAGCTGGCAAAATTTCCCAGCAAGTTCCCTCTCCTCTTTCTGGTTCACAGTGTAATAATTTCCAGCAGAAAGAGTTCCCTCCAAGTCCAACCTCTGCTCCAGCTCCATGGGTTAGACCACCATAGAGCCAGAGTCTGTCATCTGTAGCCCTGGGTGGCAAGACCACCTTGCATCTCAAAATATCTTGCTCCTTTTTTCTTGCACTTGACCCCTTGTAACTGGAAGAATTCCTGACTCCTGATGTGTCAGGACAATTTGAGAAAATATATTCTATTAGGAACGAAATCACAAGGGTGTGGCTGTGTTTGACCATGAAGTTTGCTGTCAGAATGCTGTTTATGGGAAGCTGGAGTTTTCAGCTTTGGAGGAGTAGTTCCCACTCATATGAATGTTTAAAAAAGTTTGAGCAAAAGCCCTGTTCTGCGGTGAGCTGGAGAAACAAGCCTTCCTGTTGAGCCTCCTCTTCCTCCATGCTGAAATGAAGGAAACCACCTCAATAGCCAAGGGGCCAGTCTTTCCAAAATATCTCCTCCATATAATATCTAGCCAAAACATTGCCTTACAAAATGAGCATTTCTAAATTCAGCTTATTCTACACTGTCTTTCCAAAACCTCCTGCATTTATCTGAAGCCTGGTGTCTGAAAGGTCAGATTTAAAGAACATCTAAGAAGTGACCAGAAAAAAACATTTTCAAATTCTTCTTAAACTTTGCTTTCAGTATTTTCTTGATTCTTGAACTACGCAAGATCCTGTAGTTCAGATGAAATGGAATTTTTATGAGTAGTCTTCCTGAATAATAAAACATTTTTATATTCTTAACATTACTTTATTTCATGTATAGTACCTATTATTTAAGACAAATTGGCACTGGCCAAACAGAAAGAGCAGAATTTTCACGATAATTTTAATATGGAGTCAGGACATTCAAAATAATCTTTGTTCTATCTCTCTAAACATATTATTTGAAATTCTGGTGAAGGAATAAAATTGCAGTCCCTGAATCAAGGAATATTTGCTAAGGCTTTGCATGCTGATTTGTATCACTAGCTAGCACTGTGGTGGTTCCAGATGGAATCAATCTTCCACCACTTATGTTTATGAGCTAGCAATTTATTTATGACCTCACTATAAAAATACAACAACAAAAACCTCACATGTTAAAAAATGTATTACAATAACCCCAATGGGCTTGGAAAAAAGGATCTATTACAATGTTAATTGTATTTGAGTAATACTTTGAATCTGTACCGTTTTTTGTGTTAAAATAAAGATAAATTGCCAGGCAAAAGCCAGTAAATACACTGTGATTCATTAAACCATATTAATTACTATTCAGACAGTCATCACCAATTGTAAAATTGTTCACAAATACAGAAAATTTAGTGAGCTTTGGAAAAAAATGACATTTTTCTAGGAAACATTAACTTTTCCTCATTTAATGAATTCAATAAGCCTATCAGGGAACAACCTGACTATGTTCTCAGTCACAAAATTAAAAAAAAAAATAATTAAGCTGTAGCAATAAACAATTAATTTAATGAAAATTAATCTTCCAAAGATTCTCACAGATGTCTGCAAACAGTAACTTCATTCCAGGAAAACAAGATTTATATGCAAGTGGGTTCAATCCCTGTGTTTATTTCAGAAGGGACAGGTTGGACTACAAGACATAGTCTGTTGTAGTGCTTGGCAATGAAAACCCTCCTTCTACTTGTGACCCACCATGATTTTTCCAGCTGCGAACCATTCACAAGGTGCTAGTGACTGAGCTTGGAAGGATTCCCCTACACCTACTGCAAGTGCCTATATGGATTGCTTCTCTTGAAACTGACCTAAGCCTTTTCTCAATCACCATCAAAAAATGTACATTTTGTACAAGCTTGCAAGCACTTACCCAATTCAAATATGGAAAATGGCAGTCTAAGGTCAGGAGAAGGTGACACTAATCAAACTCGTTAACTTTTATCCCCATTGGACAAGCTGTGCAGATTTATGTGTAAATATTTTGACAGCTAATCCCTCCCAGGTTTGCAGGGAAGGCTCACATCGGTGTGGCACACATCTGAAGACTTCAGAACCGTGGTCTGACATTCTGGTCTGTTCCTTCTTGCCTCCAGCCCAGGAAGTTAGCCAACACCCACACATGGGCCCTGCAACACAACTGGAACAATGTTCTCTCCCTTTCCATGCCACAGCAGCATTCTTAGGATGGTGGAGCAAAAGTGCATGACTTTGCTAAATAGGGTATCTTGATAAGCTGCTGTCTTTCTTTCCCTGCCTGCCACAGAGAAATATATGAAGCAACTGCAGAGTCTACCAAAGACAGTCAATCCAAGCAAAGATCCTATAACACAAGAAGAATTAGATTTACATGTTAAAATTTGGGAAAAAATAAAAAAAGTGAATACTTCTCCGTCTATTGTATTTTGATTTCGACTGTGAGCTTCCAAATGCAGAACAATTATTCTCTAATTGCTAGCTATTACAGCACTATAGGCTGAAGAGAGGATTAAAGCTTTCAAATTTCATTTGGCACTACAGTGAGAGAATCCTGAATACCGAGTGCACCGCAGCTGGGACAGTGTTTCTCCGTAATAGGGGGGTAGATTTCACAGACTGTAAAGTAAACATCTGCTATTCCAGCTACAGCTGCATGCCAAAGACTTTTACAGAGATGTTTGTCTGAGGCAGATGCAGCCTTTGTCATTAAAGGCATGTGCTTTAACGCTTTTTACACTGCTATCTTTTGAGAGAATCCTAGCAATAGCTCCCAGGACAGGAAAAAAACCCACTCACTCTGTCAGAAAAAGGCAACTGTGATAGTTGTCAAGGTATTTGTGGTCTGTTCTCAGAAAGGTATCAGGTATAACACGGCAAACAAAACTGGTCGGTGCTCCAAATCTGAGTATCTGTATGCAGATCCCAGTCCAAATCACCACCACTTTCACAGCATATGCTTGGGTGAATGCTGGGTTTGGCATTTAGCTTAAATCAGTTAGTTTTAAAGCAAGATTTAGTACCTGAGACCTCTCCTGTGAGCTCAGGATGAATACACACAAGGGGACCTCTTCCCTTTTGAAAGGTTACAAGTTTCTGAAAATAGTAGTAATTCAAAAAACCCACAGGTTGTTTTCTTTGCTAAGGCTTCACTGACCTTTTCAATGCAAAGATGAGAATCCAGAGAATTTTTTTTCTCATCTACACCATTTCATCGTGTTCAGACATCCATCAGATATGCACTCATCTGCGGGTCCTACAAATGCATTGTGCAGAATTAAAATAGTTCACAAAAACAAACACATAAAAACTATTGTAGAAAAATGAGAGGAGGTTTCAAACAATGTATAGACAAAGCAATTAATCACAAATGATAGTGGCATCACAAACAAAAATCATAGAATCCCAGAATCAATGACCAGTTTGGGTTGGAAGGACCTCAAAACCCATCTAGTTCCAACCCCAATGCAATGGGCAGAGACACCCTCCACTAGTCCAGGGTGCCCAAAGCCCCGTCCAACCTGGCCTTAAGAACTCCCATGGATCCAGGAACAGCCACAGCTTCTCTGGGCAACCTCCCCATCAACACAGGGAAGAATTTCTGCCCAATACCTAAACTAAATCTCCTTTCTTTCAGCTCAGGGTCATTCTCCCTTGTGCTGTCCCTCCCTGTCCGTGTCACCAGTTCCTCTCCAGCTTTCTTGTAGTCCCTTCAGGTACTAGAGGGGGTCTAAGGTCTCCCCAGAGTCCTCTCCAGGCTGAACAAGCCCAACTGTCTCAGCCTCCCCACATAGCAGAGGTGCTCCAGCCTTCTGAAATCTTTGTCGACTTGTCTGGACTCACTCCAGCAGCTCCATGTCCTTCTTTTACTGGGCACCACACAGCCAGACACAGTACTCCAGTAGGGTCTCACTGAAGTGGAGTAGAGGGTCAGAATCCTCTCTCTCAACCTGCTGATCACACTGCTTTTGCTGCAGCCCAGGACATGGTTGGCTTTCTGGGCTGCAAACATGCATTGGTGGCTCATGTTGAGCTACTTATCCACTAACACCCCCAAAGTCCTTCTCCTTAAGGCTCCTCTCAATCCATTCTCCACCCAGCCTGTAGTTGTGCTTGGGATTGCCCTGACCCATGTGCAGGAGGTTTGCGCTTGGCCTTGCTGAACTTCAGGAGGTTTGCACAGGGCCACCTCTCAAACTTGTGAAGGTCCCTGAGAGCAAAGACTAAAATACAGTATGTGCCTTAGGTAATCACTTGTTACTGACATCTTCATGCAGAGTGACAGTTCCATGGATAATATACACTGAAAGTGACGTAAGGGTGTTTATCTGAATTAAAAGCTTGTGGTTTTCTTCCTTTCCAAAGAAAAGCAAAGCTTCACATTTGTGTCACTCAAATAACAAGAATATCACTTAAAATAGGAGTTTAATGAGAAAGACACATATCTTGGGCATTCTGAAGAATAACATTTTTTTCACCTTGTGAGATGGATTGGAACAGGTTTTCCAATATGTTTGGAGAAAAAAAAAAAAAATCAAGCTTTTTTTGTTCTGACGTGTTTTTTAGTAGATAGTCACCATTCATAAAACCAGCAGCGGAGACCCATGTGGGCCAGCAGCCTTAACTTCACCTCATTTGAAAGATGTTCCTCTTTTTGTTCCAAAGCAAAGATTGGGAGCAAGAACAACCCATATCTCAGAAACATCCAGACTGGGTTGTGGCACTTTCTTGTCAGTTGGAACAGTTTTATGTTGTAAAACATATTTAATCAGAGAAAGGCGTGAGGATGACTCTGTAGCCCCTTCTCTGCAAAGCCTTTTTTAACTTTCTATAGGAAAACCTGATAGAAAGTCATCCTAGAATAGTCTGCATCCTGCTGGCTGTATCACTCTGAAGAGGAATGAACACTTTCAGCTTCAATTCTTAGTGCCTTTTTGAACAGAAATGACTAACTACCCAAGACACTCCTTCAAGGTCACTAGCTCTCTTCTTGAATTAGTTTTGGGAAAGATGTCAGCAACCCCCAGCTGATCCAGCCCAGTTGTGCGGATAAAACATCTCAGTTTCACATCTAACTGTGAATCTAGTGAAACTACATTTTTCCAGTCAATAAACAACCACCCAGTGGAAGATTATTCATCTCCAGCCTTCATCACTCACCTCACTGAACTGTGGTGCACACAGCTTCTGATCTACACAAAAAATGTGCAGAGAAGATATACCTACCATCTAGAGATTTTGCATCCTTAACAGGTTTACCCTGTCTTCTTGCCCAGCTTACCTGTGCTTCATCCTATTTCACAAGAGAAATATAACAATAATAGGGGCACGTATGTTTTCAAGAAGGAAAGCAGTACCAAATCTAGTTTTGGGGGGGATTTACTCCCCAAAATGGCAGAGTGAGTTTGAGTTCATGCTACAGGCACAGATAAAATACACCGAGGAGGCACACTGCTCTGTCAAAGTGTTTTCAAATCAAGGGCATGGATTTCTGAAGAGCATAAAAAAAAACAAAGGCTGCCCACAATCTGACTGAAAGAAGCTCGTAAGAAAATCCAGGAAATTAAGCAGAATGAGCAAATGAAATTAAACAAAATAGGAAAAGGATTGATAGCATGAAGAACAGAAAAGAAGTATACCACCCCCTCCCCCCTCCAAAAGGAAATAAAAAACTTATATTTGCTACCCATGAAGTAATACGTAAAATTATTTTTACATGCTTCTAGTTTACATATTCTATATCAGTCATTCTGCCTCAGCAGTGCTTGCAAACAGAGCAAGGCTGTAGGCAGATTTTTTGGGTTCAGCGGAGAAAGCTGTCCAGACAAAGTTGACCCAGGAGTAGCCCACGTCCTTGCCTGATGGTACATACCCTACAATCAATGGTGGCTGTCCAGAAGACTCAACTAAATAAGGGGTATGGCTCCGGTCATGAGTGGCGTCCCCCAGGGCTCAGTCCTGGCTCCAGATCTGTCCATCATTTTATCGATGACCTGGATGGAGGGATTGAATGCTCCCTCAGTAAGTTTGCAGATGACACTGAGCTGGGAGGAAGCATTTTGCTGCCTGAGGGTAGGGAGGCTCTTCAGAGAGATCTGAACAGACTGGACCCATGGGCTGAGACCAATGGGATGAAGTTGAACATGGCCAAGTGTAGAATGCTGCACATGGGACATAACAACCCCAGGCAGCGCTACAGGCTTGGGGGAGACTGGCTAGAGAGCTGTCAGGCAGAGAAGGACCTGGGGGTGTTGGTTGACAGCAGGCTGAATACGAGCCAGCAGTGTGCCCAGGTGGCCAAGAAGGCCAATGGCATCTTGGCTTGTATCAAAACCAGTGTGGCCAGTAGGTCTAGGGAGGTAATTGTGCCCCTGTACTCAGCATTGGTGAGGCCACACCTCGAGTGCTGTGTGCAGCTCTGGGCTCCCCACCATAAGAAGGACATTGAGCACCCTGGGTGAGTCCAGAGAAGGGCAACCAGGCTGGGGAAGGGGCTGGAGGGCAAATCCTCTGAGGAGCGGCTGAGGGAGCTGGGGCTGTTTCGCTTGGAGAAGAGGAGGCTGAGGGGAGACCTTATCACCACCTACAACTACCTGAAGGGAGGTTGTAGAGAGGTGGGCGATGGTCTCTTCAGCCAGGTGACAGGAGATAGGACAAGGGACAATGGCACAAAGCTGTGCCAGGGCAGGTTTAGATTGGATATTAGAAAAAAAATTTTACTGGAAGAGTTGTCAGGGCCTGGAACAGGCTGCCCAGGTTTGTGGTTAAGTCACTATCCCTGGATGTATTCAAAAAAAGGGTAGATGAGATACTTAGGGATCTGTTTTAGCTTAGGATGGGAATGGTTGGACTTGATGATCTTCAAAGATCTTTTCCAACCTTGTGATTCTGTGATTCTGTAATAAGTGAAAGCTTCTGGTCTATATACTGTATTTTTAATCTAATTTCTCACATCTGGTAAATGTCTTCAGCATAAACATATAGAGGGGAAGATAAGTGTTTCTCCAGTGATTAAACAGCTCTGCAAATGAAACTATTTCAGGAGTTTAATCTATTTAGATATTTCTGATGATGCTTTTCCTTTCTGTTCACCAATACAGGAAAATTACTAATGCAGACAGTCCTTGCCAGTCTATGTCCAATGTTTCCCAAGTCTTGCTTTTAATTTTAATGTATTGCTATTTAAAATGTTTCTGCCTTTAAGAATATGTGGAAATATATGCAGAAAAGCAGGTGAAAGTGCAGCCCCATAATCCTGACCTGGACATTTCTGGGATAGTTTTACTCCTCCTAGCAGGTCCCATAAAGAATGCCCTTACTATTTTTTTCCCTGAAATCACTTTTCTTTTTATTTTCTTCATTTATTCCAAAGTATAGAATATGTCAATTACTTTATTCAGTCAGCAAGGCGTCTGAGAAGTGAAGTCATTGAGAGGTGGTGAAGACAGCAGAGGTATAATTATTGAATGAATGACTGGAACATTTTGTTGGTGGTGTTTTTCGGTGGTTTGGTTGGTTGGTTGGTTGTTGGGGTTTGTTTAATAAATGAAGATTTTAATCTGGAGTTCCTTATAGTAGTGGCTTTCAGCGATATTCAATATTTACATGGGGAGGAGGGCAGAAAACCTGGGGTGAGATGACTCTTGCAATGTGATTAAAAAACACCACACCGTGTCAGACTGATGCCGTTTCCTCATTCTGGAAATATCAGTCCTTCTTTGAAAGAAAAGGAATTTGATGGTACTGATCCAAGATATACTAAAATCATCGTGAGACAACTCTTTCACTTGTGCATGCACTGAGCCACATCTCCAGTACCTTTAATCTGTAATTGCTGTCATCCTGATAAAGGATGAAATAGGTAAAAATTATCATGAAACACATGCATAAGATCTACAACTACAACACATTCAGCTTGGTTTTAAGCCTTCATTTTAATGTCTGGAACCATTTTTAATAGGTAAAAAGCATCCACGGTATGAAAATTCTGTTCCAAAATGTCTGCAAGGCACAAAATAAGTCTTTGTGGGGGTGGTTTATCACAGGGAGGGGAGCCAGGTGTGGACTATTTGAAGAGGTTTACAAGAGAGAAACCTTGTCAGAGGTCACAGTTACATACCATAATTAAAACACATGAAATTTGTGTGGTCCAAAAGCTTAGAGGTAGCAGGATTCTGGCTTACTTGGCTGTGCTGGGAAAGTCACTTAGGTCCTCCTCTTCCCATACTCACGTCAGCCCCAATGTCTTAATTAAATCACAGGGAAATCTGGAGGAAAAGCAGAACATGAGTGAAAACCAGATGCTGTCCAGCTTCACTGGATAAACAGCTTAGCAAACCAATAATAAGTAACTTATGAGCCAGGTGTTTAGTATAATCATTCCTAAGTACCCTTAGCAATATAGCCAGAGATAGCGCTCAAATACTGTTTAGCTTTAATGTCTGCTTTAAATTATTATGCTTTGTTCAGTGTCACAGTGAGGTCATTTATGAATGTACACACCAGTACCCGTGATTAGAATTGCATCTAGATTAACAAAAATATCCTGTCCTCAAAGTACCAGATGTTGCTTTCTGAAGAGGTTTATTTATTACTGCTCCATTTAGGTTATCCCTTGAAGTGGTTTATTTGTTTATTAAAGTGTGTTCAGATAGCAAATATTTTAAGTGAAGTCATATGCCTTGTCTCGAAGTAGGACATTTGAGACAGCCATAACAATAAATGTTGGGTTTTTTTTAATTCAACAGTATAGGCATGTTATACTTGAGCGTTATAAAATAAATCAGTACATAAAGTTTTAAAATACGCTATAAAATCTTAACAGTTTGCTGACATGATTATTTCCCCTTTTTGTGCTGTAGTTAATTTCTAGAGAAAGCAAACACATATGGAAAGGATTCCATAAAGCACTGACAAGCTTTTGAAGCCACTATAAAATTTGGTCATGCCTCTGCACTCACACTGGGATGAGTAATTCTGTGGAAACTGATCAAAATATGTCAATATTAATTCCATTACAAATGAGACCAGAATGATGCTTCAAACAGCTCTAGCTGAACTTATTCAAGAGTAAGATAAAAGAATATGCGGAATAAGGAACTCCCTCCTAGAACACAAACCTCACACAGCTGAGGTGCACAGTATTCTGGGGCTTTCTACTGCAAACCACATCAACTCAACTTAGAGCAAGGGCTTCCAGCATCATGTCATCAGAGCATAAGGAAAGGAAAACCGAGACATGGTTGAATGTTGAGACGTCATGGGCTGTGGAGTCCTACTGCCTCTTGCTCTCAGGCAGCTGATCTAGTGGGTCTGTCACTTCGATGGCACCCTGGGCTGCTGCGCCCCTAGATCCGCTCTAAATAAAGAAATATTTGAGAATTTCCCTGAGGATAACACTAAAAAGTGCCTAGCATAATTTGATGGTTTTGAAAAGCAAACAAACGTGCTTCTGGGCACACACGGTGCCTTTCTCAGGCGGCTGTTCACATCTTAATGAAGATGGTGCAGAGCATTGCACTCTCTCACGCACACGGTCTGCCGCAGATCTCTTGATAATAAGATGTGACGTTGGGAAGAATGACATCAACAGCAGTGAAAATGCTGACATTTAACTCTGAATGTCCCTGCTAACAATTTAAGTGCAGCATTTTTTAAAGTAACTGGGTCTCAAGGCAAGATGTGGCTCTAGGTTTGTTCAGCAGACAAGCACTTGGTCAGTTCCATCACACTGTATTACTGCAAGTCTTCCATCCCTTTTCAGCTGTAAGAAGCCAAGAGAAAAGGAGAAAATAGAGGTACAAGAAAAGCACATTGATAGTAAATTTGTTAACATCTGCATGTTGACATTTAAAACAGAACTTTTGTTTAAAAACAGTGTTCTCAGAGATAGCAGAGCTGATGAAATCTTTGCAGATTGAGTAAGGATCTTCCTTCAACAGCTCAAGGCCATAGTTTACTGGCTTGTTGTTCTGATTTGCAGAGGAGAAGCTCCATTCATTAATTCCTGACCTCAAGAAAAGGAGCTGAGGAGACAAAAGAAGCCAGAAACCTCCACCTTACTTTTTACCTTTCTGTGGTTCCACAGAAGCTTCTGAACATTGAGGCTGAGATCTCAGCAGTAAAACGCCCAGGAAAGAAAGTTTGCCTTGTCAGAAAGCAAAACAGTTCTCATCAATCCCATCCTCTTGGAAGATGCATGGGGAAAACAGTCTAAGTGTGGTTAAGTTGTTAAACAACATTTTTTGTTGATCCATAGATAGTCTAAAAATTAGCTGCAGGTTATCTGTAGGTAACACACACATATTTTCCGCCAGGTTGGGAAATGGAGACAGATAGCAAATCAAGAAGATATTAATCGCATTTTTACTGTTTGTTCATTTCTTTTCATCACTTTAACAGGTAGCATTTCAACAAAACCGTGAATAAATATTTCCTCTGGCCAAATATTTCATTCTTCTCAAGACATCATGGTGATGAAGAGAGTTCTCTTGTAGATCTTGTAGGTACTGCATTGAGGACATAATACAGAGTTTGTAAGGAGTCTGCACTCTTCTGTGAGGTGTGAGAGAGCAGTAAATGAGCTCGTTTACTGTATTGCAGAAGCAGTTTAGTCACAGAAGTTTGGAGTGTTACCTACAGTAATTAGAAGAGCTAAAGCTGAGGCTTGATTCTGTCTCAGTTACGGTCTAGTGCTAAACGAGCAGCTACCAAAGGGAAATCCTGATGAAGTTAAGAGTAATAGATATCAATGATTTCCACCCTTTTGTCCCAGGTGATGTTTTCAGCATTTGGGGAATTTGATGCTCACATACAGTTATAACACTCTGTGCAATTTATAACAGAAAGGGATCAAACACTCTGCATTTTCATATCCAGATGTAAGTACCTAGATTTCTAGTCAAATCAGTAACCTGACCTGATCCAAAGCACTCAGCATTTGCAAAATCAATGTAAACAATCAACCAGTAAAAACTTTACATTCTCAGCCCTAATTTTCACACACTTACTTTTCTATAAATATCTTGGGATTATATTTTTAAACAGTATAGAAAGAAATATCTTCATTCATTTTTTACAGTGGGGGAAAAAACAAATTTGCGAAAACTTGCATGGAAGCCACATCTAAATACAACTGATTTAACTTAGTTAGACATGGCCAGTAGTGAGACTCAACATTGTCCCTGCTTCTAAAGCATATTACTTTTACGTTTCTGATTTTAAAAAGTGTATATTAACTTTGTAAAACATTCTTTTCAAGCTGTTGTGATTAAATGAGGTTTTTCCCACTACAGATACTCCCCCTTACGCTTTTTATTTTAGCTTCCTGCTGAGCTACATGATAACAGTGATGAGGAGTATGGGGGAGAATCTAAATAAGCTTGCTAGCTGCATCCTATTAAAGAGAAGCCTTTTGTACCATGCATGTGGGATTGTTTAATAATTACACAGTATGTGTTGTCTTTTCTTCTTTTATTACATTGTTCTGATTTGCATGTATTGACCTATTGACTGGAAGAATGGTAGTAAACAAAGGCAGAATAAGGAAAGAAAAAGCTCTTATTACAGTATCCCTGAGAAAGCGCCTCAGAGTAAGATTTAAAGACAGATTTCTATCTGGCTTTCTCCATGATGCATGTGGAAAAGGGTGTAAGGTAGCTTGTGCATGAATTGGAATAGTTCCAATATGTGGAAGAACTGAGGGTGGGACAGGCTGCTCAGGGGACTTGTGGAGTCTCCTTCTCTGTAGATATTCCAGACCTCCCTGGATGCTGACCTGTGTGACCTGTCCTAGGGACCCTGCTTTGGTAGGGGGGTTGGACCTGATGAGCTCTGGAGGTCCCTTCCAACCTCTATGGATCTGTGAGTCTGTGATTCTATGAAGTTGAAGCTCTGACAGTGATGGTAACTTGGTGGATCAGTGGTTCTGACCTTCAAAGCCACCAGGACAGAGTAGAGAGGTGTTCAGACAGGTGGCACATTTTGACAAAGGCCTTGGATGCTGTTCTGTGTCCCACTCTCCCTGGATCTTTGGCAGTATTATTCCAGCTCTAAAGTATTACTACAGCTTTTAAAGCTTCACTTTATGAATAGGGAGTCTGTCCTGATAGAGCAGATTCATGGAATGATGCCTTAAAAATTGCACCCTGCTCAGTTTCCTAAATAAATTATCCTAGGCTAGAGGGAAAGTTGCCTCCCATCCTTCCTAGCCATCCCTCTCTGCTCACTTTATCCTCTCTCTTGCATCATGACATTATATGTATATTGTCACTACTTGCCCAGCACTCATAATTGCATTCAAAGACTCAGTGCAGCAGTGCACTGATGTTGATGAAAACACCAAGCCCGAGAGCACGCAGAGGGTTTCAGATGTGTGAAACTGCTTCTGCTGAGACCTAAGTGAGCATGAGAGGCCGTATGGTTAGACAAGGCCTGAAAAAATAAACTGGACTCTCTTTAATTACGACTTTTACATAATGTCAGAAAGGCAAAGACAGGATGTGAGCAGCCTGAGCACTTGAGTGTTGCCACGAGTGCCTCAAAAAAAACAAGAGCAAGGGGATTAGCTACTGTCATTCAATTTTTCTTCCTTCAGACAAAAGGGATTCAGAATATTCTTTCTAAGTAAGCATCACTGTGTCACAGAGGCCTCATTCCACCATCAATTCATGAGAAGTCTTCAAGGTCCAGAACTTTAAATCAGAGATAAAAACAGATAGATTCAACACATGGACACAGCATCTCCATTTTTATTCCTTATAAATTCCAAGTGTTTTTCTTGGGTACTCCTTGTCCTCCTGAAGCTTGTTGGGTTTAGAGGAGTAGGAAGTCAAGGACTTCCTCAGCTTTTTCAGACACGTTCCCAGGGCTGAGAACCAGCACAGCATCTCATTTTGTACTTTGCTTCACTGTAGTATGGCACAAAGAAAGGGAGGCTAACAGGGTTTTTTAAATGGATAGACAAATCATAGAAACTCAGAATCATGGAATACATTAGGTTGGGAGGGACCTTTAAAGCCAATCTAATATACCCTCCCTGCAGTGAGCAGGGATGTCCTTACTAGATCAGGTTGCTCAGAGCTTCATTAAGCCTGATTTTGAATATCTCCAGGGATGGGACCTCCACCATTTCTCTGGGCAACCCATCCCAGTGTTTCACCACCTTCAGAGTGAAGAACTTCTTCCTAATGTTTAATCTAAGCCTGCCTTGCTCTGATTTAAAACCATTACTCCTCGTCCCATTGCTACATGCCCTTACAAACAGTCCCTCCTCAGCTTTCCTATAGGTCTTTTCATGTACCAAAAAGATGCTTTAAGGTCTCCTCAGAGCCGCCTTTTCTTTAGGCTGAATCAGCCCAGCTCTCTCAGCCTGTCTTCATAGGAGAGGTGCTCCCAATCTCTTCATGGCCCTCTTCTGGACTCACTCCAACAGGTCCATTTCCATCTTGTGCTGAGTGCTCCAAAGCTGGACACAATACTCCAGGTCGACATTGATACTAAGACACTAAAACAGAGTTCTTTTCAGAACCTGTAAGAGGTCTGTGTGCTCAGATGATCTCTGCGATTCACAGAACTGCCACACTGACCTGCTGTATCTCAAAGTATGTGCCAGTGCTCCCAGATTTTCAGAGGTGACCCAAGGTAGGTCAAAAAAGCACTGAAAAACTAAAATTGATTAGAAGGCTACAACGAATAGGCATGATGACTGAATTGTGGAACAGAAAAGAGTGATCTTTTTAAGCTGTTTCACTGTTTTGAAAGAGGAAATTCATCAGCTCCCCTGCAACCTCTGGCAGTGTTTTTCAACAACTTTTCATTTCCATCCACTAGTCATGGGCACGATGTGTAGTGGTTTCAGCTTGACCTGGTCAGGCAGTTCATGGGACTGTAATTTGACTGAGGCAATACTGTGAATTAAGGTTTCCTTTAAGGTTACAGACATCACAGGACTAAGTCAAACCTGGGTGGTCAGAACAGTCACAATCTGCATTCGTTGCCATGTAGAAATCATGACCCATTCAAATCAGCTAAAGGCCATAATAAATTACCAGACCATGTTGGTGATATTGTGGGTAACTGAGTGTAAAGGTAAATCAAAATGTTTTTCTGCTAAATAATGCAGAAAAACATACACAGGCAGTTTAAAGAAAGACGTGCAAAATTAAGGCTTGTTAATAAAAACATAATGATTTCCAAAATAAAATACATTTCAGTCAATGATAAAATTGGGAAAGGTCAGAAGGACATGAGTGAGCAATTTCAGCCCATCACCTTCAATCCCATGGTTGAAGGTTTTATACAGGGAAAACCTGACTTCATCCACTGTGATGGGTAACACTTCCAAGTCTTTCAAATCTTGGCTCGCTTGGCTATCATAACCTCTATCAAGCAGGGAAGGGCACATTCTGTGGGCACCAAAGTCCATTTTAAAAGCCAGAACAGCTGGGACATTTATTATTGTGATAGCTTCCTTGGTCCTTTCAGATTGGTTGGTGTTTGGAGCTTTAGAGAATCTGTGGACTCAATTCTCAACTGAACTATTAGCAAAGACTTTTTTCCATAATGTTCCTATTCCTGTAAAACGTTCTACATAAAAATACTCTTGACTGAAAGGTGCACTTTCTAACCCAGTCCAGATCAACCAGTCTGTGCTATGGATACACAATCAGCTACTTTATTTTGGAAGCTAATCAAGAATAAGGTGCTAACATAGCCTGTTTCTGTTTAATGTCTCATTCAATTTCCTAGCTTAGTAGATATCGTCTATAATTTTAATATATTACTGTTATCTCTTCACAGATGTGTATCAGGAAAGGTTTGAATGAATGAACCACTTTGTATTGTAATTTTGCCTTATAGTAGAAGAACCTGAGGTTTTTATTAATCTTTATTAAAATAGTTTTTAAGATAAAAGGAGAACAAAATATTCTGGAATATAATGTTCACTGTTATAAATGTATTATATATAATAAATTGTTTTTAATTCTACTTGGAAACCTCACAAAAGTAAACTGTGTGCAGATGGAGATTTTGTCAAATGTTTGAAACAAGTAAAGCATTAAAACCATGAAATGCATAAGCCCCAGAGAAATAAAAATTGCACAAGCCTACAGCTTACTATATTTCTATTTCCAACACAACAAATTTTAGTTTTCTCTTTCCTCACTCTTCTAAATGTGGACAAGATGCATAAGGATCATTTCTGTAACTCTTCTGTGTATGCTTTCTCTTGTTTGACATTAACTTATTTGACAGACAGACACATGAACAGCACACTGAAAACTCTATGGAATGTCTTCCATATGGATCTTTTTTTTTTTTTTTACAATAAGATCTGGTTTTACAGTTGAAAGAAGATATTTGGGTTTCAGTCATCAGCATCCAATCTTGCATTAAAGCTGAAGAAATGAATCCAATTAATTTTTAGATATACAGAAACAATCCCTTCTGCTTTGAAAGATGCATTCTTTGAATGGGACTGGAGATGTGTAACTCAAATGCAGCAAAGGTGGTAAATTTAATGTTTATGTGTATAAAGAGGTTCTGCTTTGCAAACAAAGTACAACTCTAACAAAATGAAGCTTTGTGACTTAAAAAAGAAATTATTAGTGTTTTAATTTGACCCTAAAAAACCAGCACAACTGATAGCTTTATACAAAACCTACTAATCAATGACTTTATTTTCCTGCTAAAAGATTAAATAATAATAATAATTAAAAAAGACAAAGATGATAAAATGGGTATTATTTGTTAATCTAGGCAGAGTCAAAGGAAGTGCAACTGAAGAGTACTGTGCTGCTATACATATTGATTTTTAAAACAGAATTTGCGATACCTCAGCCTGTCCTGAGGTAGAAAATGGGTAGGAAAGCTGAAGGTTGGGAATCATCATCAGAGCATCAGTTACAGTGACCAAGATACAATCACAGCAACATTAGAGATGTCATGGAGGCTTCATCCTCAGGAATATTCAGAACTGAACCAAACAAAGCCCTGAGCAATTTCAACCTACCCTTGAAGTCAGTGCTGGTATTAGTGAAGTCCAGACCGAAGTAACTCTGGAGGTCTCCTCCACATCGTCTTGAGTTTATAACCACAGCAGCTGAGCACAACAGGACATTCTGTGACAAGTTTGTTAGTAAAAATGTGCAAATTGAGAACTAAAATGGTTTTTAAGGGCAAGTTAAAAAAGGTTGTTCAGAAACTAAAATAGTCACAAAGGTTTGGGTTTCCTTCTTGCCCTAGAAATGCTACGAGTCCAAGTGCTTTATTCTGTCAATAACACTCACTTGAACATGAGCTGGCAGTGTGTCCAAGTGGCCAAGAAGGCCAGTGGCATCCTGGCCTGTGTCAGGAATAGTGTGACCAGCAGGAGTAGGGAAGTGATAGTTCCACTATACTCAGCTCTGGTGAGGCTCCACCTCGAGTACTGTGTTCAGTTTTGGGCCCCTCACTACAAGAAGGATGCTGCAGGGTGTCCAGAGAAGGGCAAAGGGGCTGGTCAAGAGTCTGCAGCACAAGTCCTGTGAGGAGCTGATGAGGGAACTGGGGCTTTTTAGTCTTAAGGAGACTGATAGGAGACATTATTGCTCTCTACAACTACCTGCAAGGAGAGTGTAGAGAAGTGGGGTCAATCTCTTCTCTCAGGTAACAAGCAATGGGATGAAAGGAAATGGTTTCAAATTGCACCAGGGGAGATTCAGGCTGGATAACAGGAAGAACTTCTTTACTGAAAGGATAGGCAAGTACTGGAACAGGTTTCCCAGGGAAGTGGTGGGGTCACCATCCCTGGAGGTATTTAAAAGGTGCCTAGACTTTGCGCTTGGGGACATGGTATAGAGGTGGACTGGGCAGGGTTAGGCTGTGGTTGGACTCAATGATTGTGAAGGTCTCTTCCAATCCAAGTGATTCTATGATTCCATGACAATAGCAGCTCTGCTGATCCCCTTTCTTAGTTCTCCAAGAATAAAAAAATACCCTTTCATGATCGCTATGGCCAAAATGGCCTCCAAAAGTCACATCACCAACAAGTCCTTCTTTGTTTGCAAACAAAAGATTCAGTAGAGCACCTTCCCTGGCTGCTCACCCAACAGCTGTGTCAGGAAGTTCTTTTTCACACACTGCAGGAACCTTCTAGAGCTTTTCCTCACTGTTTCCTCTCTGCTGTACTGTATTTCCAGCAGATGTCTGGTAAGTTGAAGTCCCTCATGAGAACAAGGGCTGATGATTGTGAGACTTCTGACAGCTGCTTGTAGAATATTTTATCTGAAATGTTAGAGATTTATGCTGGGATGCCAACTTTTCATTCCCCCCTCCCTCCATTCTTAACTAACATTTTCCATACTTCCACTCCAAAACCACTGTTTAAGTTGAACTTATAGGACATATTTGTGATCCCATGACTTTACAGTTATGGGAAATATACAGTTGTTCTGTTCAATCTAATCACCTTGTTTTCCACTGTCTCCCCACACAGCAACAATTTCCATTGCCAAAAGCTGGAAGATTATAAAACCTTCACCAAGAAGACAAAAGACGGAGTCTGAGGCCTTCAGGCAAATAAAAACCCTTAGTCCAGTCAACCAAGGGCCTTTATAAATTGTCTTCTACCAGCTGTTGCTGAACTTGCCAGGGAATGCCACAGATGTGTGCTGCATCACACAGGAACGACAGTGTTCTGCTGCCCCTCAGATTTTGTTCCCCTCAGAGATGGATTTTTTAAAGTGACTTACCTAGGTCAAAATAAAACAACTCGTGTGCTGAGTGAGTAATGTACATTATCCAGTATTCTACTACTTGGTATGCAGTAAGAAAAAGGAGAATATTTTTTCTGTAGCTGTTTTCTGAAGTGAAACTTATATGGAATTGGGGAGAAAAAAAAATAAAAAAAAAATTAGTGACATTATCTGATTTAAAATACATCATAAAAGACAGCCAGTTTTCCTTAATGCATTCCCATGCAGCATATTTGAAAGGAAGAAAATATTATGGCCATTGTAATCAAAGAGCAGAAGCAGTATATGGGAAGCCAGTAAAGATGAAAGTAAAAAATGTTGGTAAATGTTAAATTGGTTGAAGTCTTGCAAGCAGCAAAAGACACATACTTCCAATCAGAACAAAAGGCAAACAGCAGATTTCACTGTCTTTATCACTGCAGGCAGTCGAGCAATGCCAGTGATAAGATTTGGCCCTATATGAAAGACGTAGGGCTGCATGAGATGCCAAGAGAGTTACTGAAGAGCTTTCAAGAAGATGGTTCTCTGCTCTGCAATTATACATCCAATGGAATCCTCAGGAATGTTCTCAGGGTCAACTAATAAATTTCACAGTTATGTTACAGAAAAGAGATGAAAAAAAAAGAACCAAACCAAAAACCAAACCAAGCATGGGTACAAGAATATGGAGCCCTCCTCACCCCCCTCAATTTTAGCTCTCTGCAGTATTATGGAATTAAAGAAGGAACAACATGACAAAAAATATGATCTTTATGGTACTACAGTACCTCATAATATATATTCTCTGAAAATGTCCTACTGGAAAGAATTTAGACAAGGAATTCCAAAAGAGCAGGTCAGGACCTCCCTCCCACCTGTTGACTAGGAAATTCCTTTTCATGTCCAATTTTATGGCCCTCAAGCTCAGTTATACACAAATGTTCCCATGTCAACATCATGTGATTTAAATAACTTTGTTTTCCTCTGTTGTGTTTATCACCCAAAAATATTTAGAGAGCAGTACACATCCCATCAGTCTTCATTCATTTCAAACAAAGCTGATTTAGTCCTCTCTGGCATGCTGAGCATGATCAAGGCAGTACTGACTTCTCTTCTTGTCAGATCATTAACAAACCCAGGTCTTTCTCCAAAACACGCTCTCAATTGTTTTTTTGGTTGTTTTTTCCCCCCCTTTATAAAATCATGTGTAAGAAAATATTTGTTTCCCTTCTCAGTCACTTGAAGGACTCCTTTTGCCCTTTTATCTAGACAATTAGGAATTTTTTTGATAGCTATAATATTAAGTTTACTACTATTACCAATATTGTTAATGTTGCTTCACTGCTTGGTAAAGATACAATAAAACCTTCAC
This sequence comes from Gallinula chloropus, assembly GCF_964237585.1. Lineage (NCBI taxonomy): Eukaryota > Metazoa > Chordata > Aves > Gruiformes > Rallidae > Gallinula > Gallinula chloropus. Next base: position 5,351,469 of record NC_140089.1, on the reverse strand, counting down.
AGAAAGCCTAAACAGCATAGCCCAAAGCCTAGTACATATTTTCTAATAGCAATATATTAAAAAAGCTGGTGAAGATGTAGGTTGAATTCCAACTTGTGTTCAACTGTGGAACAGTTCTTAATGTGTTTGGTCTGAATTTTACTTGTTTTTCTAGCCAGGGTCATCTGGAACCTGAATCTCAGATGAAACACAAAGTGAAGTCTTTCAATTCACCAAGCCCCAAGAAAATTAACACTTACTGCTGTCTAGGAAATCAATTTACATGTTACTGGGATAAAACATCTTTTTCCACACCAAAGAATCATTTGGGTCTGAAATGACCCTAAAGATCATTGAGCCCAACCTTAACCACTGTCAAGTCCACCCACCACAAAACTATTTTCTAGGCATCTTTTAAATATCTCTAGACATTTAAAATACCTCAATCACTTTTCTGGGCAGCTTGTTCTAATGCTTGACAACCATTTCAGTGAAGAAACTTTTCCTAATATCCAATATGAACCTCCCCTGGCATAAGTTGAGGTCATTTCCTCTTGTCCTATGTCTTTTTACTAGGGAGTAGAGACTGACCCCCACAAGGCTACAAACTCCTTTCAGGTAGTTGTAGAGAGTGATCAGGTCTCCCCTCAACCTCCTTTTCTGCAGGCTAAACAACTCCAATTTCCTCATCTGCTGCTCACAGAACTTGTTCTCTAGACCCTTCACCAGCTGCATTGCTCTTCTCTGACACAGTCCAGCATCTCAATGTCCTTCTTGTAGTGAGAGGTGCAAAAGTCAACACAGCACTCAAGGTGCAGTGTCACCACTGCCTGGTATAGAGAGATAATCACTTCCCTAGTTCTACTGGCAACACTATTTCTGATACAAGACAGATACAGCAATTTCTGCTGGCCTTTTTGGCCACCTGGGCACACTGGTAGCTGATATTCAGCCAGCTGCTGACCAAAACCCCAAGTTCAGCTTTCCAGACAGTCTAAAACATTGAAGTCCAAACCTTTCACAGAATCACAGAATGGTCTGGGTTTCTGTTGGAACCCATCTAGTTCCAAACCCTCTGCTATGGGCAGGGACAACCCCAGCAGCCCAGGCTGCCTGAAGCCTCATCCAACCTGGCCTTGAACACTGCCACGGATGCAGGGGCAGCCCCAGCTTCTCTGGGCAACTTCTTCCATTGCTTCACCACCCTCATTATAAAGAACTTCTTCCTTATGGGGACACCTCTCCAGCCTGTCAAGGTCCCTCTGAATGACATCCTTTCCCTCCAGTGTGTTGACCTCACCAAACAGCTCAGTGTTATTAGAAAATTTTTTAAGCATGCACGCAATCCCACCTCTTGAGTCTCTGAGAAAGATCTACTTCTTGATCTTTCCAGGCACAGAAGTGAGACTGATGAGCCCTCTGTCTTTCTTCCCTTCTTAAAAATGGAGGCTATGTTTCCTCTTTTCCAATCAGAGGGAACTTCACCACACTGCCATGACTTCTCAAATATGATGGAGAGTGGCTGAGCCATTTCATCCACCAGTTCCCTCAGGACTAGCAGATGGATCTCATCAGGTCCCATGGACTTGTACACCTTCAGGGTCCTTAGATGTTCTCAAAACCTGATCTTCTTCTAGAGCAGGCAGGTCTTCATTCTCCCAGTCCCTGCCTTTGCCCTCTGTGACCTGGGCAGTGTGACTGGATGCCTTGAAGGTGAAGACTGGATTTAGCTCTATCTGTTCCAACATGTGTTCTTCCCAGGCTACCAGTCCTTGCTTCCACCCTCTTACTGTTCTTGTATATACCTTGTGCTACATGAGTTTGCATAGAAGCATTTCTGTTGGGCCCTAATGAAGCTGACTGACTGGAGTGGCTGGAATTGCTTTGTGTTGGATTTCAGGTGCTCTCCTTCTGACCTGTGATCCTTCTCCCACTTCTGGGCATCTATTGTTGGCATTGGGATCAATCTAATAGGGGTGGGATGCATTGAGGTTCCTCTGCTCTGTCAACTTTACTTTAAAGGTATCTTCATATTAATTCTGAAACAATAGAAACAAGAGAATGGAATTAAAACTCTTAATGTAGTCAAATCAATGCAGAAAAGAATAGAATGTTTGATTTAAAGATTCCTACCTGTTGTCATTCTCACAGATTACCTTCTCATCTGTCATATGGAAATACAGTTTTTGTAATACATCAAAGATCTTGGGGGTTTTGCATCTGCTTAGCTGAAAAAAAAAACCCTCCTGAAGGCTCATTTGTTCTACACTATTTTACATAGTCATACTACGTATAACAAAATGCAAGTGTTGGGAAGAACATGCAGATCTCCACCAGGGTCCTTCAGTTTCCTACCATATGGAGAAGAAGATTGACAGAGATCAGAAAGCCATAAATAAAGCTCAGCTTTCCACGGTGTGAAAAATTCATGCCATATGGGACAAAAAGTGTGTTACCATACTGACTTCATGGTTTGTAATGACACCTTCTACTACCCAGAGCGGTATGGTAAAAATTACTGAATACCAATGTGAAAACATGCACTCATCCAACTTCAAGAACTAGGAATTTTAAAATACAAGTATGTTTTATATTAAATGAAGGCACACAACAGAGTCAAAGGATCCCTGGATATGGTTTTACAATATTTTGACAAAGGCAGGAATAGAAAATACAGTGGGAAGGTTACAAAGCTGTCAGAAGCAAACAAATTGCATTAAGAGTCAAGAAAAAAATTACTATCTGTTGAGTAGTGAACATTTGCTTTAATGGTACACTTGGTGCATTTTTTTCATCAACTTTGATCATCGTTTTTATTCGCCTTTGGAAATTAAGTGTTAGTTTAGGCCCTGATCCAGTGAAGAAATTAATGGACTCAAACAGACTTTGAATTTCACAGGATCAGGACTTTAGTCTTTTTTATAAAAATATATGTCTACAATTTTATAACTTAAGCTATTTTTTGGCACAAGGCACTTATTTTCCCCTTTTCATACATTTCCAGGGAATTAATTTTATAAATTGGCTTGTTTGCATATCATATAGTTTATATTGCTTTGCAATAATTTAATTACTTAATTGGCATTTATACATTGCTTTGCAGTCTGTAGAAATAACCTTTTAAAGCATGGAATTCTCTCTCCTAGTAGCTGATGACTTTTCAACTTGTTTTCATAGGGAAAAAAACTCACAATGTTCTCCAAACTCTCTGCAAATAAGATGCAGAAGTTTATGTTTCTGGGTTGAACAAGACTGTATAGCCATAAATGCCTAACACTGTGTTTTGATTCACACCAAGAAATGCTTTTAACATTCACTGGATTCTACATAAATTTCAAAGCAGAACTACTAAATATGATGTTGTTTATTACCAAGATAGAGAACATATTTTTTAAAAGCTGTAAACAAAACCTCAGAGATAATCATTCAAGACCTTTTATTGGAATAGATCTTAAAATGTTAGGCTTTTTTTACACTATTTTAAAACTTTCATGAACTGGATCAGAGTAATTAGAAGTAGTAGAAGAAATAGACCACTTTGAGTTTTCTGTTATTTAAAACTGTTATCATTAAGCTAATAAATTCAGAAACTTACCATGTATGTCTTGCTATCAATTGCATGGTGTACCAACAGAAAAATCCAGGTAATTACACAGTTTTCAGTCCACTTCTTAGAATAAGCCCCCAGTGATGAATAGCATCCTGGCATTTTTCATGGCACTCTAAACTATTTTAGTTAGAATTGTCAATCAAATCAAAGTCGGGAGAATTATTGCGACATAAGTAAAAATTAACTGAATTCCTGGAATAACAAGATACTTGCAGCTTGATTAGTTTGAATGGTGGAAACAAAAAAGATATATTTTTCCTCCAACACCTAAGTCCTATAGGTTTTTGGTTTGGTTTGGTTTGAATTGTCTATAATGTCAAGAAAAGCTTCACATTTATTATTTACTATTTACTACTTACTATTTACTATTCATTGTTTTGGATCTGAATATGTTTAGCTGTCAGCTAATCTATTTTGTTAGGGAAAGTATAAACTGGAGTTGTTTTGGAACCCTGAATGCCAGTAAGTACCCTCATCAGATCACAGTGATCATAATGGCAGTGTACATGTGAAAATCACGTACACATAGTTAGCAAGGTATAACCGATGGAATTAGGGATCTTGAACAAATTGTGCTTGGGTAGCTAGTTTCAGGCTGGTACTAATGTGTGAATTATGTAGTCAGGATTGTAAAACTGCATGTTTGGTCAGAAGCTGTCATACAAAACATCATGAAGTCTTGAGTCTTCTAATCCAGTCTAGATGTTCGTGAACTTTGGATGAGCTTTTTATGGTCTGACCTTCATGGGATTTGACTCCAGAAGTGAAGAATAAGTCCTAATCACTACATTGTGCCATGTATTTGTGGGGTGATGTGTATTGTGCAGCTTCATTGACCAATCTTCTTGAAATTGCGTGGTTGGGAATGCAAGGACACACAGACCAGAAAAGAGCAACACTTCTGGTGTCCATCATATCTCTACAGCCATGTCCCCTGCTCTCACCCAGAAGGGTCGGACAGTGAGGTGATCATGAAAGATGAATGTTTGTTCCACAGCCAGTGCTTGGCCACTCAGAGCAGCCTGTACTTTCAGACATGTACATATATCCACATGCATGCATTGGCGGGCAAACCTTGGTTGGCACCCACCATGCCACACTCCTACTCTCCATCCTCAACATGATGGAGAAAGAAAATAGGATGAAAAAACTCCTGGGGTGAAAAGAAGATAGGGAGGTTGCTCAGCAGCTACTATCACATGCAAAAAGGACTCTACTTTTAGTTGACATGGTGTTGTACATGTCCATGGTGTTGGACAGATGGTTGCACTTGATGATCTTAGTGGTCTTTTCCAACCTCAAAGATTCTTTGATTTTGTGATTGGGGAAGGCTAATTTAATTTCTTTCCAATTAATAATTATGAAGAATGTTGAGAAAAAGAGATAAAACTGAAAAAACTTTCTCCCAACCTCCCTTTCTTTCTAGGGTCAGCTTCACTCCCAACTTATTTGTCTCCTTCCTCTGAGGAGGGAATGGAGAACGGGGTTGTGGTCAGTTCCTAACACTTTATATCTGTCTCTCCTCCCTCTTCATGCTCTTCTCCTGCTCCAGCATGGGGTCCCACCCACAGAAGACAATCCTTTATTAAGAAGTCACCTACAACTACCTGAAGGGAGGTTGTAGAGAGGTGGGCGATGGCCTCTTCAGCCAGGTGACAGGACATAGGACAAGAGGGAATGGCACAAAGCTGTGACAGGGAAGGTTTAGATTGGACATCAGAAAGAAATTTTTACTGGAAGAGTTGTCAGGGCTGGAGCAGGCTGCCCGGGGAGGTGGTTGAGTCACCTTCCCTGGATGTGTTTAAAAAAGGGCTTGATGAGGTACTTAGGGATATGGTTTAGCTTAGGATGGAAATGGTTGGACTTGATGATCTTCAAAGGTCTCTTCCAACTTTGTGATTCTGTGATTTTGTGATTCTCCAACGTGGATTCTTCCCACAGGCTGCAGTTTTTCATTAACTGGTCCAGCATGGGTCTCTTCTGTCTGGTCAGAGCTCCTGCAGGGCTGCTTCTCTCCCATTTTTCTCATTTCTCTCTCTCACAGCTGCTGTGCAGCTTTTTCTTCATCCTTGGAGCAACCCCTGGTAACTTCTCACAGAGACCACCCAGCAGCCTCCCTTGCCACATAAACCCAAAACACGTGTACATGTTTCCATAAGTTTCCATAAAAGTTTCAGACACCTAAAGTGAAGGCATTGAATCCAACACTGACATTGAAGGGCAAAAAAATAGCTGTGAGATCACTAATTTCATTTCAAATATAAGCATGAACTGTTTTTAACACTCCCATAAGGCCTAAAGAGGCAAGTCAGCCAGCACGTATCCCAACCTTTGATGGGAACATCAGTCTTTGAATCAACATCCTTTTGCTTGCTCATGCTCATAAATACATTATTTTATACATATTTTGGAGCAGGTGCTTAAATTCCAATCTGTGTGAGCCCTTTGTGCAAGGAACTTGTTTGTGGAAAGAAAAAGCATATATTTGCCAACCTGGAGACCATTTTGAGACAGACTTCATCAGAAAACTACAATTTGTGTTAGAGCTCAGTGCTGTTATGTCTTAGTGGTTTCCTGCTACTTAACTGGAAGGCTAATATTGACCCGTCTTTCCTGGATTCAGGCCTCAACATCTGCATTGCTTGAGGTTGAAAATCCTGCACCTCCCACATGCCCTTTTACAGTTCCATGAGCCTGGAGGCCTTCGAAGTTCCAGGTCTTGGTCTTGTCCTTGCTCCATTCTTCAGCAAAGCTCTGGGAAGCTATTTCCTAACTCCAAAGTGCTCTCACATAGCTTCCAGAATGCTTCTGCCAAGCCAAGTACATTGCAAGGTCGTTCCCAAGCATCAAGAGAGTAAGAGGAGCTCCTGCAAACTTGAATAGAAGAGCAAAGGATTCTTGATTCTGTTTCTTCCATAAATTACTGTTGACTTTTTTTCTGAACCTATAAGCTAGAAACAAAACCATGTTTTGACAAACTTCTCTTAGATGGTGTTAATTAAGGAAACCACTCCCTGGATGCCTTCCCTATTTTGTCTGTAGCTGATTTTTTGTTTTGAACATGTATTTGGTATTGCAGCATCGCTTGTGAGGAAAGGCACAGTCAGTGCATCAGGTTGTCACACAAGGAAGTACTAATGTCCTTGTAATTGAATGGAGAATGGTATAGTGATCCTCAGGCAGACCGGGTATGGGTGCACAGAGTGGCAACCATGCAGCTTTCTGCATGGATTGTCTTTCTGGTAGATACATTAAGCTGCTGGTTCCAACACAGGTGCCCTGACTCAGATGTGTCTTCTTCTCCCTCAGTAGTGTATCAGCAGCAAATGACACCCCCAACGAAGACCTAGCTCTGATTGGGCCAACTCAGGTTTCTCTACCACAAAAGGTGAGAGATGTGGAATCCTCTTGCGTCTTCATGTTCTTCCCAGAGCATCTGTAGACCTCATCATTTTATCTTTGCTACTACGGTTACCTAAACCACCTGGAATAAGGTTAGATCAGACACAGTCTATTGCAACCAGTTCTGTTGATTGGTGTGCAACCACAGCCTGAAATTCATAGAAGGACAACATTGCAGAACAGGGACATGGAGTCTTTCAAATGAGGATATTAAAACAGCACCATCCTTCCTAGAAATTCATGGAAACATTCTATGTAATATGCCATATGGGTCTGCAATTGCTGTATCTGTGCACCTGCAGAAAATAACCAATGTTTCCAGTAACCTTCCACACAGCACATCTCCACTGACTTCTGGAGGAATCTGAGATGCAAAAGGAACAGGCAGTACAGGTGATGATGATCTTAAAGGTCTTTTCCAACCTTGTGATTCTGTAATACATCTCTCACAGCTAAGATTCTTGAAGTAGTTTTTTTAACTTTCTTCCATCTTTTATGTTGGGTACTACCGTATCTGGAAGGATTAGGAATAAATTAGGAATTAATGCCACTAAACTGTGCCAGGGTAGGTTCAGATTAGATGTTAGGGAAAAAAAATTTCACTGAAAGTGTTGACGGAGCCTGGAACAGGCTGCCCAGGATGGGGATTGAGTCACCACCCCTGGATGTGTTTAACAGACAGGTAGATGAGGTACTTAGAAATACGGTTTAACATAGGACAGGAATGGTTGGACTCAATGATCTTAAAGGTCTTTTCCAACCTAGTGATTGTGATTTCTGTGAAATTGCATTGCAAATTAAGAAATTTCTCGTATCTGTATCCATTTTTTTATAATATCTTGTTGCCTATGTTCTCCACACAAAATGTCCAATGTCTGCTGAATATAGTGGTGTGGGCATGTTTCCATACCCAGGAGGGTCAGACCTACCTCCGCATATCTACCTCTGCATGGAAACTCATTGCAGCACTGCACTAGAAAGAGCTTTTTGTTTACTCAGCTCAGTCATCCACATTAAGTGTACAGAATCATCCACCCCCTCGTAATCCTATGCAGTTTGGTGTAGCACAGAAGTCCGAATCTTTCAGTTAAAAAGCTTTTAAATTCATTTTTTACTACAGGAGCTAAAAGACCTCTCTCAAACGTAAGGCAGCAAGGCGTCCCAGGGCTGAGGAAAAGCCTTACTCTCTCCTTTTTGGAAATAAAACTTCTGGGTGACACATGGCATAAAGTGAAGCAGTGCTGGCTGCAGCACAACGCTCGTTTGGAGGAAATGGGCACGTTAGAAGGAAGTTTTGCTTTGTGCTGGGCAATTTATCTCACCCCATCCTCATAGCTAGGATTTTATGGTGCTGAGTGCTAGGGAGAAAACGTACTGAACACTAAGAAATAAAGTTTGGAATATACACATAGGCCCTGCTGTGTGTCACATATATTATTTTCTCCCCAAATCATATTTAGAAAGTCATAGGCACGTATATTACAGTTATTCCTTTTTTTTATTTGCAGAAGGAATGAGATAGCTTGAATTACTACAGTATTTTAATCATATTTTACCTAGCAATGTTGTTTTAGAAGTCAGATTACAGTAAAATAGAGACATTCTTTAAAAAGTACAATAAAAGAACCCCAGGAAAGCTTTCCGTTGCCTGAAGGAGAGTCCTGGTTTGTCCTGGCAGGAAGATGCTGGCTGCATCACTTTCTCATGCTCCACAGGCATCTAACGCCTTGTCCTCTCCTACCTGCCTCCCAGGACACTTCTCTACTGAGACACCAACTTGTCTGTGACCTAGGGATTCCCCTGGGACCCTACTAGCATGTTGGAGCATTCCACTCTACCCTCAAGAGTTGCGTGTAAGTTCACACCCCAGGATTAAGCACTACAAATTTAAAATGGAGCCTTCCATCCTGACAGCCAAAAAGCCCAGCCAGGCAGCTCACGGTGTCTGAGAACTAATCTTCCCACTCTTATCCTCACAGCTAATTGCCTACAAGTCTTTCTCAGGCTCTTTTAAAACAAGAAAAGTTCAAGAATATTCAAACACACGCAAAGCCCTTGAAGGTGTGCTGCAAACCAGCTCTATTTACTAATATTTCTGTCCCTTTTTCTCAGCAGGACTGACTCTGCTTTTGAGTTCTTCCAGCAGAAAACAGCATAATCAGGGGATGCTTGTGCCTGGGAAGTCCTGGCTACTTCCTACTCCCCCACAGGGAAATGACCTTAGGCTGCACCAGGGCAGATTCAGATTAGATATTAGGAAAAAGTTCTTCCCTGAAAGAGCTGTGAGGATGTGGAACAGGCTGCACAGGGAGGGGATTGAGTCACCATCCCTGGGTGTGTTTAAAGGGAGGGTAGATGAGGTAGGGAAATGGTTTAGCATAGGACAGGAATGGTTAGACTCAATGATCTCAAAGGTCTTTTACAACCCAGTGATTCTGTGATTCCACACCCAAGGACCACTGTAAAATGTTGCCAGTATTTGCATTGATATCAGCCTTGCACCTCTGTTTCTTAAAAGGGTAGGAGAAATAGTGCTAACAGATAAATTAGTAATGGAAGTGGGGCAGTGTGTGCAAGAAAACTTACAAATCCAGTCTCTGCAGAGGTGAAACTACTAATGAACAGTTTATTCCTTGCAGTGTTAGGAAATCTTTTCTTTTTTTTCTCAAAAGACCAAAAGTATATAAATGAAATTAAAGGTTCATTAAACATCACTAATTAATTTTTGTCTCTTATCCATCATTTCACAATTGTAACCTATCAACACTCCTAATTAGCTTGAGGGTCCTTCACTTTTTAATGGAATGGAAAAAATACGAGGAAGAACTCATTCTGGTTAGATACAACCACTGTTTCTAATATGCAATATATCAACTCCTCAGCTAATTATACTGTAGGAATTAGCATGCTTCTTGCTATCGAAATTAAGAAATCATTTGATAACTCCTCTTTTCATAGGTTATTGAAGTTTCAGGACATTTGTTTCCCTTAATTAGGCTATTTAAGTCCTGGATAAGATTTGCTAGCTGAATGCAAAACCCCTTTTTGTTCTAAAAGAATTAATTGTACTTTAACCAGTATTTTAACTTTTCAACAATTTTAGGGTCCAAAGACACATATAACAATTATATGCCAATTACTCCCTTCATCTGAGTTGCATTCAATATTGCCTAAGGAGATTTTATTCCAGCAATTATCTCTTCTCAAATCTATTTAGCATAGCTAAATAGTTAACAGTCATGTTTAAGAAGGCTGAAGTCTGTTTGTGGGGTTACATTGTCCACTTCTAGGTTACTTTGTGAATAAAGCCAAAGGATTGTGACATCAGGACTGGATAGTGATGTCAGAACAAAGCATTCCCAGCAGAAAAGCATGAATAGATATTTCAAATCTGAAGTCACTTTAATCAGAATCACAGAATAACAGAGTTGGAAAAGACCTTTGAGATCACCGAGTACAACCATACCTGTCCTCTACTAAACCATATCCCTGAGCACCTCATCTACCCATCTTTTAAATACATCCAATGATGGTGACTCAACCCCCTCCCTGGGCAGCCTGTTCCAATGCCCAGAAAACTTTTTGGTGATGAATTTCTTCCTAATGTTTAATCTGAACCTGCCTTGTGCAGCTTGAGTCCATTCCCCCTTGTCCTGTCACCTGTCGCTTGGGTGTAGAGGCCAACTCCCACCTCTCCACACCCTCCTGTCAGGTCATTGTAGGCAGTAATAAGGTCTCTCCTCAGCCTCCTCTTCTCCAGGCTGAACACCCCCAGCTCCCTCAGCCTCTCCTCAGAGGATTTGCCCTCCAGCCCCTTCCCCAGCCTGGTTGTCCTTCACTGGACACGCTCCAGGACTTCAATGTCCTTCTGGTAGTGAGGGGCCCAAAACTGAACACAGTTACCTCAGAGGAGGTTTCTAATCCTGCTAGATGCTGGTATATCACCACTTTTGAGAGCAAGCGCACTGATGGGACCTGACAGATTCTTCCACAGCAAGGCACAAGCTGTCATCACTAACCAACAGTCACTGTAAATGTAAGTTGTCCGGGGCTTGTGAAAGGGATGTAAAATAGTTTAGATATTCTTGCCACTTCTGAGTAAGGTTTGCATTGGTAGAGCACAGATACATTAGTAAATATGCCCTGAATTAAATGAATAAACAATGCTCCTTTATGCAACGATGCTTCTCATAACCATTCTCAAAGTATCATACACTGTCAGACTGACAATGGTTTAAAAAAAAAAAAAAAAAAAGAGAATGAGCATGAAACAAATGGCTGTTTTCAGCTCCATTTGAGATTAAAGCTTTGTAAAGTGAAATACTGGTGCCTCACAGTACAATTTTGAAATCCCTTTTTGATCCAGTATTTTACTTCCACTCTCATCTGCTGGCCTGCTGTGGAAGAGTGAATGACTCCATGGGTCTGTCCCTAGAAAGCTGGGTTTTGGAGGTGGATACCTGTGGGGTCTGTTTTGGATAAGTAATTCCGAAAGAAAGAAGATTTAGAGTAATTTATGAGTTTCGTCTGGGCAGATGTACACATAATGAATGATAGTTATGAGCCACAAAGTTTGCTTTGAATACTGATCATAGCATGACTGTGTTCCTACCCATGACATGGTCCTACTTTTTACATCAGTGAAACACAAAATAGGTCACTGTGACTGGCACTGGATATGGGCCTCATACTCCCATCAATCCCAGATCTCTGAGAAACTCCAGGTTTGGGTGACTACAGACTTTTAAATACTGAGGCAAGGTGTATCAGCTCGCAGCAGTTTAGAGGAGACACTGCCTTATGCAGCAGAGAGGTTGATTCCATCTCTAAGAAACTCCCTCTTAGTCTTAACACTGGTCATTGCAGCTGCCCCGTCTCACGCATCTCTGAATTTCTCACATGTGCAGAATTCACATTCAGTAAAAATTACTGAGGTGGAAGGCAACAATGGCTCTGCATCTCCTAAAACTCAACTCCTAGTACCAGGCAAACACATGACCTTGGAAGCCTTCCCTACATTGACCAGCTTTATAATGATGACAATCACAAGACAAGGCTTTCATCAGTTGTTCTCTGAATCTTTTCCTTTTAATTCAAAAGACACGGTGACCTTTAAACAGTGCCAGCTTAGAATTAGTGTTTTGATTGCAAACATGTCAGAAATTAATCATATTTCTTAACATTTGATAAGGGTACTAAGTGAATTATTTTCAGTGTGAGGTTTTCCTTCAGCAGGGCTTTGTTCTTCCTCTTGTAAAGAGTGGCTATAGTTAGCTGGGAATAAGAAAATTAAATCAGACTTTATGAAATAGCTAAAATTCAGCCAGTGCCCCAATTCTTGAAACTGAAATGTTATGAAACGTTAAAGAAAATTAAATTAGTCATTTTAATTAATGAAAAAATTGAAACATCCCTTTGTCTTCTTGGTTTACATCAAACTATGCTGAGGATTGTACACCACAGCTAAGCATTTAAAGTTTGCTTCCGTGTTACTAAATGTCATTGCATTCTTACTGGTCTTGCTGTTGTTTTAAGACTTGTTTGCAATGAGGAGCTGTAGCCCAGGGGCATGGGTTTCCAGACTGAGACAGAATGAGATGGGTGGGGCCTTTTAATAGTGAACACAACTTCTCCTGCATAACTCAACCTTTTATGTAGATGGCTGTGCGTCCTCCAGCAGTTTTGATATCCAGGAAAAGCTAAGTGTATGTACCTTGCTGTACATTGTCTGCTACCACAGATTTAAACACAGCAAAACCTCTTCAAGTTCAGGTATGTCCATGGAGACGAACACCTCTGAACATCTCCTCAACACCATTCATGGTGCATTCTTCATCTCCCTCGATTCAGTCTCTCAATTCAATCTCAGACTCCTTTAGTATGAGTCTAACATAACTGTAGCAAACCTGAAGGGTTCGGGTTTGGGTTTGGTTTATTTAGTTTTGAAGAGGGAAATTAATATGTAATTGATGGACCCAAACTGTTTTGAAAGTCATTCCCAGCACTAATGTTGGAGGACATGCTGGAGGGCTGTATAGAAGAAATAAAGCTATCTAGTGTCTTTCCAAGCTTTCCAAGCATACCACAGACCACCCTAAGAGTGGAAATATTCTAACTTATTTTAAAGTTTTGACAGCTTAACAATTGGCTTCCATATGCCATACAAGTGTTTCCTGAGGCAAGAAGGAATTTTGGTCAAGTCACTTTTCTTAAAACACTATTGCATAACAGTTCAGTTAGCTGGTCTGAATAAAATCATGAACTTCCACAGATACTAAAAGCCTGATTTCTCAATAATTTTTCAGATCTCACCTATTAAAATACCTTGAATACCAGTTGAATTTTTACTTACCAGAATAGAATTCTTACACAAGAATTTTTGTTAACTATTCAGCAAAGGGTTTGAAATCATCCTTCCTGCCATGATTCCAAATTAACCTATTTCAAAGGAATTCTATTTTTAATTTTCTCGCTTCATGTGTGATATGTGTGTGCCATTTTACACAAGAAAAATGAAGATCCTTAGAATGCGAAAGACAAATTTTGGATTCATACAAAAACCAATTTCAGATGAGGTTTTTGATACCATATGGCATAAATACCTTCCTGAAGAAATATGTTCAGTTTCACAGACGTCAAATAAACAAAAGTGAAGAGTAAATCATGACAAACACCCCACACTTGCTAAATTTTGCCATCAAATTTGTTTTGTATGAGCACAATGTCTTCCAAAATAGGCAAAAAATTCCAAGCACCCCGCCAAGTCCTGACCAAACCACTACCAACAGGAGAGGCTAGTAAGAAAACTACAAATAAGATGCTGCATGGGTGAAAATGGAGCAGACAAAGTAGTCTTTTTTCTGTAAGAAAACAATTAGGTCTTAAATCAGATGTAAAAGCCACAGTTGTTAGGGGCATGCATGTCAGCATTGTTTCTCACTAAAGCTGGCAAACTATTTTCAGTTGCTCATAGCACAACAGTTCTCTCACAAGAGAAACCTCCACATGCAGGGGGCTGCTTCCAGCTCAGATATTTGAAAACAAAGAGTCAAATCAGGAGTGCCATGCATAAGGAAGCGCAACAAAACTCTATTTTTAAGCCCAAGTAGAAAACCCTCCCAGAAGGCTCACATTTTAAAAGGGGGGTTGTTTTTTTTTTCCAAACCAACACACAACCAGTTGAAGATGATAACAGACATACCCACCTCTGATTGCTCCCAATTGCTTGAGACCAGAGTGTGGGAATTGTTGGGAAGTACTGTAAATAGAAATTTTCATGGGTGCTCAGTGGCACCTGGTGGCCTTCAGGACCTTTAACAGGAGCTGAGAGAAAGAGAGCGGGAGAAGAGCCGGGGATGAACATGAGAAGAAATACGCATTTGAGTGCAGAGAAGAGAGAGAAATAGAAGAAAACCCCACATGGGTTGGGAAACGGAGACACTGGGCTTGGCATTGCAAGGATGAAAGTGAGAAACCTAACTAGGGCTTTCAGAAAGACAAATCCTGCTCAAACTGCTGGGGAATGAACCGACCAGGTTTATTCTCTAAGCACAGTACAGCCAGTTTTATTGACTTTCGGGCAAATGCTGGAAACCTTCACTCGGAAGGTGGGAGGGTGCATCCCCATGGTGCTTCAAGCAGGCTTCACGGCTGTGGGGGCAAAGGGCTGAAAATGTAGCACAGGAAGATTTCCTGCAATTTCAGATTCACCAGAAGTGAAAGTCTTGCCGGAGGATATGCAGGCAGAAAAGCAGGATCAGGACATCCTAGCCATGTACAAATCCCACAACTAGCAGAGCAGCATCAGGATAGAGAAAGGACAGAAGCTGAGAGGGACTTTCAAGAGAAAACAGGTTTGTCAGAGACATGAGAAGACAAAACTGAAAGTCAGAGTAAGCGGAGAAGAAAGGAACAGCAAAATAATTTCCTTCCTTTCTTTCTCACATTTTCCTGGGTTAATCAATGGGCAATAACAAGACCTTTCTCTACTTCTTTTGGGTCTTTTGCTGCCTGGTGCTTTATTTTAAAAGAAAAAACTTCCTTTAATAAAAATAAAATTTTACTTTAATAATATATTTAATTTTAAAAATAAAATTTTGTTTTAATAATAAAGCTGTAGTTAATAAGATAGCTTTATTTTTATTCTTTCTTTAGTACTTATGTGCAGTTTCCAGCATAGCTGCAGCCCTCAGCAGCCCTCACCTACACCTGCACCACATAAAACGACGGGGTGCTTTTCCTGCTCCACTCCACTCTAAACTTGTGGCCTAGTAGCAGTCAAGAAAAAGGTACAGTTGAATAAATAGTTCCACATATAAACCCAGGTTTATTTGTGAGCTTAAAGGGATTAACAGTTCAGAGCTGCACCTCATACATCACTGCAAGCATGTGCTTGTCAACAAAATCATGTAATTCTTAGGCGTTAAATAAACCTGCCAGTGCCAGAAGACGGAGCTGAAACCCAAAGAGCTTTTAGGGGATGATGATTTAAGGTACCTGTTTGGCCTTCATGTTTTTGTATGTACGTACCCTGCGTTGGCTTGCGGATGAAAGCAGCTCGATGGAATTTCACATCCTGCAAATGACAGGATCGGCACAGTGTGCTCTTTCTTGGTGTCCTCAGGGTGCTTCTCCATCACCGATGTTCTCAGGCACTTGCTCGAGCACCAGTATAGGTTGCTGAAGAGACCATAGCCCACCTCTCTACAACCTCCCCTCAGGTAGTTGTAGGTGGTGCTAAGGTCTCCCCTCAGCCTCCTCTTCTCCAGGCTGAACATCCCCAGATCCCTCAGCCGTGGCACCTCCAGCGCCTGTGGTACCTCCCGCTGTGACAGCGATCCCTCGGGTAAGCTCAGGGGCCGTGCGGCAGATGGGGCTGTGCAGAGAGGTTCCCTACACCTGGGCACCCCGTGTGCGCCGGAGCTCACCCAGCCTATCAGGCGCAGAAGGAGGTGGGACCGGAACAACCGCGGGGGATTTAAACGTGGTAAAAGGTGACAGGCGATAGGACAAGGGGCAATGGCACAATGCTGGGCCAGGGCAGGTTTAGATTGGATATTAGAAAGCCTGGAATGGGCTGCCCAGGGAGGGGGTTGAGTCACCTTCCCTGAATGTGTTTGAAGAAGGGGTTGATGAGGTACTTAGCAATATGGTTTAGCTTAGGATGGGAATGGTTGGACTTGATGATCTTCAAAGGTCTCTTCCAACCTTGTGATTCTGTGACTCTTGAGTCCCCATGCCAAACGCAGCAGGATTTACTGCCAGGAGACTGTAAGGTTAAAAGGCACTAAGCTTTGCACTTTTCTGTTGCCTCACCACTATTTCTCCTGAAAGATGCACTCTGCTGTAAGAAAACCCTTCCTGCAGGACAGACTGACATATGGACATGCGCCATTTGCAGTGTTCATAGAAAAATGAATCTCTACTTTAGGTCGATGAGGAGAACCACAGGATCAGAGATCATTAGAAGTTGGAAGTGACTTCAAAAGCTCATCTAGTCCAACCCCCCTGCCAGAGCAGGATGACCCAGACTAAATCACACAGGAACACATCCAGGTGGGGTTTGAATGTCTCCAGGGAAGGAGACTCCACAACCTCTCTGGGCAGTCTGTTCCAGTACTCTGTCACCCTCACAGTGTAAAGATTTCTCCTTATATTCGCATGGAACTTCCACTGCTCCAGCTTGCACCCGCGGCCCCTTGTCCTATCGCTGGCCATCACTGAGAAGAGCCTGACTCTGTCCCCCTGACTCTCACCCTTTACATATTTATAGGTATTAATAAGGTCACCCCTCAGTCTCCTCTTCTCCAAGCTAAACAGGCCCAGCTCCCCCAGCCTCTCTTCATAAGGAAGGTGTTCCACTCCATCATCTCGCTGATTACAGTTCTGTGATTCTGGTGGCCCTGTGCTGGATCCTTTCAAGGAGTCCTGTGTCCTTGAGCTGAGGGGCCCAGAACCGGACACAATATTCCAAGTGTGGTCTCACCAGGGCAGAGCAGAGGAGGAGAGGAGAAGCAGAAGCTGTACATTCATACCTTTTTCTTTTCCTTTACTTAAAAGTGAATAGCAGGGCCCTTACCTCTACCTAGAAAACTTCCTGCTCTTAAGTTCTTAAGCATCCAAAAAAATACTCAGTTACCAAAACAGCTGGGAGGGAGGCGGGGGGGCGGGGAGGGTGGGGGAGAGAGACATAAAATACAACTATTAATTATATCTTATACATATAGACAGACGTGGCGAGCGACTAAACCCCTCCTCACAGCTCGGCGGGGAAAGGGGCCGCGGTTCCTTGTCGCACAGCGGCACCGGGCGGCTGCGGGGCATCAGCGCAGCGGCGGGCACCGGCACCGCTCCCAAAACGCGGCTCCCGCGGCTTCCTCCCGGAAACCAGTCCGGAAAAACAAGGGGGCAAGCGCTCCTCAGCGTGTCCCGAGGGGAACGCGTTCGCTTCGTGCCCAACCGAGGCCGTTTGTTAAGGAATTAATGAGGTACCGGGAACATAAAGAGAATTATTGCTATCGGTAGTAGTAGTGGTAGTGGTGGTGGTGGTTGCTGTCATCGTCACAACCACCATTATCATCATCATCACCATCATCATCATCATCATCATCATCATCATCATCGAAGTAACTAATATAGCAACCATATTAGTTGTTATTATAGGGCACATGTACATATATAGGTGACAACTATAGTTGTTATTATAGGCTCTGGAGGGGAAGTCTTACGAGGAGAGGCTGAAGTCCCTTGGTTTGTTCAGCCTGGAGAAGAGGAGGCTGAGAGGAGACCTTGTCACAGTCTCTGGCTTCCTGACGAGGCGGAGTGAAGGGGCAGGAGCTGATATCCTCTCTTTGGGGACCAGGGATAGAACCAAGGGAACAGCATGAAGCTGTGACAGGGGAGCTTTAGGCTGAGCGTTAGGAAAGGGTTCTGTACTGAAAGGGTGCTGGAGCACTGGGACAAGCTCCCCAGGGAAGGGGTCACAGTCCTGAGGTCAGGAAGTGTCTGGATGATGCGCTCTGTCCTCTGACTTGGCTGGCCATGTGTGGCACCAGGAGTTCAGTGGAGCAAGGGGGATTTATCCTCTCATTATTTTCCACTTTTTGAAATAAAGCAGAATTTTAGCATCTGTAACATATTGCAATACATATATGCGTGTTTATGTATACATGTATAACCAAATTACCAACTTCATGCTGGACAGAAGTCTTGTCTGCTTGTTCAGCTACCATTTCAAACTTGCCACCTCAAATGGCACTACATAGTTTTTTCGCTAGTGAGAAATTTCTGTCTACCTGCCATCTCCATGCCACTCATGATAATACACATTTCCCTCTCTCCTTTCCTTACTTCTTTTTCAACATATCTGTAATTTCCTTTTCAGACTGAAAGTCTGGCTTTACACAACTTTTGAAGTGCAACTACTCCTCAGTTTGGGACAACCTTTTTCTACATGTCTTCACTTCTGCTGCACTGTTTTAAATCTAATGCAGGTGTATGGTTCACACACAGCAGCCTTTAGCTGTGTCCGTTTGCTTCCCTTCTGTCTCTGCCACATATAATGACTTCCAAGAGTGTCTGCAAAAGTCAGGCATGTGAAGGTCCAACTGTGTAATTTACAGGCATGATTTTCTTTAAGATAAGCAATTTATGTTTTTCTCTGGCAAGAAAATCAGTACTCTTAAAACTAGGCTGAAACTTAAATGATGAATGGAGAGATTATCCTAAAATAGCAAAATTTCTTCTTGTTCAGAATATAAGTTCTTAAATAAATGTGAAATAATTTATTTTGAGTTACAGGGAATTAATGCAAGCATACAATAAAACATCTTCTCTTTCAAACTACCTGGTTCCTAATATTTCTCAGTAGACATTTTCTATCATCGAAGAGTATCCTTTAATTCAGGTATTCTTTGAAAACAGATCAGCTTGTCATGCGTAAATTCCTGATCCCATGGAGACCAAGGACTTTTGACTTATTTTTTTCCTCATTTATTAATTATTTTCTTTAGTCAGAACCCGATTCTTCCCTCAGGTGACATCACCCTTTTAAGTGAACTCTGCCTGTGATAGCCTTGGTGAAAGAGTAACAAACAAAATTAGACTGCTTCTGATTTCCACCTTCAGTCCTTTCATGATGCTAGAAAATAATCTCTACCAAGAGATTCAGTCTGAGGAAAGATTGTGGTTCACATAGAGCTGTTGGAGAGAGTCCAGAGGAGGCCACGAAGATGACTGTAGCACCTCTCCTGTGAAGACAGGCTGAGACAGTTGGGCTTGTTTGGCCTGGAGGAGAGAAGGCTCTGGGGAGACCTAATTGCGGCCTACCAATCCTTAAAGGGATCCTACAGGAAAGTGGGAGAGAGGCTGGTCACCAAGGATTGCAGGGACAGGACAAGGGGCAATGGCTTCAAGCTGGAAGAGGGCAGGGTTAGGTTAGATATTAGGAAGAAGTTCTTTGCTATGAAAGTGGTGAGGCCCTGGCACAGGGTGCCCAGAGAGGCTGTGGAAGCCCCATCTCTGCAAGGTTCCAAGTCCAGGTTGGATGGGGCTTTGGGCAACCTGGTCTAGTGAGTGTCCCTGGCCACGGCAGCAGTGTTGGAACTAGAAGATCTTTGAGGTCCCTTCCAACCCAGAGCATTCTGTAATTCTATGATTCATACAGATCTGGTTTCCAAGCAGCTGGCAGCAGGTTGTTTTCCAGATGCTTACTTGCTCATGAAAAATAAAAGGAAAAAAGCAAAGAGTGAGATCTCTAAACCTCCAGCTGAAGTAAGAATCATTTTCAGGGAAAAATAATTTATTCCAATCCCTACCCAACCTTAACATGAAATTTACACTTCCCAAGGTCCATGAATGATGATGATTTCATCTGAAGGAGAAACACTCTTACATTGAGAGTAGGCAAATTATTTTTTATGGTTGCACTTCAACTTTCATCCACTGAATATCTAAACTTTTGGGGGCATTTGGCTAGTACGAAGAGCAATCTTGGCAGACACAAAACACCACAGGAACATAAGCAGTCTGAACTACTGAGAGAGAAAATTATGATGTAGAAAATACAGATTGTGTGCGTAAGAACAGCCAGAAAATATTTGGGCATCCCTGAAGTGTGAAAATATTTTAAAACTACATTGCTGAAAATGTCATAAAAGTCAAGCTCAGAACACCTCCAGTTTTCATTTAAATGGAAAACTCTACTTATTCCCTGTCTTTTCCCTATTGTTATTCAAAGTGAATTTGTGTATATCTGCTTCTCTCTGTTTCATATTCAGGCTGGATAGACTTAGAGCATTTACGTATTTTTTAATGAGTCTTGTTCAGTTTGGGGAACTCTTTTTCTCCACTCTTTATGCATGTAAATATATGTATATATGTAATGAATTTACCAGCTCTGTGATGAATACAATGTTTTTTCTTCCTGTGCTTTGGAGATGAATGCATGTCCATGATCATGTCACAAACCATACTCTGGCATCCTCAGCTCATACAATACCTGATTTTAAAAGCTACAGATAAAAAACAAAACAAAACAAAAAACCCACAAAAAACCCCCCCAAAATTACTCCTTAAAATAACTGCTGCAACTCTCTGCCAGTTCTAGAGGAGCAGATAATCCAAGTGTCACCCAGATAAGCAATCTGATCATTTTGATATAAAAGAATTCTCCCCTGGTTTTGAAATGAAAGAAATATTAAACACTCCCCAGAGGGGAAAAAAGATGGGAAGGGAGAAGGGGGAAAGGGGAAGGGAGAAGGGAGAAGGGGGAAGGGGGAAGGGGGAAGGGAAGGGAAGGGAAGGGAAGGGAAGGGAAGGGAAGGGAAGGGAAGGGAAGGGAAGGGAAGGGAAGGGAAGGGAAGGGAAGGGAAGGGAAGGGAAGGGAAGGGAAGGGAAGGGAAGGGAAGGGAAGGGAAGGGAAGGGAAGGGAAGGGAAGGGAAGGGAAGGGAAGGGAAGGGAAGGGAAGGGAAGGGAAGGGAAGGGAAGGGAAGGGAAGGGAAGGGAAGGGAAGGGAAGGGAAGGGAAGGGAAGGGAAGGGAAGGGAAGGGAAGGGAAGGGAAGGGAAGGGAAGGGAAGGGAAGGGAAGGGAAGGGAAGGGAAGGGAAGGGAAGGGAAGGGATTCTCAGAGCTTTTTGTTCAAAAGGAAAAGTCAATGGAATGGGAAAAAGGGAAGACAACAATTCCATCATTCCTTACAAGATTTTTGGATATTCTAAAATAATGATTAAAAAACCCAACAAACAAACAAACAAACAAACAAACAAACAAACAAACAAAAAATAACCTCTCACACACACACAAAAATCTGAAACACCAACAAGGCAGGGAAATTAGTATACATGTTTTATTTAGGTCTGTGTATTCCTCCCCTGTCTCAACTACTGTTTGCTTGACCTTGTGCTCCTCACTCTTTAGGTGCCACCACCTCACCTGTTCCATCCCAAAGGAGATATGACTCTTCATTCTCCACAGTGGTGAAGTCAGAGACAGCATTAATCACTGGGAAATCCTTGCAACTGTCTCATCCTTGTGTCTTGACCATCCTTTGAAAAACACTGGCCTAAATAATTTTCTTTGAATGGTCAACTAGACTGTGTTAAGGCTGCTGAGATGTTCATGTGTGATTGATGCTTGACATGGAGCCAGGAAATTCCCTTTCTGTGAAACCATAAAAATCACTCTGTTCTCACAAAGCAGCTGGAACTGACGTTCAGGATCCCTGAGTCCACAGTGTGCCCAAGCAGAAGGAGATTTTCAGAGCTGTGGAACTAGATGTGACCTGGGCAGCATCTCCAGATTTTGCACTAGGTCAAAAAGCTCCCTCAAAGGTAGAAATAAGAGCTTTGTCAGAAATAAGAGAAGTAACCTATTGTGGGAAGGCTAAAATGGAGAAATGGACTTGTCAGATGGTTTTGATTGCAGTGAGGAGAGTCATTACTCTAACTGCTTCTGCTTTAGCATGTTGCACATCCGTTAACATCCAGTGTTCTGCCCCACGTCACATAGTGGTATCTTTTCTCCAGTGGGCTGCCTCTGGCACAGTGCAGCAGGAAGAGGAATGAAGTCATGAGAATGTAGGTGTGAAGTCAAGCTTGAGAGACTTCTGACACAAGATTCTTTCTTTTCTTTTCATGAAAAACCACTACCACTTAGGCTAACTTTCCATTTTGTCCCAGGCCCTATGTTTTTATAGCATTTAACCCCCCTACAACTGCCAAAATCAGTAGAGTAGCACAATACAAACAAATGAAGCCATTTTTCTTCCCATTAGAAGTAAAAAAGAAGATAAGCTTCCTTGTTCCTCTCATCGTCTCAAAGATACTCTACAGTAAGGCAAGCCACCTTACCCTTCCCACCAGTTCTCTAATACCTAGTGGATTTGATGATTAAAAAAAACCCCAAATCATCTTATTAATAAAATAAGTAGAACCTTCCTTATACAAAATGAAAGAATTTGGTAATTTTCATATAAACCTCAATAACTGAGTGACAAAATCTTTAGATATTCTCATGGTTAATTCTTATTTGTCATTCCTATTTTTCTTCTGAATTTAACATGAATTACTGACTCAGACACAAGCTGAATTTCTTTCAGGAGTTCACTGTTTTATCTATAAATAGCATATGTAATCTGTACTTCACCAATATCCTTATTCTAAGTCGTTGAAGAGGCATTTTGTGTGTGCTTTTTTAAGCCTCTTTTCTTCCTCTTCAAGATGAGAATTTCTGTGATGTAAAATGTTTTTGGGGGTTCCATGGCAGTGAGTAGTTTAGGTAGGAAAAAAAAAGGGGGGACATTTCTTTATGGATGGATATATTTAAATCAAACGTACTTCCAATTTAAGACATTCCAGTTCAGTCTAACTTTGGCCTTTTACTGTTGTAAAATAAAAACAATTAATAAAGGAAGGTTATTTTCCAACTTCCATAGTGGGCTCAACTCTTGAGTCTGAGACACACAACTGCTGACAATGACATGTGGGTGACGTGGCATCTGAAGCCCAGCCAGCAAAAGAGAGAACCTGTTCTCTAGGGGATTACCTGCAAACAGTGAGGTTCATTTTTTTTGCCCTGAAGATATAAAACAGTCCCACTTGCAAACATATGTAGACATCTCTATACAAAAGTTTGTTGCAGCCTTTCATTTTTGAAAATGTGGGTTTTTCTTCATGATAGAGTATTTTAATCCCCATTTAAATATTGACTCTTCTTTTTTCCCACTTTCTTTTCCATTATTTAAAAAAAAAGTCCTATGAAAAAAATAAAACATGGGGAAAGTCTAATAATTACAATCCTTTATTCTCTGACAATGTTAAATTATGAGTGGGAATTAAATAGGTGTTAAATTACATTTGTTTGAAAAGTCCAAGTCCTAGAAATTGCCTAAGGAAAAGCTCCTAAATAGCTGTATCTTCTTGTAGCTGTTTTTTACTCCATATACACTTCCTTTAACATTCTTGGCTCTGGTGAGGCCACACCTGGAGTACGGTGTTCAGTTTTGGGCCCCTCACTACAAGGACATCGAGATGCTTGAGAGTGTCCAGAGAAGGGCTACATAACTATGAAGGGTTTAGAAGACAAATCTTATGAGGAGTGGCTGAGGGGTCTGGGATTATTTAGGCTAGATGAAAGAAGACCAAGGGGAGACCTCATCACTCTCTACAACTACCCAAAAGATCATAGAATCATAGAATCATAGAATTATAGGGGTTGGAAGGGACCTCAAGAGATCATCGGGTCTAACCCCCCTGCCAAAGCAGCTCCCTAGGACATATCACTCAGATAGGCGTCCAGACGGGTCTTGAATATCTCCAGAGATGGAGACTCCACCACCTCCCTGGGCAGCCTGTCCCAGTGCTCTGTCACCCTCACTGGGAAAAAGTTCTTCCGCATGGTGGTGCGGAACTTCCTATGCTCCAACTTGCAGCCATTGCCCCTTGTCCTGTCCCCACAGACCACTGAAAAGGGGCTGGCTGATTCCCCCTGCATCCCTTGCTTCAGATAATTATAAACTTTAATTAGGTCCCCCCTTAGTCTTCTCTTCTCAAGGCTGAACAGTCCCAGCTCACGCAGCCTTTCCTCGTAGGGGAGATGCTCCAGGCCCCTAATTATCTTCGTGGCCCTTCTTTGGACTCTCTCCAGGAGATCCCTGTCCTTTTTAAACCAAGGACCCCAGAACTGGACACAATACTCCACGTGGGGCCTGACCAGGGCAGAGTAGAGGGGGAGGATCACCTCCTTTGACCTGCTGGCCACACTCCTCCGGATGCACCCCAGGATCCCATTGGCTCTCTTAGCCACCAGGGCACACTGCTGGCTCATGGCCAACCTGTCATCTACCAGGACCCCCAGGTCCTTCTCCACTGAGCTCTTCTCCAGCAGGTCATCCCCCAGCCTGGACTGATACAAATGGTTGCTCCTTCCCAGGTGCAAGACTTTACACTTGCTTTTGTTGAACTTCATCTGGTTTCTAACTGCCCAGCTCTCCAGCCTGTCCAGGTCTCGCTGGATGGCAGCGCAGTGTTCCTGCGTGTCAGCCACTCCTCCCAGCAAGATGGTTGTAGTGAGGTGGGGGTTGGTCTCTTCTCCCTAGTAGCTAGTGACAAGGTAAGGGGAAATGGCCTGAAGTTCTGTCAGGGTAAGTTTAGGTTGGATCTTAGGAAAAATTTCTTTACTGAAAGGTTTTTCAGATATTGGAACAGGCTGCCCAGGGAGGTGGTTGAGTCACCATCCCTGGAGGTGTTTAAAATAAGAGCAGATGTTGTACTTGGTGACATGGTGTAGTGTGGGACCTTGTAGGGCTGTATAGATGGTTGGAATCAATGATCTTGAAGGTGTTTTCCAACCAAAACCATTCTATAATTCTGTGATTCTAAGACTAGACATTTTTTTCTTCTACCAGAGGGAAGAAAAAAACAGGTTATTTAAGTATATCAGATTTTTTAAAATTGCATTGTTTCAAGTGATTTATTAAGTCATAAATGTGGTTTCAGGTTTTGCATGGAAAGCCAATATGAAACCTTCCTTTTCCTGCCTGTGGCAGGGGGGTTGGAGCTCTATGATCCTTGGGGTCCCTTCCAACCCAGACCATTCTATGATTCTATGAAAATGATACAGCTGAATATAGAGAGCTGTACTCCTTGAAACTGAGGTATAAGTAAGGTCTTTAAATTACCTTATTCTTTTAGTTTCTGCCTTTAAGTCAAGGCCACTGGTGGTTAGAAGGCAACATTAGACCTGAATTCTTTCACAACTGTATCGCTTTGTCAAAAAATATTTTTAAGATCTTACCCTGTGCTGAATCACCACCCATCCCACTGGTCAGTATTTTGGCAGACCTGTAGGAAACTTTTCTATCAACACTCTTCAAAAAAACAAAAAAATTATCTATGGCTCAAAAGATGTTGTGGAACTTACCTATTTTTAGCGAAGAAAAGGGAAGCTTTGTGCTGACATTTGAACTGCAGGACCATCAGCTTTTATCCAGCTGAATACCATGATTTCAAAAAGCTGAACTTTGTGTTGCTGTTTTCAGTTGCTGCTCATTTAATTTGGATTATTTTTCTCTTTTTTTCACAAACGCAAAATTTGGAGAAGAGGGTGAAACCTTTGGAGAAGAGAGTGACACCTTTACCTCATCATTAATTGAATATCCTGAAATCACTAGGTGTATCATTAGAGTTATCCTGAGCAACTTACTACCAGTGAACAAATTGCTACTAAAACAAAATCATTATTTTGGAGCTGAACCAAAGAAATTAAAGTGGAACGATCATGATGCTTTCCAACATAATACAAACTGCAAATCAGAGGCAAGATCTATTTTTCATGTTTTATTTTTTAAATGATGGTCTCTTATGGATGTTGCTATTTTTGAAGTTCAGGTTAAAAAGGTACAAGTACTTCCTTTCTTCTGAAAATATAATTAGATATTAGGCTTGCCAACCATAACTGCTATTATTGTTTTTGGCTCAACTCTATTTCTCTGCAGTTATATTTTTGTCCCTGATTTTTTTTTAGCATTCTTCTCTTGTAGCTCAGTCTATAGGACATATTTCTGAGAATCCTATTTTTTGCGTATAGAGGTAAAATGTGAGAAATGTAGACTGCTGGGATTTAACTAATTTTTGTATGTAACCAATCCCATTCTAGAAAATTTAAAAGACTCATCTAGCAGAAATAAATTAAGAACTAATGTTCCTTATTACCCAACACAAAAGCCACCTGAACAGCTACCCAAACAACGGGCACAGGATCAGTCTTTGTTTAAAAGGCACTCACATGTTGTTTATGAGACATTGTGCTATTAGGGGAAATTACAAGGATTAAACAGTGTAAGAGAAGTATTTGTCGCTGGTTTGTTCTTCCTGCTGCTGCAGCTGCTGGTGCTGGCACTTAGGCTCTCCCAGTTCAGCTGTTGTCTAGCTACCCACCAATATGGTTAACAACGAGCATTGAAATGCAGACAAGGATTGAGGATTAGTCACCCAGACTAAAGGAGGGGAATTTAGTGGGATACTGCGTTTCATTCTCATCAACAAATGGGTTGTGGAACTAAAATAAGACTGGAAAAGAGTTTTGAGAGTGAGAGAAAATTTTTAAAACAACTTAGCCAGAACTGTCCTGACACCAGGCCACAAAGGACTGCTGTTCCTCAATACAGTACATGATAGTGCCCTAACACTGGTGGTAATTTGACAATCCTAAACCCTCCTTTATTCATAGCGTTTGGCCCTGTTTCTCTTGTTCCTCAACACAGTTCTTGCACTCAGTTGCATCAATCAGGTTTTAATATCCTTTCTGACATGGAATTCTGTGACAATGGCAATTCTACATTTCTGAATAGGAAGAATAAGGTGTTTGCAGCACTAACTAACCACTGCTTACATCAGAAACCTTATAAGCAATTGCAAATGAAATGTAGCTGGAAGGTCAGCCACAGCTAGAACAAGAACTGACAGCCAGATAGATGAGATTTGGTAAAACTCAGCTTGTTCCTGCTGCTCTACTTTTAGAAAATGATGGAAAACTCCAAACAGAAATAAATTTCCTGGAATCTCCAACTCTTACTGGGTAATTTCACAGTAACTATAAAGTCAGCATCTGCCACACTTATTCAGTGTTTTTGTCAGATGGTGGAATAAAGGGATTTGTTTAAAACTATGTCCAACTACAAGCCTGTTGAAACTGTCAGCTGTTCATCTCCATTTTCTTCCTACATGACATTTTCCTCCCAAGGAACACCAGTTCCAACCTGGGCTGGAAATCACGACTTGCTTTGGGTTCCTTTTTGCACAAACCCATGTAGAGGAAAAGGCATTTACTGGCCACAGAAGCATGTAGCATTGCACAGTTCATTAAATTATGTCTGAGAATGTTTTCTTCCCCCCAAAAGTGGCCACATCCATACTGGGGACAGTCCCAGGTTCATCCTTGTCCCAGAGCAGTCACAGGCATCAACTAGGAGAAGGCTAGCTCATGGGTCAGGACATGGACTGGTGGGGTCCATGGCCACCCACAGACATGGCTGTGATAGGGCAGCAGAGAAGCCCCACCATGGCATTTGACACAGGTTAAGGACAAGGACTCATGTCCTCGTTTTATGAATGGCCACCTATAGCTAATACTGTGGATTCTCACACCAGGATTTGGAGATGAGCACTGCTTGTACCTGATTAGTAAAAAACACAGATACTACACAAAAGAGGGTAAGTCTAGCATTCTTCAGATTGATGTTATAGCCTCAATTGCCAACTTACTTTAGTCTAGGTGATCCTGCTCTGGCAGGGGGATTGGACTAGATGATCTTTCAAGGTCCCTTGAAAGTGACCTTGAAAGGGACTCCTAAGGGTCTGTGATTCTGTGTTCTTTTCAGAGGCTGCTACAGCAGGTGCAGTTTATTGTCATATACCATTAATTTTGAATTATTTATGTCTTTTCTAGAAGGCAGGTACACAGAAGCCACTTACCTATACCTATCATTATTCAAGTTTTTTATCAGGACTGTAAGCACATCAATGCTTTTCCTGGTAACCTATGAAATCTTAGCTCTCTTTTCCATGTGTCAGCCATGCCTTACACTTTCAAGCTGTACAGACATCTTGCTTATTGAGCCCTGTGGCACACTCTTAAAGCTATTTGAGAAAAGTGGCCCAAAAAGGAAGGGTTAAACACACTCTTAGGTTTTTGACTGTGTACACAAAGCAGGAGTCTCCAGAACAAATAGACTCAAATCTTTAAGGTTGAAGCAAAGATACTTCAAATGAACTGAAAAGAGTCACAAGAGATGAAAGCAGAGATGTGGATGTAGATGCTTACCATACAGTTTGTCAGGAAACATAAGACTGAAACAGTCCACAAATAGTAAACCCACCACCTGGTCAGGCATTGGAACAGGCTGCTGAGAGAGGTGGTGGAGTCACCATCCCAGGAGGTGTTTAAAAAAATGTGTAGACATGGCATTCCATGGACGTGGTTTAGTTGGCATGGTGGTATTGGAAAGATGGTTGGACTTAACAATCTTAGAGGTCTTTTCCAACCTTAAAAACTTGATGAGTCTATAAACCCTCTGACAGGTCTGTTAACTGGAGAAATGGGGATGAACTTCCTCCTTGGTTCCCCATTCTCTCATGTTTCAGAAGCTTCTTCAAATATAGTAATTTTTTTAAAAAAATATTTTTATTACTTGAAACCACCAGCATTTATTTTGAGGCTTGTAGTCATTCTAGGTTCCTTTGTGGTATTCCTCTTTAAAAAGCTCACAACTCGCCCTGGCCTAGAAAAATCTGCACATTTCCTCAATGTGATGCTTCTTCCCCTTTCTAGAAAACTAATGAAGTCACCGATTAAGATCATAACCTTTTGACTACGACTGGTCTCCCACAGCTTGCCTGTCTGCAGAAGCTAGTGCACTGTAAACATAGGTGTGAATTAACTTTATCATGATTGTTTTATATCCCTCCCTAGATATCTTGATGCGTGATAAAGTCAGGTTATGCCAATTTCTAACTCAGGGCTTGGGTGTTTGTCTGAACAGCTAAGCTGTCCCAGCTACACCACAGCTTGTAGCTGACCAGAATGCCTGCAGTTTGACACTTTCAGAAGTAACAATATGGCATGTAGGATTGCTTCAGCATCTTAGGTTTGATGGCTGTGGCTTCTAGCATGCATAAGGCACAACAGAGAGAAGTTGGGTCGGTATCTCAGGAGTGGAGTTACCCTCCTACCTAATGTTCTCTGATGTTTATGGGTCAGGTTGAACTGCTGGAGGGAGCCAACTTTAAAGGCAGAGTATTAGAGGTAAGTTTGAAGCAAAATATCCCAGAAAAAAAAAAAATCTAAATTGGAGACAGTTCGTTCTACTTTTAAATTGATGTAGGTCTTGGTAAAAGTAACAGAATCACAGAATTACAAGGTTGGAAAAGACCTTTAAGATCATCGAGTCCAACTGTTCCCATCCTAAGCTGAACCATATCCCTAAGCACCTCATCTACCCTGTTTTTAAACACATCCAGGGTTGTTGACTCAACCCCCTCCCTGGGCAGCCTGTGCCAGGCCCTGACAACTCTTTCAGTGAAGAATTTTTTCCTGACATCTGATCTGACCCTGATTCAAACAAAACAAAGCCAAGCAGTTAGGTGAGTGAGCAAAGCTAAGATGGGTGGAGATGGGAAGAGAAGAAAAAATGTATAGAAAATGGACAGGGAAAAAACACAGCAGTATGGAAGTTGGTCAACTGGGGGATTTGTCTGTCACCTGGGGGATTTGTAAGACTTGTGGGATCTGCAGAATTTGAGACACCAACCAGATTTCCTTTCACCAGCCAACGTTAAGGTGTCAGCTTGTGTTGGGTACTTAGACCCTCACAGCTAATGCAGAAAATAACATGAGAAGACATGGAAGAGGGAATATGAGAAGAAAGGAAAAAGCAGTCCCAGGTCAAGGAATGGGGGGCAGCTTTGAGGACTGAATTGTGCAAAGCTGTTCTCCTCCTGCTAAGAAAAGCTTCATTGAGCAGCTTCACTACTCTCTGTTAAAATGAAGCCAAGTGACCAAGCCAGGATTTATACAGGGAAAGAGCTAGTAACCCAGACAGGGCAGCTGCTAAAACACATGCACGGATTGCTTATGGGTAATAGAGGAATATTCCCCTTATTTTTGTGGGTAAATGACCAGACAATTAGTTGTAAAAATCAAGATCACTTGATCATATACTGAGAGCAGATTATAAGTTTGAATTCGTATGCATCTTTTACTCTTCCACTTTCCACTGCATTGCATCTCAGTGAGTCACAGTGTGTCTTTTTTCCATGCTAATGCAGCACATCAGATGTGGTATGACAAAGACAACAAATCAAAATGTTGCTCACCACTTTTTTAACCATCGCACCCCTAGCACAATTTTTAAGTCATTGGATGGCCTGCTGTGTCAGAGGAATTCAACTCTGGGCAAAATATAGCCCTGGATTTAATGATTTTATGTCTTTAAGGGTAGGTTCTTGCAGCCCAATAAGTTTTTATCAATCACTGGTAGTGTGTCCCCAAAAGAAGTAGTCACATGTAATGGATAGAGTGAAACAACACTGAAGCCTGAGCTCAGCACCTTGGAAACCCTGTAAAATCAAAGCAAGAGGATTCTCAGGCCAGGCAAACGGGGGTCCCCAGCTCAAGGATCTCTGGTTGGCTGGTACTATCATATGAGATCAGAAGCTCAAGATGCTGAACTTCTCTAATGCTCTGCCTGATACACTGGTCCATCTGAAGGTCCTGCCAAAGGTCCTGCTTGGCTCTCTTCTCTGCCCTGGGTCTGTAGCAACCTATGGAAAGGGCTATCAAGAAGTTAAGCTGGCATGAGTCTGAGTCACAGCTGGAGCTTTATTAACAGTGACTCATTTTTTATCTGTTTTTTATTTTCTGTTGAAAAAAATATCCTGCCAGGAAATTTCCAGTCAGCTCTCCAATCACCATCAGCCTTTTCCATGTCAGTCAACCTACACATGCAAATGTGAATTCCTGGCAAGTACACATTATTGTTGTGGTGACATGTTTCCTACAGAAGTAGATGGGCTAAAAGCAGGACCTGCTGACCTTTGAGGACAGGCTGATCTTACCTGTGGTATCAACAGGGCCTAGGAATTCATGGTTTAGGTGGAGGCTTCTCACTCACCTTCAACTTTGTCAGTCTATCCTGTTAGACAGATGTCCATAAGTACCACCCAGGTGGTCATTCCAGCACGTGCCCAGGTCAGTGGAGAGGGTTGCAGACCAGTGATCTAAAGGAGTGGCAGGCTCTAAATAAAAGTTACAAGGGCACATCAGAGAAAACCCCTCCCATAAACCAGTGAAAATGTAGTATCTCTGGGAGAAGAACTATTTGTGTGGAGTCAAAGAAACATGCTTCCAGACCCAACATGATCCACATGGGTGGTCCCACTCAGCAAGTAGAGCATTAGTTAAAGACTCTCTGAAGGAAAGAGCTCTAGAGTGAGATAAGCAGGTGAGAAAAGTTGTGTACGCACCTTTCATCTGAGCAAGAAAACAAAATACTCACTGGATCACAAAAATAGTTACAAAATGCCAGCAGATATTTCCTGTACATGATTCAGTATCTCACATACGGGCAGCATAGAGAAATCCACACAGGACAAGAGCTGGGAAAGCATTCTAGACCAGGTTGGATCAAGTCTAAAATCAAGTGGATCAGGGGATACCGTCAGTACCTAAATAACATAGATAGAAATGTAACACCACATTTTGGAACAACAGGGCTAACAATAAGCTTTTAAAAGGATATTTTCAGTCCCATTCATCATCCGACAGTACATTTTGGCAGTCTTAAGTGTCTTAGTTTGGATGGGTTTTGTTTACTTGCATATTCTTTCATGGGAAATGACATACAGATGTATGATCAGTGCAAGGCCAGGTTGGATGGGGCCCTGGGCAACCTTGTGTGGATCCAGACCTGGAGGTTGGTGGTCCTGCCTGTGGCAAGGGGGTTGGAACTCTGTGATCCCTGGGGTCCCTGCCAACCCAGACCAGTCTATGATTCTATGTATGTAGTGGATGAATAGAGATACTTCCAAGTGATGTTACTCTGCGTTTACCTTACACTACAGTATCTTAACATACAACACGACAGCTTCTACTTTGCTTTTCTCCCAGAAATCCCACAACAGCCATGATACATAACACCTATCAAATTATTTTTTGGTGCTAATGGATTTAAAAGTGTTACCTACCCTCTGACTCTTAAGCCACAAGACTTCTCAAAGTAAAAACTGTTTGCAAAAACTAGTGGCAAGCACATCTGCTATTTATTTTCTTAGGAGTAAGTGTTCTGCATTAAGAGTAAATATGGATTTCTGAACAGCTGTTGGAACATTAAGGCAGCTCCAGCTTCTGTGGTAGAGCCAACTGGAACTTTAGATATGCTGAAAATGGATTATAAACCCACTTATTTTGTAATTATATAGCAAAACAGGGAATGTTAAAAAAACATGTGAAAACTATTAGCCAACTCCAGACTGACAGAATATTCACTCCTTTTGACTGAGAATAAGTTTATTTCTGCAAAAGGTTGATTTAAATAAATTAAATTTAAATAAATTAAGCGAACTTCTAGTCAGAAGACGAAAGAAGTCTATTTTTGTGTTATTTTAGGACGGGAAGCAAGTTTTCTGGCAAACTAACATTGCCCCACGTGGAGTGGAGGGTGGCCCAGTAGGAACAGTTGTGGAGTAATACAGATGGAATGGTGGAGTTCTGGTCACATTGTGCAGATTCAGGGATCTGAATGTAACATCTATTAGTACCAACACAACAAATATCTCCTGGATTTTTTTTTCTATTTTTTAGCTTAAATGGAAGTAAATCTACTTTTTTAAGCTCCAAGACTGCTCTATAATAGGAGCCAAAACGGGAACAATTGGGAAATTGTCTGATTCAAACCAGAACAATGATTGTTTCTTATCTCTTGCCTTCTAATCTCAAATCAAGTTGGTACCAGACCAGTAAAACAGAGGATTACATTCCAAGAGAATTATTAATCTACATTTTAAGAATTGGTCTTTTGATCTTATCCAGGTTAGCTGTGAAATTATTAAGCACAACACCCCCAACACTCCTGCACACAGTACTATTTCATCCTTCTCAAAAAGCACGTCATAAGCACTCCTTTTCTAGATGTGCTAGATGAT
Organism: Gallinula chloropus; assembly: GCF_964237585.1. Classification (NCBI taxonomy): domain Eukaryota; kingdom Metazoa; phylum Chordata; class Aves; order Gruiformes; family Rallidae; genus Gallinula; species Gallinula chloropus. The sequence goes on along the minus strand of NC_140089.1, from coordinate 5,318,282 downwards.
ATCCCTGGAGTAAATCAGCATCCTCATCTCTGACCACAGTACTTCCATCCACAAACCTGCTTCCCTATCCCAGTTTTACTGTCTACTTTGTGGCCTTTATTTTTGGCAGACAGTTGAATTCACAATGGAATTGTCCCAAGGACTATTTTTTTCCCCCAAATTTTAGCATTTATAAAGAATAAAAAAAAAAAAAGATATTGTTTTTTCTCCACAAAGGGTACAATTGAAAAAAGTACAGTTGTATAGCAGGCCTTACAGTTCACAATGTTGCCCTCATGAGCTTTGTTGGAAATCTTTAGGTAAGTTTAACACAGATTTACTAATGTCAGTTTTGACATCCATCCAGACAAATCTCTCCTCTTCTAGACAAAACTGTGAGGCTATTGAAGGCTATTAAAAGGACTAGGCAACCCTCCATCCTAATCCTAACTTTACTGTGGCTCACCCATTGCTTGGAGACCAGCAGATCAAATGTGGGGAAAGCCACACTCAGAACTTTCACACTTGATGACTGTCCTGCTCACTCACTGCATTTTACTGCTCCTGGAACAGTAAAAATAATTTCTGAACTACAGCTATCCTACTTCACAGTCTGATTTGTTTAAAATACCAGGAAGTGTTAATAGACTGGGCTGAACAGGGGTGAGAACACGTCTCATTCTGTCCCTTCAATTATGAAAGCGCTAACACTGAGCAGCAGAGACTGGGGTTGAGAGACGGATGTGGTAACATCTGAAGCTGCCTCTGCTAAGAGGGACAGCCTTTCAGAAAAGGCTGAAGCTGGGTCTAGAATTGTGATAATAAAAATTAATTCTAGCTATAAACAAAGAAAAAAACCCATAAGCACACTGAAAAGTACACACTTGATGTCTTCATTAGATTGGCTAGAGTCAGCCTACTCTATGGGCCTGTATTTAAACTGGAAAAATTGCATTTATTTTTAGTAATCAGAATTGAAGTTGAGCTGCCAAGGACTGAGTTGATTTCCCAGCTGACTGAGATTAGTGTTGTGTCTAGGGAAGACAGATAAATTTAAGATTAGGATAGTGCCCCTTGGGTTGTAGCAAAACCAGCAGGTGCCACTAGCTTAAAAGTGACTGCTGCAGTTCAGGTTGAAGGCAGGAAGTTTTAGTGACTAAGCAGATCACCTAAGGTTGGCAAAAGTAACTAGGAAAATTTTCAAGCCATGGTTGCTTTTTGTGTCCCCAGCAGGCATCAGAGAGCTGGGAACAGCTTTTGTTTAGAAGATTTTTTAGGGTATGTTTAGGATGGGTGCTACCCATCATACAGCTGTGATCATACAGCACAGGTATTGGTACCTTAGAAAAATACACTTCAAAACATAGCCTGCAAAACAGCCACCACAGTTTTTTTACTTATTTGCCACGTTTCTGAAACTTTAGGCCTCAAATGGGGCAGATTCACACATTCCCCATTGTATGACCAATGGTAGCAGCATTAACAGCTAGCAAGGTACATGACAAGGTTCTGGAGTACAATGAATGGAAGGAAACTGGCTGTAAGCATTTGTAAAGATACAGAAGAAATTCTAAATTGGAAACTTTTCAATCTCTCTGAACATATTTTGTATTTAAAAACTCTAGTAAAAGGCAAAAATGCGACCTTGCAATAAAAAGTGGATGGCACATGTTGTGCTACCTTGACTACTCACCTTACAGATTAGGTAATGGTGAGATTGTAAATTCTGAGTCCTATCCAGGCTGAACAGGCTTTGCTAAGAAATTAGAAGAAATTAGAACTGTGGCTCCAATCCTTATTCTTTAACACTTGTCAACAACAGTGGAAGGGCTGCTGAGCTTCAGTTGTAGAAGATGAGGCTGTTTGGTGCTCGGGGATCAGATACACCCAGTGTTTGCATCAGTGGACACTCTGGCCCACAGCAGAGTTTTCCATCCTCTAACGCCGGTCTCAGAGCTGGTTTTTGTCTGAACAATCTGCTTCCAGGATGGGATCTTCCAGAAAGGTGAAAGAAGCAGAACCACACCATTGGAATAAGCCTCATCCTGTGGGAGAAGGATGCTCTAAGACCCTACGCAACTGACAGTCTCTCATTGCCAGTTGTTATACTCTTAAGGTATTCATTGTATTTCCTGATATTAAAACCATTTTAAAATAATTAGATTGTTCATTTATTAGCTATTAAAACTGTATGTCTATTTTGGGGCAATCCTACCTCAGAGATATTGTTCACAGGAAGTATGGGACTGTAAGTGAGGCTTTGATAAAAGAATCATCACACAGGAAAGCAGCACTTTTAACATACGCAAGTGAGACTCATTGATTTCAATACTTTGCAGTCTCAGGGTTGCTCATTCAACTTGTGACTAGTGTTGAATCACTCTGCGGTTTGAGGTTTGGGGGGTGGAATTTTGAACAAGGGAAATGTACACTGAGACCAAGGCTGTTCAGCAAATTTGATCCAAATTTGTATTTTCCACCAACCTGAACAAACAAACTGTGCTGAGCACTGAAAGTTCAGTAGTGAGAAATAAAGGAGTACTAATGCAGCTCTCTTGCCAAGCATCAGTTCTTCTGCACTAAGAAGAAAAGCATCCCTTGCTTGTACATGGCAGAATGATTTTTCCAATGTAGCTGGGGACCGAGAGCAGGTTTCTGTCTCAAGTTAAATAAAATATTCAGTAATGAAAGCCCTTGGAGGTTATACACCAGGAAAGGTCATGACACAACCACAAGGCATACTTCCACAGCACGGTAACACAAAACCTTTCACCTAGAAATACACTTCAACAGGAAACAAAGAGGATTTTTCACTGGGTTTTGTATAGCAACATCACATCAGTAACTTGGAGCATATCAAATAAAGGCCTTTATCACTTCCTCCTAATGGAAACCTAATGCATAATTTGGACACTTGCAAGGCTGCTAATCTTTTGCCACTTTTAAGATGTTGGTTTTTTTTTTTTTTTTACTTGAGAAAGGGGTAAATTATTAGCATTGTCTGCTGAAGGAACCACAGCAAGCTTGTATAAAACTATTCTTAAAACCAGATACAAAGTCTTCCGTGGGGGTGGTTCACCGCTTCCTTTGGCTGCCATGCAGGAACTCACTTAGCAGAGAAGATAAAAACAAGAGCTGAGTGCAGAATAATTAGACACTAGAGATGACTTTGAATCGGGATTTCTTGACATTGTGTGCCAGAGAATGACATTGTCAGTTGTTTGTGGTGTGTATGTAAGATGCTCCACGTTTGTTATTGTTAACTGTGGATTATTAACTCTGCAGTGTAACTTTGGCTTCATGATGTATAATGAAAATTTAGTTTCGATTTAAGACTTCATCAAAAAGTTATTTTAATAGAAAATCCCTCAAATAGAAGTAAATCCCATGTATAAATTATAGAATCCTAGAATGCATTGGGGTGGAAGAGACCGTTAAAGCCATCTAATCCAACCCCCCTGCAGTGATCAGGGACATCTTTGTTAGATAAGATTGCTCAGCTTGTCTTTTCTGCAGGAGGCACATTTACAATGATCATTTCCCAAAAGAAACCTTTGTAAGTATTTGCCAGCTTATCTGACTCTAGTAGAGGTAAGGTACAAATAAGATGATGTGTCCAAAAATTGAACTCACTCAAATCAAGAGCAATCTTCATGCTCCACAAAAACATGTGACATGTCCATGCTAAATGTATGGCTGAGAAAGGAGCCAGGGTGAACTAATGGCTGTCCTTGACTCCTCAAAATCACGGAATCCTAGAATGGTTTGGGTGGGAAGGGACCTCAAAGCCCATCTAGTTCCATCCCCCCCTGCCATGGGCAAGGACAACCTCCACTACTCAGGTTTTCCAGAGCTCCATCCAGCCTGGCCTTGAACCCTGCCAGGTATCCAGGGGCAGCCACAGCTTCTCTGGGCACCTTGTGCCAGGGCCTCTCCACCCACTCTGGGAAGAGTATCTCCCTAATGTCTAATATAAATATACCCTTTTCTAGTTTAAAGCCATTCTCCCTTGTCCTATCACTACTTGCTGCTGTAAAAAATCCCTCTCCAGCTTTCTAGACTTCATTTGACTTTGTTAAGCATTAACACACGCTCAGAAAAAGATCTGTCATCTCACTGCTATACTACACAGATAGCCCAGACTGATGCATTAAATGCAATGACAGTTCCAGAGGAAAGCCATGGGAAAGAAGTAGGAAGTTCTTTTGAAGTTTGTTTATTCCTGAAGATGTATTGAAAAGTCACCTGTAATGGCAGGAGCCTTGGAGCCAAATTCCCAGGAAAGAAAGGGAATTGTATTGCCATCATTTCTATAGAGAATATTTAAAGGGAACTTGGGTACCAGCAGACATGAAGCTGAGAGAACTTTTGTTTCTTGGAGGTTCAGGGTGAAAGATAAGTGAGAACATTACTTAGTGTCCCAGTGCACACTTTGAGGAGACATCTTCAAATTCCTGAACACAATTTTCCACTCAGGAATTTTCAGAGAGACCATTTTCTGCTGTGAGTTTATCTAACCTGAAGGATGGATATAAAGCTTTGTTTGGCAGCGTATGTAAACCCTCAACTCCATGCACCATTGATGTAAAATTGCTTAAAATATATTTTTAATTTAAAAACTATAATTTACCACTTTTTGCCTTCATATATGTCCCCATGCACTTTGGATACCCGTTTGTTGCAGGGATGAAGCTATCATTTCAGGCACATTTTCAGTGACCACAGTCTGCAGATTAAGGTCTCCTCAAGCCCCCATCACAACCATGCTAACACATTATACATCCACACCAAAATGGCTATCAGTGAACCAAAGTAAGACTAAGTTGAACAGGTTTTGAATCTTAATGCAAGAGCCGTTGTGCTAAGACCTTACATAAGTCCAAGGAAATCTACCTACCTCCTCATAGGAAAGTTTGTGAACTGGTATTGCCCACTGATACCTGTATATTAGATGTCCTCCTCCTCAAATATCACATATACAGCAGGTGCATTGCAGCCATTGGTGGAATACACCACACCAGCCACATCAGGTTCATAGTCCTTCCAACTCTGAACACTGTGAATCCAGAAACTCCTGAAGCAACCTCCAGCAATCTGTTTGGAAGCACAAGTAACTAACTGGACCATAACTGTTGCAACATCCCACCAGAGACAAGGCAGTATTTAATAGATTTAAATAATAGACTGTTACCACCAAGGCCACTCTGTAGTCATTTTCACCTCTAAATAAGGTTGCTGGAAAGAAGGAAGATGGCTACAGGTTAGATTTTGCACTGCCTCCCTTTACACTCTAAGAAGAATCACAGAGTGACATTAAAGCCCAGCTGTGGTGGACCTCAAAAGTTCTCCTAGTCCACCCTTCCATGGGAAAGGGAGCCTGGATGATACTATCTAGCACCATGTTCAGTTGCACCTTGAAAACCCCCCAGTGAAGGAGGATCTTCAGTTTTTCCTCATAGCACAGGTTCTCCAGCCCCTTGATCCACCATCACTTAGCTTGTATATACCAAGAAGCACAGTAAAGGTGATGGCTGTCACCATCAATGTTCCATCAACTGAGACAGACATCTTTTAAAATTAAATGTAAGTAAACTGCCACCTCCCATTGCCTGTGAAATTACTGAGGTGAGCAACAGTGAAGCTTTTGCTTTTCTCCTCAAAATACGTGTCTCCAGTCATTACTGCATGGATCCAGGGATTCTGTTCAGCATTTGGGTGTTCACAGGCTGCAAAGGTTCAGAGCAGCTCAAGGGTTAAACGAAAGGCTGCATGTGAGGGAATTCAGATGTTTCCAGAAAAGGCTCAGAATTGTCTGTGCTGAACTCTGACGTCAATTCTTCATCATTTTTAAAGACAGAACCCTGTCCTTCAGCCTTGCACACCTGGTATGCCAACCACAACTCTGGTCAGAGTTGGAGGATGTTGTAACGACCACATCCTGATTGCTGATGTAGGGACAGTTTATAACCTAAAATCTCAAGCTTTTGTAAAAATGCATCAGATTTGGTTTTACTGATGTTATACATACTTTACTCCAACTTGTCTTTTGACCTTGCACAAAATTTGACTACATCATAAAGCTATAATGTAATGTTACATTGAATAAATTAGACCTTGACCTGAACTCTTCCTTTCTATGCTATTTGTATAGTGCTTGGGATGCGTTTTTGTTTAGAGCTGTTCTCTCTAAAAGAACACTGTTGCTTCTACCTCACACTGAATCTAGCTAAGACCAGTAATTTGGCAAGTACCTTCCTGCAAAATTAATGAACTTGCCTTGCAGTTTATTTCCACTCATGCAATATTAAGAAAATGACTTCATACTTGAAGAAATATAGATTTGCTGAGAACATCTTCCACAAAGAAATACTGCTGGCGCTTGCCCAACACAAACTTGATTGAAACTTTTTTGGTTAAAAGGAAAAAAGTGCTGAGTCTGGCCAGTGTGGAGATTATTACCTTCCCAGAAGCCTGTAAGGTCCTGTGGTTCAGATTTGTGGCTAAACCAGCGCTGATAGCAGGCTGGTGTTTTGAGCAGTGCTTGCACAGCACCCTGACTTTCTCTGTTTCCCACTCTGCCCCCTCAGCAAGCAAGCTGGAAGGGGACACAGATGGGACAGCTGGCCCAAACTGACCACATGATGTCATGACAGCATTAATAACTGAGCAGAGGGGGAGTTTGGGGCCAGAGCCATTCCTCAGACACGCTCTGGTTATCAGCCTACTAGTTGAAGCAGCGAGTGACTGTCTTTGCACACCCGGCTTTGTCAGGACTTTTCCCATCTTATTTCCTTCCCTCCATAAACTATTCCAGCTCAGGAGCGTTCTGGCTTTTGCTCTCATTCTCTCTGCGACCCTCCATGGGGTGCAGCGAGCGAGCTGCCAGCCCATCACGCTGACTTAACACACCCGTAGTTTCACCACTTCACACAAACTACTTTCTGTAGAAGTTACGGCAACTGTTACTCCTGATACCCAAAGTACACACAGCAGACACTGAATACTGCAATAGAAACTTGCTTTTTCATTTTAATTTTTTTTTTTATTCATTTCTGAGCAGGAGACATTAAAAAGCACGGGTGGGACAGACCATTCAAACTGAAAGCTTGAAAAATCACTGCTGATTTGAATCACTGCCTCTAGTGGGTGCCTCTGGGTACTTTCCAGCCAGGCAGCAGCGACACAACAGCTACAGCGCAGTGCGTGACACTGACATTCTGCTTAGATAAAGGTTTGCGTTCAATTGTGGTTAATTCATTTCTTTTTCACCTTCACAACAAAATTCTGATGCTTTGCCTGGGGAAGAACTAATACTTTGTAAGATGTCTGCATCTCTGAAAAGACTAGTGACTGGCCACGATGGCCCATTAGTCCTACTGAATCCCTTGAGTCAAACATTTTGTAGAAGAGAAGACAGAGGGTTAACAGACTCTTGGATCTACCAGTTCATTATTTCACTGATTTGCTGCTCTTAACACTCTCATAACTATAAGGAAGAGATATAAAAGGAAGAAAGCTAAATACAGCTGTTAGATTGAGAAGTGGTAAGCTGTGGGGGATAACGCCAGATAATCAGGCAGAGTTGTAGGTTTCCTATTAAGAAGAATAACACCATGTTAGCTGCAAGAGCACATTTTTAGCTGGTGGCTGTTTGCTAGCCTCAGGTACGATTTCCTTGGCATCTCTAGAGGGCAAGTGTCACATCAGAGAAGCCACTATCAGAGCAGATGTTACCTGAGGTTAATAAATAAACAGTTGAAGCCAAAGCCTGAGAGAAAATGATAGTTGAAATACTGAGGAAAGCAGAGGCTGCCTGAAGAAAGAACACTTCATCTCAGTAACTGCAAAATACCACTTAATCTCAGCAGTGAAGAGACTGCCTGAAATGTCAGCCACCATCTGATAAGCTTGTGGAGTATTTTTTTTCCTAGCAGATTACATCAGATAATTCCAGAGGTACCTGACTTTGAAATGAACAAAAAAAAAAAAAAAAAGAGAGAAAAGAGAGATACAATAAATCTGTGACTTGTTTTGGCATAGCTGCACCTGGGCAGGGAATTTAAATGCCAAGATGTTGCTCGCTGCCAGTCCTTGAAAACCAATGGTACTGTAAATCAGTGTCAGGGCCTCTGCTCTCTGTCACTTCCTCTGCTTGCTTCCCTGAACAAAATGGAAAAATGAAGACTTGAGACACAGCTGACAGGAACCAAAGGACGTACAGCCTCATGAATGTCCATTGCACTCCATGTGAAGCCTTCAGATACTGTTTTGAGGACTGAACACAGACAAATGCAAGGAGCGCTGAGGGAGAGCTGTGACTCCCAGCTAACTCCAGAAGCATTGCCCTAATAAGCCCAATGGGCAACCTCTGCCACACAAACAGCTAGTCAACTGCCACATGAACAAAGTTCAGGATCTAAACCAACTACCCCACAGTCCTTTATCCAGATAAATCTCTTTAGAAGTTCACAGTTTGGTTGGCAAATACAGGTGGTAAATAATAGATAAACTTATTTTACAGGATGAACAGTGTCACAGAGGAGAAGTTGGGGTGGGTTTTTTTTCATTGCTACTCTTCTAATATAGCTAATCTCAAAGTATTCCTGCTACTTCTACAGAAAACAAAAGGTTTACAGGATGGACAGATAACGAGTCAGAAGAGTTACAAACAACATGCATTGGGGTAGTATCTGATTTATCCCAGCTGAAGAACCAAGAGGGTTAAGAAGTTAAAGGCAATGAGTTTCTATGTTACAAATGTGCAAGGAACCAAAGTGAGACTTACAGCAAGTATAAAATAAATTAAAAAAAAAAGTAAAAAGAGCAAATCACAGTTCTAACTTGCATAAGACCCCAAATAGGAGAGATGAAAACTAATGCATAGATGTGGTGCTTAGTGGTGGACGTGGCAATGCTAGGTTAATGGGTGGACTTGATGATCTTAAAGGTCTTTTCCAATCAAAACAGTTCTGTTATTTGCTGCTTCTATGATTTTAAAAGTATCACTAAAATTTATGTAAGGGTCCATGCCATTCTTGAAGCAAAGAGAGATACTTTAATTTTAGAAGCAGGTGAAACATATCTGAGGAAAATAGACTGCATTCTCAGGGGGTTGTTAGCGCCTGCTTCTTGGCTTTGGTTCATTTTCAAATGTAAGTATTTCTGCTATCTTTACAGAAATTGATTGGGGAAAGATAACCAGCTTTACATTTATTGCTTGCTTATTTTGTAAAGGCATAGAGGTGACGGTACTACACCCAGACAGCTCCTCTGTGACTAACACAGACACATGAGTTGATTCACCTGACCCACAGGACACCTTCTCATTATCTGGATTAAGATATTCTAATGTTGAAGCAAGATCACAAACCACAAAAGGTAAAGTCTCAAAGACAGAAGATCTCATGAAATGAAGTTTTAACCGACCTTGTATATAGTGTGCTTCACTTGCCACTGGTAATAAACCTCTCTAGGTGATGAGCTCTCTTGCTAACAGCTGAAGGTAAGATCTAAAGCCTACTGAGGTCATTGAGCAGCTTTTCAGTAATAGGAATGGCTACAGCTGATGAGTGGAGACAAACCATACTGCTTCAGCAAACATTGCTCACAAGTCATGTCAAAACCAGAAGATTTAAATTCAGCTGTTCATCTTGGATTGTTGCAGAAAATATCTACCTTGAAACAAAAATGAAATCCAGATCCATTGTGGGAAGGTGAATGTAATCCTGATGCCACTTTCTCTGCAGACTAAACACTTTGTTGGCTAAGTGTCACTTACATTTGCATTGCTTAGTAGTCTACATTCTGTTGCAGCTACAAAAGCCTAATTTATCAATTTTTTTTAGAATGTTGCTCTTCTTCTATCATTAAAACATCATGCCAATCAGCAGTTCACTGCCTCTGGAAGAAAAGAAATACAGTCTCAATTAGGTCAAATGACAGACTCTTATTTTTAATATTGCTTCCATGTGGTCTTCAGGAAGTGAGATAAAACACATTTGTCACTACATCAGTGAAAGGGCAATTCTAACAGCTCTATTAGCTGAAAATCTGATTTATACCAGCATGATGAGGCTGAATGTGACACAATTAACTATGAACTCTCTTATAAGATTTTGTAAAGCTGGTGCAAATGACATGGCAATTCCAGTGCCTCACGGTTATGTACATAGCTTGCACCTCTTAAATAAAAATCCATACTGTATCACCCAACAGAAACCCACTCTCAAATTTTAGATGCAGATTTTTTCTCCATTTAACTGGATTTTGTTCCTTTTCCATGACCTCTATCTCCTCTGATAATGTCTCAGAGGAGGATCCACGCGTAGCAATCACTGTGGCCAACTCCAGATGTCAAGCAACTTCTTCTTCCTCTTGATACAGAAACACCCCACCACAACCCTCACAGGCACACACATGGGCATGCTTCCCCAGACTTTCAACAAAGCCAAACACACCTTCCTGTACTTGCCACAGAGTTCTGGGTTCTGACCACATTTCTGTATGGGTGGCAAATAAGGTTACCAGCTGTCACCCTCCTGACCTGACAGCCAGATTTTACTGCTGAGGGCAGTGGAGCTTCAGCTGTTGTTGGGCACCATCATCCTCAGCTTTTGGCAGCCAGATTTGCTGGTCACGAGAGATAAATAATCCCAAAAGGATTTACCAGGATTTGCTATAAAACATGCTGTGATGCCTGGATGTTTAAACAAGAGACTATAAACCAGGAACATTGTGTTTGGTGGTGGTGGTGTGTGGTATGGGAAAAAAAAGCCCCAGACTACAAAGAAAAGTCATGGGGCTAATTATAAAACAACAGTCCACTTAACTCATCCAAGTGAGACTTTTACCATAATCTGTTGATATGACCCAAAATTTGGTAGGAGACAGCCTTTCTATCACTTACAAATTAATAAGCATAATTTCTGACTAAATCAGACCAATGCAAATAAATATTGTCAAATTCTTTAAGGAAGAAAATATCTGAAGACTGAAGCAATATGGACATGATGTCACTTCCCTATGTCATAAGATTGTGGTAACTTCTGGACCATTCATGATTTCTTGTTTTCAAAAGCAGGAAGATCCTCTTTTAGTTGCAAACTGAATAAACTTTATTTGAAAGGTGCCATGTGCAGCACTGCTATGGGGCTTACTTTTAAGCCACTATTTATTTCATTACAACTAGGAACTACTCTTGCCTAGTTGTGTTTCTTCAAAGCAATCCATTTCATTAATAATCGAAAAATCTCTGTCCTTAGTAAACTTCATTTTTATGCAGCAAAGTTCTCATGGTTGATGTTTCTCTGATGTCCTTTACATAGCTGTTTCTATTTACATGTTTTAAGCCACTGAAGCCCAAGTGTACAGTGTATGCTGAAAGACTTTAAAGCAATTTAAAACTTCTAAGAAGACTTGCAGAATTATTTGCTTCACAGTGGCCAAAATAACATTCTCATAAACTAGTTGTGGTCAGTGTCCTGGCTTTGCTCATCCCATACTCTACATCAGAGTACCCACCTTTTCACACACACACCTCACCTCTACAATTTTTGCATGGAAGTATGCTCTCTGAAGCAAAGGTCAAGTGCTATCATCACATATACCTAGAAAATGTCAGGCTACAGATGCTAACATAATTATGTGAGTGGCAAGAGAAGATTGTCATGAAGTGGAAAAGGATCAACAATGATAAGCAGCGTTTGATCGTGGTTGCTGTATCCATGCCAAATGACGAAGGACGTTTGCTTAGCAAAGAATTCTCCACAGGCATGAATTACCTCCAGATGATGGAGAAAATGGCATCATTTTTATCTTGTATTATGAACAGAATTGAGGTCAGTCTGCATTGCATGAGATACCACACAAGGACAGCAAGAAGGACAGCCTCATCCGGAGGAAAATCATTCCAAATAATCAAAAGATGGAAGGAGAATCAGAACCTTGATGAGATGAGCAGATGAAATAACTGAAGGCCACAAAGCAGATAAGCAAGAATGCACTCGGGCTTCCTTCCCTTCCTCAGAGTTTTTTGTTGAGCACATAGCTTCATTTGACTTCAAGTAACAGTGCTGTATTGTATCATCTCTACATAAAAACCAGCAAGAGAGGAAGGAAGGCATCAGAGAAGTACAGCTTCAGGTGCAACGCGTCACAGATGCTGTAAGAGCTGTCGGGAAGCAAAGGAATACACAAAACACAGTGCAGTAGCTCTGGTATTCCACAGTAAGGAGAGGGGAATCTTGGTCATTTTCTTAGTGGAATCTCTTCAAATAAAACAGTATAATTAAGTACAGGACTGTCTCGATCTTCATCATCTTCTAGCCAATCTGAACATCCATTTCAGTCAGATCTACCTTGATCCTTAGCAGTTAAACACTGGGTGCCATCGAGACACATCTAATGGTCTGTGACAGGGCTAATTTATTACCTTCATTGTTGGCTTTAGATAAGAAATGACATTTTTTTTCCCACATGGGTGCACTAACTTTTTTTTTTAATGAACTCATTCTCAGCAGCTTTTTGAAGACCTAAAAATGAAACAGACAAGTAATGTTACTAAGAACTGGGATCTAGGTCCTCACAACATTTTAACCCTGGCTGCTAGACTCTTTATGTATATCTGCCTTTTTACATCCCTTCTGTACCCAAATAGATTACTAATGCAAAAGACCATGTCTGTAAAAAGGAGAATAGTAAAAAGCACCTGTTGTACTTTTCTCAGGTAGCCTGGGGACATATCTAATTTCCATTTTCAACTATGGATTGAAAATGCATGAAATATTGCCCAGGAGATGCTAGTGATTACTGATGTCATGTATTATAAAATCTTGAAGGTTTGAGTTACTAAAATATTTTTTATTTCCAGTCAAAATCTGAACTGAAGCTCCAAATGAGCTGAGAGCAGCTGGTAAAGAACTGAAGGCATCTGGTGGAATCTCAGGTGGTTGCTCAGCTCACAAGGATTTGAATAAAAGCAGAAAAAATTCTTTTTATGTGGGAGAGAGAGATACCATCACTGAAGTACATGGGGGAAAAAAAAATCTATGTGACAGACAACCCTGGAATAACTAACTTCAAAAACAAGAAGAGCTTCTAGATTATTTAATACAATGGAAAATGATAAACGAAAACTTTGTTTCAGCACAAGTGGCAGGAAGAACTTTATTTTCTTTGTTCTTCCTCTATCTTTTCTCAGTTTCAGAAATACTAGTTAAACTGAGATATAGTTCTGCCTTTGCATTCTAACTCATTAGTTGTAACACAAAACCTCAGATTAGTGGATTGTTAAAAAAATAAAACAAAATTGAATACAACCAGGTGCCTGTTACTGATACAAATCCTGACCTGACAGTGACAAGAAGGGGTACAATTAAACAAAGAAACAAGTCTACACAAGACTTATTTTCTGTTTCTGTGGTATACCTGGTCCTGTTAATACAGTAATTTTGTAGGGAAAGCTAAATATGGAAGCCTGATCTTACATTAGTGTAAAATCTCAGGGTTCACACTGCACCAATCACTAATGTTACATTTGTTAAAATATAATGTCGCTTTGGCTCAAAAAAAACCCCAAACCCCAAACCAAGCCAAACCAAAACAAAAACTCCTTTAATTTCAGGGAGTTACTCCAGATATTAATTTTCCCCAATGTAATTAAATTCTATGCAAGCTGTATTTTTTCTCCTTTGAATGCCAGGCATAGACATTCAAATATGCTCTAATTGTGGAGCAGCTGTATCAGCTCTTTGTGTTTTCACAGCTTCTTTGTTCTTTCACAGCTTCTTTTTGGTCTACTGTTTCTGTATGTGAGGCTTGAAAGCAAAAGCATAAATGAAGAAGTAAACAGAGGGCTGTGCTCATAAATGAGTCTCACTCACAAAGGGGCTGCTCTATTTAGCTCCTCTGGATTCTTCCTCGGGTATCTTTTTAAGGGAAGGTGGGCAAATATGTAAGCAAAAGCCAAGATAAGGATCAGATGTTAAGCAGCTGAGGTAGCTAAGAAGAGGTGAAACACTTTCCTAGAAGAGGAAATCATACAACGAAGTGGAAGGTTGGGTGGGAAGTTATAGAGAGATGATTCAAAGGCCACACAACTTGTTTCTGTACTTGTATCGACCTTTCATGTAGAAAGCCAAGAGACTGAAAACACTGTAAGAGGAGAGACAGCATGCTGGAGGAAATGAAAATAAGTTTGGTGATACTATCAATCCTGTCAATTTCCTTTTATAGTGATATTAAGTTAATATTAATGCAATCATTGATTGTGTTTTCTATATAATTATATAATAATTTGAATAATATAAATACCATTATATTCATAGTGATATTGGTAGTAAAGAAGTTTAACTATGAGTGCTAGTTAAATCTGTTTAATCTGAAATTAACCTACCTGATTTATTCAACAGGTTTTTCAGCTCATTTAAGACAATTTTTACTACTGCTGTAAGCAGCAGCCTCCCCTTGTCAAACCAACCGGACAGAAAGTGCCAGTTCCATCACTGACATGACTCCAGTAAGCCAGATACCAATTCTGGGGGTGAAAAAGAACAAAAATCTAAGATAATTCACAAAATATCACAATTTTTTTCAAAATCTTGTATTTTTCTTCCCTAGAGACAGCAAAGGCATGAATCTGAAACAGAAAAAAACAAAAAAAAGCTGGTGCAGGTAAATCATGTGGTAAGCAAAACACAAAAACAGCAACGTGATGGAAATTGCATTCTGAGACAGACCCTTAATGACTCAGATATTCTGAATTCTCAAAAGGAAGTGGTTATTTCTGTATGTGGGGAAAAGGATATCAGCTGCCACATGGCACTTCACCATATTTGCACTCAGGCCTCTAGGAAAGTCACCTATTATTGCCCCCCCAAAATAAAATAAATAAAAGCACAAGGTTCTTTACATATTTCTCAAGACTGGGAGCAGGAGAACAGAGCTGACACTTGCATCACGTGGCAGATTCTGGTTATCAGGGTTTGCTTTCAGCAGTGGGACTATCCGAGCACAGACAAAACCAGAGCTGCCCAAGGACAAGAATGGAAGCAAGATGCACACTGCCAACATTCCTGAACCATTGTAGGCAATGGCAGAGACACTGGTCACCAGTCTGGTTCTCCAGCATGTAGTGTCTTTGTTAACTCTCCGCAGTTGCATCAACCAGGAATTTGACACAACTGAGGATATCCCTGTCTTGCTCCTACCCAAATCCCCCTAACCCTAAATTTAACCCTAATCTTAGCACTCCTGCAACAATTATGTCTTCTCTTCTGTGCCTGGTATCAGCCCTTAAAGCAAGGAAGTTCTGACTTTGAAGGGGAGGTGTTAGGTTCTCATGATGAGAGATTATACTTCCCTTTGTTATTTAAAGAGAAACAGGATCAATGGAAATAGCAATGGGACAGAGTTGACCTCCTGCAGCGGAACTTCCAGCCTTGTGGGTATCAAGTGTTAGAACTCACAGCTTTCACGTGGGTAGAGGACTTGCTGAATTCTCTCTTGCACATAGATGTGGAGAAGGAAAGCCCTGTGTTCAGTCCCCACCAATCTAGAGATGCACTGGACTCTGAAGGAAAGCCACAGTAAGTTGTAAAGTTATTACAGAATTTTGTATGATTCAAACACTTCACTTTAACCTCAAAGCCAAATGTCAAACCAACCATATTGGTCCTATGAGGTTGCATTTTTATACATGGCTTCTTATAAGAAAAGATAATAACCCATTAATTTTGTGCTTGTGCACTCTCAAGTCACATGAAATAACTCCTTGGTAAATGATGTTGGGGCAGAGTGCACCCTCCTCTTACTGATGATACCAGACCAGGAGGGGTGGCTGATACTGGGAGGAGTGGCTGACATGCCAGAGGGTTGTGCTGCCATCCAGAGGGCACCCCAACAGGCTGAAAAAATGGGGTGACAGGAAGATCACACAGTCCTGCACCTTGGAACAATGCCCCCAGGCACCATTATATGCTGGGCGACACCCAACTGGAAAGCAGCTCTGCAGTAAAGGACCTAGGGGTCCTGGTGGACCAGAAGTCCAGATGGCAGATGATGTGCTGGAAAGCAGCCCTTCCCATGTCAGCCACCCTGTGATTCTGTGAATGCACAGGATAAAGGACTTCATCACTCTGGATATGCTAATGAAGGATCATGCATGAGGTATTTGCACACTGACGTAGATGAAAGAACACCAGAAAGTAATAACTATTCATCAATTCATATCACATATGAAACAATAATAAAAGGACAGTAAGGTGTTAAAGGAAGCATACAAGAGCTATAAAATTGTAGAATGAAGTGTCCAAACTCCTTCTGGAACTCTATATAGCAAAACTGCATTAGAGTATTTTGCTCCAATTTGTAAAATCTGCTGTTAAAATCCAGAACAAAAAAATTATTTCAATGAGCAGTTACAAATACATAGCTCAGAATACAAGAAACTGTAGAGTCAGTTTCATAAACAGAATAAATATAACCTCCATAATGCTATAGCACTTGTTAATTTTTAACACCTCATCAGCTTTTTCCCTTCCAGTTTCATCTTCTACAATATCCAGAGAAGGGGGTTCTCTCTGTTTTCCACTAGAAGCATTAGGTTTTCACTTATGTTTGCAAAAAGCTGTGTATAGTTCACTCTTTGAATGGCTTGATTTGCTCTTCTGTGAAGGAACTGACACTTCAGTCTGATATTGTAGAATAAAACTCAAGGTTAAAACACATACTTGGGAAAACAAATGTTATCCACACCATAAAGATCTGAAAGGGGGAAGAGAAGACACTATATTCTCTTCTAATTTTTTATTTTCCTTTAAAGAGCAACAAGATAGAAACAGGATCAATGAACAAGATAGTTCAAACCCATTAAACACGAGTGGAAAGAAAAGCCACTGTCTTGTTTGACTGGCAATCAAACAATTATTTTAAGAAGGATGTACCCAAACAGACCTCTCCCTTTCCTACAGCACAAAATCTTCTTGGATAAATGGAACAGTAAATAATGACAATAGTCCAGTACTGCAGTGAAAGTGAAGTATAAACAAATCAAAGTGTAAAAGCTGCAGATATTCACCTTGAAAAGGTTACCTTTACCACTGTGTGAATAGCACCACATCTGAACACGTCTGGACAGAAAACTTTTAGCATGCCCTGAATACAAAGAATAGGAATTCTCTCATCAGTGAGACACAGTGGCATTCTGGAAAATGAGCATAACAAAACAAAACAAAAACAAATTTAAAAATCACTGAGGTTTTCACTGAAACGTAACACTTTTGTTCATTGGTGTAATAGCTGATATACGGAGGCTAAATACAACATCATCAAAACCTTTTTACTGAGAATTACAAAGCTGATGTAAAAGCATTCCCAAAGAAAGGAACGAGCTAACACAGTAGCTTCAGTGACAGCATCCTTTAAAACCAGAGATGAACAGGTGGGATGAGGTTCTGCCAGACAAATGTCAGAAGGTCGGTGGAAACAAGAAAGTATAAACCTAGTGCCTTAACACAGGTCTCTGCCAACCCACCTTCTAAACAAGGCAGCTTCTCATGCCTCACCCATTTTATTCCTGATCCCATCTCTCTCAGCAATGTTATACACAGTGGGGCAGAGAAAGGATCGAGCTAAGAAGATGACAAGGTTTGAGCTTGTAATTTTGGCCAGTGCTGAGCTGTACCACACAAGCAGAAGCAGATTGTTCAGGTTTCTCAGTGTGGTACTGATACTTTGCATAGGAGCTCATCTTCTCAGCAGTAAAAACTGAAATCCTCTGCAGCCAATGGTGCAGCAATATTAACACCTTTTCATAACATAGCCAAGATGTGAAACAGATACAGAACGTTCCTCTTCCTCTGGTGTAGGGTGATTTTCCCTGAGTGATCATGCTTAAAAAGACTCTTCAGGTGTATTTTGTAATATATCTTAAATAATTTCAGCAATTTATTGATTTTTAATATTCCAAATTTTCACATTGATAAAACATGTAATTTCTTCTATAACACCAGAATTAGGCTTTGACTGTGAAACCAGAAAATTATTTTGACATTAATCAACCAAGGTGTATATAAAATCTTCTTTGTGCATGCTAATAGTAGTACACTGATTTAAATCAGTTTATCCAGTCTCCACTTTCTCCTTCTCAAGTTACCTCCTTCTTATGTACTTTCTCAGACCTGTGCTCAGAATGCACTCATTGCTTATTCTTTCCAAGTTTCAGCTAATCTGAAATCCCCAAATACTGAATACTTTAATTTTGCAGGCCACTGTTAGAATTCCTTGCATCATTATAAGAAATACCTGAAGAACGGATGCTTAATTCTTTTCTTCTGGACAAGATAGCAAGACTCAGAAGGACGTGACTGTTCTTCAAAGTAGTTTCTCAAAAACTCCAGGACACGTGGGTTTCTTTCCTTTTCTGATACATCTAAACCCCATCGTTATTCAAGTCTTCTCACATGTGGGTTTTAGGGAACCATTTGTACATCTTTCCTTTCAGACAGTATTCGGGGTTGTTCCAATCTCTGCTCTCACGACCTTCTCTTCCTTTGTTTCAATGTAAATGTCAGCCAGTTTGACCTGTGTGAAGAAATACTCATGGCACATTACCAGGCTTTTTGTATTCTTTCAATGAGGGACACTCTGAACTTCATTTTCAAAAAAAAAACCCAAATGCATAATTATACATTCAGAGGGTATATGCAATTGTGTAAGACACATTCTCTCTAACTATGAGCCAATCATATGTGGTTTTCACTACAGCAGACAGAAAAGCACACAGTGGATCAGACCCCCTGTGAACACACAATTCTGAAAACAGGTTATGTAAGAGTGGGGGCTAAATGCCATTTTTATCTATACTGAGTGGAAATCTGGAAAGTTTGGAAAGGTTTCCTAGAACACGTAGATGTTTTGACATTCGCTTCACTCTTGAGTCAGAAAGAAATCCTGGCTCTTTGAAACTCTCTGTGAGTGAAAATTCAAGGACAGCAAACCCTTTTGTTCTGACAATGCACTGTATTTCCTACGCAGTATGAAAATCAAACTATTTTGGGTGAATACCAACATTTCTTTCCAAAAGCAACAGCATCCTGAGCAGTCAAATCCAGGGCAAGTCCGTATCCATTCTTGGTTACAGAGCAGAGAGATGTGAAAGTGCTCCCAGAAGAATTTGAAAGGGTTTAATGCCAACCATTTTGCTTAACTTTGATGTTCCACTGAAATGACACTTTTAAATCGTATGGGTCTGTACTGGGACACTGTTAGCAGACTTTGTTCCTTATCTAAAGAAGATGTTAAGGAAAGACACATCTTACCTGTGTCTCTTCATCTTCTCTTTCTATTTGTGGGGAGAAACACACACAGTTCTAGGAAGAGATTCTAAAAAGATTGCTGAGAATAGGTAAAAAAAGGAGAATAAAAATAAATCTTTAAACTGCTGAGACAACCAAGAAACTCGTTTAAATGGAAACATCTACAGTATTATCCCATGACCAGTACATGATTGGGGCAAGCTGTTTCTTCGTACCCAAGTTGGCATTACCCCACATGAGTTTCTAATACGCATTACCATGAATTTTATCTTTTTATCTTTGACTCAGTTGTGCATATACAGAATGTGGTGACATTTAAAACCAACAGAAGTGGGTAAGATAATGCTGTATAGTCTTATTACTGGTTTGGATATACGTACATAAAGCATTGGCTACAACTGTGAAAAAATAAAGAGCATTTAAAAAGTAAGGCTTGAAAAGTGCAGGCAGCTTTTAGAAGTGATTATTATGCTCATATTATTTTGTATTAGCTCATATGTCAGCTCATAGTGGGGCCAGTAGGTCTAGGGAAGTGATTGTGCCCGTGTACTTGGCATTGGTGAGGCAACACCTTGAGTGCTGGGTCCAGTTCTGGGCTCCCCACCATAAAAAGGACATTGAGGTCATGGAGCGAGTGCAGAGAAGGGCAACCAGGCTGGGGAAGGGGCTGGAGGGCAAATCCGATGAGGAACGGCTGAGGGAGCTGGGGGTGTTTCGCTTGGAGAAGAGGAGGCTGAGGGGAGACCTTAGCACCCCCTACAACTACCTGAAGGGAGGTTGTAGAGAGGTGGGTGATGGTCTCTTCAGCCAGGTGACAGGAGATAGAATAAGGGGCAATGGTACAAAGCTGTGCCAGGGCAGGTTTAGATTGGACATTAGAAAAAATTTTTTACTGAAAGAGTTGTCAGGGCCTGGAACAGGCTGCCCAGGGAGGGGATGGAGTCACCATCCCTGGATGTGTTCAAAAAAAGGGTAGATGAGGTACTTAGGGATATGGTTTACCTTAGGATGGGAATGGTCTTTTACAACCTTGTGATTCTGTGATTTAAACCTCACATATCCCAGTTTGCTGTATATTAGCTGCTGAAAAATAATATATAGAGAGTATTGTAAGAATTATGTTTTGTTCGTAGATTTGATTTATACATTGAATGCTAAATAAGAGGAACTAAATTATCCTAAGAATGTCAGCATTTAATGCCATCTGGCTTACTCCAAGCAAACAGCAATGAAGAGTCACCTATTCCATATGCAGGGGTTTGCCCCCAAAGTACACGTACCTCAGGATGATTAATTCTGCTACGTGTGTGGGAACACTTAGCACAACCTAGCCAGCAGCCTGTTTACTTTATAACTGCACGCCAAATTCTAATATCATTACAGAAAAGCATTTGCTTGAGGACCTGCATAAATTTTAACCCAGATAAGAAGCCAGTGTGAGTCATTGATTGATTCAAAACTGTTAGCGCTCAGTCTGTGGTCACTGCTGCTACCCAACAGGCAATCACAGATTTGACATGGTCAGTTTTACTTCTGTGACTGGTGTGGCCGAGTGCTCTGCAGCCACCAGTGACTGACAAAGCTTTTAACAACTTCTAGTTGTCAGAGATAATTTGCAAATATACAGCCCTCCAGTCTTGCAATTAACAGAACCTACACTATTTATAATCTATCCAAAACCTCATGGACACTAGGCTGTATTTATATGGAGTTCATATACACTAGGAGCTCCTTTAGGAGTTTACATAAGGAGCTCATATACACTAAGGTGTATTTCCTCCATGTGTTCTAATGACTAATCGCTTTTATAAATTCCTTTTATAAATTTATTGTTTAAAAAAAAATGTAATCCATAACTCCCAGGCATTCCCACCTCTTCATTGTGATGGAAAAAGGCTGGCTTGTTAGAGAAAGCTGTGCTTCAGAAATGAATGGCGTTGCACCCCCCCTGCTATTCCAGGAGACTTTGCCTGTCCTCTAGCAGTCTGGCTGATGAAACCTTTTATCAGATTAGAAAAGAATTAACTGTCACAAAAGGGGATGCAGAATGATAGAGGGGTATGCTCTTGGGAAACTGATGAGTAAACAGCAAGTTTAATCAGGAGTCTGGAGGCAGCAAGCAACGCCTGCTGTGGAATTACAAAACACAGGCTCAGCCCCGCACATCACCTGAAAAGCAAAGGAGAAAACTTTGCAGGGCTGAGAAGATGCATTACATGGCAGTTCTTCTCTCCTTTCCTGCCAGGGGCATGGCTAGGTACCTTCTTTGGAAAATGAGCATGGTGTTTCCTATGGCGTCAGAGTTACACTGCAGTGGGCACTTATGGCATTTATTTTCTGTGATGTTTTTTTGCAGAGTTAGGATACCTAACAGGCTGTTGTGACTGAGGCAGGATTCCAGTGAGTAGAACAGTGGAAAGTGACTGCATGGACCATAAGCACCTGCTGTGATGGTAACCCCCCTGCTCCCAACCCTGGTAATGTGTGGTTTAGCTTAACTACTGCCATTTTTTGAGGCAAGCAGGCATTTATGAGGCCACAGCCAAGCTATGACTGCGCAGGTCATGTATTTGATCCCTTCCCCTTGTCATCAGGCCCTGAAGGTCCTGGGAACCAAGGAGACAAACCAAACTGATTTCTCCTTCCCCATCTCAAGGCTCCCAGGCACCCAGCTGGTTACTCCCCCCACACCGTCCTTGAACACCCCAGGCTCCCAGCCAGCCTGGAGCTGGTGATGGCCCCAGCATGGGAGAGGGAGGTGTAACTGCACAGAGCACAGTCCATGAAACCAGCTGCATTATCCACTTAAAAGTTGGGCTACATCGATTCTGCTTGTGCCACTCTAATCATAAATCCTGTGCTTTAACAGACCTAATTTTCTGCTGAGGAAATAAAGCTTTAATTGTAGCTACAACTACTAAGTGCTGCCATCATTCTGCCAAGGATCCCTAAAAGAACCTGTCTGTCCCCTCAGTGCTGGGTGATACCTTCTCAGTATCTCCATCAACTGCCCAGTGTCTATTTTCTTGGCTAGGAGTCTCCATTTTGTCACTGTAAATGACATCCCTACCCAGCATCTCAGTGGCTACTGAGATGCTTTCTTTCACTATCTTTCTATCTGTTCCTTTCTCCTTTTACTCTATTCCATCTCTGACTTCAGAAATACACTGAATTGCTCAGCCAAATTTCCACATTCTTATAAGTTTTCAGTAGTGTTATTAGCCCTCTCTTATGCTGTCACCTGCCTTTTTAAAATCAGTGAGAAGCAGTTAACATCATGAACTGAACACTAAGGTGTTAGTTTGCAATATTAAATAACTATTAAATATTAAAATAAACACTTAGGACAACGTTAGTATAACTTGTGTCTTCCCAGCACCTCTTAAAGGTTGTTTTCAGGGGTTTTTGCCTGTTGTGTTTTGTTTTCTTTAAATACTGGAGGTACATCTCTTTCAACCTCCCTTCCCATGTATTTCAAAAGCATGCCATGGAAACACCCTAACTAGAACACATTTGATTAGAGATGTGCTGATCTTCATTTCAAATAAGGAAAACACAAAGGTGGCACAGGTCTTAGGGGCTATCTTTGAGTTTAAAAAAAATAATTAGACTGCTCCACAGAGTTAAGTGTAGTTTTGAGGTCGGTATAATTCATTGTTCTACAGGATTCTAATGTTGAGTTACTTTGCTAATCCAGGCAATGAAACAGCAAAAGAAAGAATTTCTCTCTCTCAAAGCTAAAGGAGGCAAAAAAAAGAAGACAGAAAGATAGAATTAGGAAGACAATGGTTTGCATTTCCCCTTTTCTGTCTCTGTTGGCACTTTCCAATGTGCTGACAGGTTTCATGACACAGCTGATCAACCCTCCTTCCAGGCACTGGTCTGCCCTGGCCCTCCATATGAATTGCTGTCACTCAAAATGGGTTGCCAGAAGGCATACTCACATTATTTAGTAAGGACAAATGGAGACAGGCATTTCCTACAGCTCTAACATGAAATTTTTGCAGACTAAAATATGGTTTCTTGCACCCTGTGGCTGGCTTAAAGTGTGTGTTACCATCATTGCCATTTTTCGATGAGTTTCAGCAACTTAAGAGTTTAAGCAGTTGGCAACTTGTAAACTACTCCATGCGACACAACACCAGTATCAAGTTTTCATACTGCTGCAATGTTTTTTTTGGTAAGCTGAAGAATCACAGATGGGAATTTCTGTTTACTAAAATAGACCAGATTTGATGTTAATAAAAAGCAAACTTACCAAGATTTTAGTGATTTTTTTGGCTATGCTACAGCAATTAATTGAAGTAATTCCTTCCATGAATAAAAATATGCATGTACCACATAAGTAATAGTATCTATAGCATTCAATAAACCTCATAAGGCAATCTTTTTTAACTCTGCTTTCAAGATTATGTGATCATGCTGAATGTGTGTGTGTGGAAACACCTGTCTCCTCCAAGAGCTTTTGAACCTAATGGCCCAATGTTGACCCAGGCTTTACCAGGACTCTGAAGTAACTACTTTTCCTAAAACTACTTAAGTTTTAGGAAAAATAAGGCAAGATGAATGGATTCCCCTCGAAAGGGCTGAAATGGGCACACGGCTGAGAACCAGCTACATCCTTAAGCTCAAATCACCCTCAGGTAGCTGAGAACCAGCTACATCCTTATGCTTTCTCCTCCTTGGGCAGTATTCAGAGGACATCGTGATGATGTGGGAAGATGCAGGAGGCACAGATGCATAAAAAGGTACAGCACAGATTTGTAAGAAATTGCTGCTTAAGGAACTGCCTGATTGTTTTCAACTTTCTTGCTGGCACTCTCACTGTAGAACTGCAGAGCAATTCACCTGGGACCTTGTTTCTCTGCTGTCACCACACTCCTCTCAAATGTGCCACATCTTCTGTACCTGATAGGTATGATCTGCTTTCATTTCTTCCAAGACTCTGATACAATCCATGATCTCAGCTTAGGTGAAGAGGTATGGTAAAAGTCTAACTAAAATAGTATATTTTCTAGCTGTGCTGATATCAGAACAGTGGGATAGGAAAAGACAGGATATGGCCAAAGCCCGACATTCAGCCAAGGAGGTCATGTCAGGCATTCGTGTTGTCCAGGTACTCAGTTCCCTGGGAAAGAGAGGTGATACCAACAGTTGGATCAGCTGGATAAAAAAGTAAAGTGTTTGGAAGGGTGAGAAAGCAGAGCAGGAAGGTAAATGCAGAATTGCTAGAAAGTCTGGCACAGATGCAACTAAACAAATTTATGTCAATGCAAATTATGCTTCATTCCCACAAGAATAAATTCTCCAGAGGAAATTCGAGCTACAGAAATGTGAGCTATACTTAAGCTGTAGACTGGAACAGTATAATGGGCACTGCTGTAAATCTTCCAGATACACAAGCCCATGACTTTTTTAATTAGCATCTGCTTTAACATGAGTCATGGAATTGCCAGGCATTTAGAGGCAAGACAATTAAGAGTAGGAGGTAAGAGTAAAAGGTCCACACACAAAAACTCCAGAGCACAAATGTTAAGAAACATGCTTTGCCAGTGAGAAGAGACCCTTTGTTTTCTTGTGCAGGGATAACATGAGCTAATTTGTCACTAAAGAGAAATTTCTTCCTACAGGGAAAAGCAGATTTTAAATGAAGGAGCAGTAGGTTTGAAACCCTACACAGATATGCACCAGTGAAGACTCAGTCCCGTTGCCGGCTCTGATTCCATTAGAAAGGTAACTTTAACCTTGTCTGAAATCTGCTGATCTGACTTTACTCCCCCTGGAACTGCTGATCATCATCTAGCCTGAATTTCGCTAGAAGCCAGAACCTGTTGTTCCCTAGAGAGAAAATAGCTTCTGATTTACTGCAGCTCTCTTGAAAATAGGCTGGAGCTTGTCTCAAAAGCCCACAAGGGAAAATCCTCCTGTCCCTGACCTTCTGTATCAGAGAGACAGCAAGTGCCCACTACACACTCTGATGACCCCTCCACCAACCACCAGATGCAGAGATACCTTTAGCTCACAGCACTTTTTCAAAACTACTTCTAACCACGTACACTGCGACTTCTTCTTAGTTAGAGCAGAAGGATACTAGAACTTGGGCAATCCTAATTTTTCTACTTACTATGTGAGATAATTGTCCTCATGTAGCTGATGTGGATGCAGGTGACATGTTGATGCAACGTTTGAAACTCCCACCTTC
The DNA here is from genome assembly GCF_964237585.1 of Gallinula chloropus. Lineage (NCBI taxonomy): Eukaryota > Metazoa > Chordata > Aves > Gruiformes > Rallidae > Gallinula > Gallinula chloropus. The sequence goes on along the minus strand of NC_140089.1, from coordinate 5,292,788 downwards.
CCAACCATCACGAACTTCATGTTGAAGCGTGCAGGTCAGACTTCTACCCCTCTTAAAGCAATTAGGGTGGGCAGTGAGTTCACTACTACTGTTTGATCCTGAGGTGTCTCCGACTTAAAACCAAACAGAACAGTGGGATGACAGCTAGTAATTTCTTGCTTAATACCTCTTAGCATTTGATCCACAATTCGTTAAAATCCAGTAAGTACTGTGTAATTATGGTGAGGTTACTCTGGAATGAGATACACCACACTTTAGATCTATGGACTGCTTATGCTTCTACTCCTAGTAGTTTCTTACTGTGGAACTGATTGCAAAGGCAACAACAGAAATACAACCAGCTTAAGCAATGTACTTTCACAAAAGGAAATACTATCAACAATAAATAGTATAGCAATGGAAGGAGTGGTAAGTGGGCTATTTGAAAAGTTTACATTGAGATTAACAAGCTACAAGGTCAAGAAGTTTTGGAGTCTGGGCAATTACATAACATAAACCACCGCACTTCACCCATTACTTTGTGCAGTTAGATTAATACACTGTTTGAAACAAGTCCTCGTATCCAACAGCAAAATCAGCTAACAATTGGTGTTAATACACTGGATTTTAACACTTTGTACATTCTTTTGAATTTAGAAACATTTCTTAATTGAAAAATCCATCCTAGGATGCAAGACATACAGGAATTAGGCTGGAAGTAGAAAAGGACATCTAACTACCCTAGTCTAATACATGAAGGAACTTGTTTCCTGGGAGTACATACATACCCATAAGGAAACAGGAATCATCATATTCAGAGTGGATACTTCAGATGTGTAAATATGACCTCAGAGACAGTTACCAATTTTGCAAATATATTTTATATGCCTGACTGACATGCAAATAGTGGTTTCTCTACAGTTGGTAAGTGTACATACAAGTTTTGTTGGCACTGTGTGAGCAGCCATTTTAAAAAATCGCTGGCTTTTATGCAGATTTGATGTCCATGAAATTAGAGCTGGCTACACCTTGGCTCAACTCACATCTGTTACATGAAGCACTACTCCCTTCCCTCATTTTTCATGGTTCAGTGGCGTAATTCATGAAGATGTTTATATAAAAATGTATCTCAAAAGGAATTATTATTTCCAAGTAATTGGAAACAAGTGAGATTTTTAAATTAAGAAATAAATAATTTCCATTTTTAGTATTTTGTGAGCTCCACTATAAAAATATTCTTTGGAAAGGCCAGTATATGGCTGCTATGTACATTACATCTACATCTAGAAATACTGTGTTTCAATTTTACACTTGAATTTTTCTATTAAGCAAGGATATAAATTTCTACTATCAATGCAGAATACAAGCCTGCTGAGTAATATATTATAGTATTTGATTGATTTTTACATGATATGCATATAATTTCACTTTTAGCAACACCTGTTAGCTATGTCTGACAGAAATATCCTTTATTTAAATACAAGATACAGGTAGGTGGCTTATATTCAGTCACTGCAACAAATAACCACAAACTGAGAGAAGTTATTTTATTGAAACTAATGAGAGTAATACATTCGTCAAAAGTGTGATTAAACTGTTCATTTAAAAGTGCAGGGTAAACAGCATGAAAAATAGCTCAGCCTTGAAATGAGAGAGGGTCCTCCACACAACAGTGGGGATTATCTTCCATAGGTTACTTCACAGGTCTCAGAGGAAATGTTGTAGGTATCACGAGCATACTCACGTTTTCCTGTTTGTTCATTCTTATCAGGCTTTTTTTCCTTTCCCCATCTCCTGTAAAAGCACCTATACAAACATCCAAAGGATACCTAGGCAGCTGAAAAAATACAAAGATGTTTGTCAATGTGTGTATTTTTTGTCCATCAACAGTTTTGCTGCAAAAACTTAAGGTCATTCATTGCTGAGAAATCTCATTCAACTTAGCTGTAATTAACTACGCAGAGAAAATTATTACATGTAAAATATTTTCAAATTCAAAATGGAAAAAAAAAATATTGTTTGTCCTTTGTAACTCAGGTTTGGTTTTTTTTGTTTCCTTTCATGGAAAAAACCCTTAGTAACTAATCAGCTTCCAAAAATAAGGTTAGTTTTAGTATTGCTTAAAAGATAGCTGTTCAGTACACCTGTAGATGGGAGTCACTCAATACTTAGAGAGTCAGGAGAGAATCCATACTTGTTTAATGTGAAGGCATAAATTATAAATACAGACAGGTAAGGACAGGTTTCTCTCACACTTAAACATAGGTAATAGTGCAGAATTTAGATTTAAGGGCCACAGTCTTTAAGTCAGGCTGACAGAGCATTCATGCAGCACTTGCTCCTGTGCTACTGAAGCCTGAGGGGTTTTCTGCCAAGGCCTTTCGGGGTTATAAACCCCAGCTCGCAGAAAAGAGGAAAAATGCTGGTGCTGCTTATTTATTACATGCTAAAAACACAGCTGATCTGTCAGAAAGGATACTGATAATGGGAAAGACATGTAAGGAAAATCATATAGAGACAATCACAAGCAGTTTTTCAAAGAAAATAAATGCTCTTAAATGTGGGTTTGTTTTGTTTTTTATTTTCTTCCCCCTCCCTGGTTTTCTGTTATGAATTAACACTTGCAACATTTCTTTTGGAAAAATACACCATGTGGATGGCTGGTCTATTTTCTGGGCCCCACATCCACTTATGCACTTGCAGTTGAAGCTCTATTTCAGGTAGAACCTGCAGCTGCCATGCAGAACTATATGTAGGGCTACAGGAAATCTGGGGATGGACTTTTTAGAAGGGCATGTAGCAACAGGAAAAGGAGGAATGGGTTTAAATTAGAGGGGGGAGATTTAGATTGGACATTAGGAAAAATGTTCTTTCCTACAGGGGTGGTGAGGCCCTGGCACAGGTTCCCCAGGGAAGTGGTGGGTGGTGGTGATCAAGGCCAGGTTGGATGGGGCCTTGAGCAGCCTGGTGTAGTGAGAGGTGTCCCTGCCCACGGCAGTGGGGTTGGAACTTGATGGTCTTTAAGGTCCCTTCCAGCCCAAACCATTCTGTGATTCTATGAAAAGCAAACTCCCACCTGCCCCCTCTGTGCTAAGATAATACACCACCACCTCTGCAACTGAAACTTACCTCATAATAATGTCTTTTATCTGCAACACACCTAAAATTTATAGGTGTCAATTCCTTGTCAATGCCAGATACATGACCTGCAGTTTGTGTTCCACCAACTGATCAGTGTCACCCAGTCTTAAGTGTGGTTGTTGAATTTTCAGTCTGGTCTGCAAATTAAAACACAACACTGACCATTCTAAGTCAGTACTGATGCTGTGTAAGACAAAAGCCACACAGTGTGATGCTCTGAGAACAAGCCAGCACAGGGGTACCTGGATTTGAATATGAAATATGAAATGCCACGAAATATTTGCCTGAAATAACCATGCTGATCTCTAAAACCCACTGCTTTGACAGTGTATTTTTCCAGATACAAGCTGATAGATACTCAGATGTAACAATTGCAACTAGAAAATATAAATGCAGGAGCCAGTGAAATTTTATTATTTGTGCCTGCAGGAGGTTTATGTGAAGTGCTCAGAGCATCAGCCTAAACTCAGCAGGTGAAACAGACCCGGAAGTCAAACCACAGTGGCTTTTCTAAAAACCAAAATCCTGCAACATCTTAATAAGCTGTAGCAGAGTGCAAGAGTGAATGTGCATTTTCTCAGACACATACAGAAATGACAGAAAAGTATCCGGCCACAGGAAAACAGAGTAAGTAGAACAATTTGAGTCTTCTGATGAACTACTCCACTGGTCTTGCTCATTTTTTCACACTCTGTTATGCTATGTGTACTTACAGTAGCATTAGCCTTCACAGACACATTTTTCACAGGACATGGTTAGGATTTGTGGGGAAAAAAAAAAAAAGTTGTCTGCTTTGCACTGTAGAAGGTCTGAGAGAAGAAAAACCAGAGCACTGACCTATCAGGCAAAAGGCAGCATCAAAGAAAGCTTCTGAATCCATGCTAGCAAAGGCCAAAGTATGGCCAGAAGGCTGTGCACTGGCTCCACAGTGCAGGCTTAGTTCTTTTGCTTAAAATGATTGTTTCTGAATAATTCACTTGCTGATATTCTATATAGCCTAAGAGGAGTTCAGGTGAATACAGTGTGTTTCCACTGGCATGTCACAAAACACTAAATACAAAGACAACAAATGCTCAGAAATTAACAATTTCAGTGTGAAACTGAAAAGTATAGTATAAAATCTGTGATATTTTGAAAAGGCATTGGTAATGTGGTAGTAATTAGAGTAAAATGTATACAGACATCCGTGTGTTACCCTCAAAGAAATAGTTTTTCTTAAAAAAGTCAACAGTGAAGCAATTACTCTTTGATTAAAGCAGCAGGCTTTGTACAAGATTTAAATGGTATGGCACAGAAACTGCATGCTTTCCAATTCTCAAGAAAACTGCAGGGTAACAAGTTCTGAGCAAATCTGTTCAGGATGTACAAATAACAGAGGTAGGAAAGGTATTTCCATCACTGTTCATGACTGGGTTGAAGTATGGCCATGGTCAGATCAGCAAGGAATACGATTTGCCAGAAGAAAAGATTTTGAGCCTCAGTGTTCTAATTAACATGGGGCTCCAAACTCAAAAGATGTGTTGTGCTGAGGCCAAGTAAGAAACTGCAACATCAATTCCTTTCTGAAAGGAAGAAGATGTGCTGCATGCACTGCAGGCTCATGAAAAGGCACTGAAACACCACACATCTATTTACATCAGCAAACCCAAGAAATATGCAAAATTAGAGGGGGGAAAAAAGAGTTCCAGACGCAGCCTGAAGTGAAGTGAGACAAGCAAAAACCTATGTCTCTATGTAATGGTGCTGTTAAAAAACTGAAAAGAGAAAGTGAATAATTACAGGCAACCATACAAAAGCTTTATAGGCTATTTTGGAAGGCTGAGAAAAGAAACCAAGAGAATACTGTCACATACTAACAAAAATTATTACCTCAAGGTAGTTGTTCATATAAATTTCTGCTTAAGAGACAAAAATAAAAGGTAGTGATTCAGTAGTAATTTCTTCATGAATTTTACATACTGACTCTTAAGACAGGGTGCAATTTCTATTAGTATGGTCTTACAGTCTTTTTTTGGGGATTAATTAATCTCCAGATTCAACCTTTATTTGAAAGTATATCAAACTACATGAGAACAAAATGAGTAGGGACTAAAGGTTATGGAAGTGCTTGGAGTTTGAGAGACGTAATTTCTCAAGTGACAAAAATGTTCTTGTAAATCACTAATAATCAGGGGGTCATTAAACTAAAATAACATCTGAAAAATGTTGACCTTTTAAAACGAAGGGAAAGATTTTAAAAACAGTTTATCATTAACGATCTACTCAGAGATTCTATACAAACAAAACACTCAGTGCAAACAAAAGTTCCTAATTTGTTCCATGAACTTTGGATAATTGACAGCACTGACTCAAATATGCAGACAGTAATGATGACCATTCCATGGTTACCATATGACAATCACTCTGGAAACACAGCCAGCTTTATTCCATAAAAATGAAAGAAAATATAAACATGATGTAAGTGAAGAATTTAAGTGAAAGGGAATGAAAATGTCAGCATTCAAGCTCTTTCCCAGACTCTGCTCACCTTTCCACATCACAAGGAACACACGTGGGGTTGTAAATGCTGTGCAGGTAGGAAGAATTAGCACTCACTCCTGAACTTTTTATGATATATAGGCATGGGATTACTGGCATAGTTGGAGCATTCTGGGTTTTTCATTACAGGAAGGCTGCTTTCTTATCATTCAGTCTTGTAACAGAAAGATCGAGAAGTCCCCTGTTGCTATTTATTTCTGAGATATGATAACACCTTTGGAAACGGAGTAAACCACACTCAGAAGACAGAAGCAGGTTTTGTGCTGAAGTAAGGAACAAAAGTGAAGTTTACATGGTGTTTGTATCTAAGATCCAAGCAACACCCTCTCTATATGTAACTGAAACACTAGGTCGTTCACTTCACGTGGCTTTTTGTCCTAATAAGAATTAATGTTTAACAGCTTTCAAATGTTGTAAAAAACCTAATTACTCCTCTAAGACATCTCTGAAATAGCTTCTTACTTTCCTGACAGACAAAGTGTAACTCTATTCAAATGACTTGCCCAAGGCCATGCAAAACAAGTGACAAACCCAGCCTCTTAACCATGTATTCAGCCACCTGCAACACTCCACCACTGTCACCATTCCTACGGGACATATTATTGTACTAGTCCCAACTGCGTATGAGTGGTATAGCACAAGTATCCTATATAAACCAGGGTCTCTCCTATATAAACCAGGGCCTCTGGTGCAGTAATGTAGTTGAAAGGCCTCAACACCACTGTAATTCACACTGCACTGGAAGAACCAACTTCACATCCCACAGTCTTTGAGGGATAAACTATGCTGGTCACCTGTCACCATTACAAAGTAACAGTAGTGATGGCTGTGCACACACCAGTGTACTGAGAGTCCCTGGGACCAGGCAAGAGCTGGGTATAACTCCAGACGGGCACTCTCGTGGTCTCCACAGCAGGGTGGCTGCATGCAGAGTACCATCTGAAGAGGGGTGGCCAGCAGGGACAGGGAGGGTGATTGACCCTCTCTACTCTGCCCTCGTGAGGCCCCATCTGGAGTCTGAGGCCAGCAATACAAGAAAGATGTGAGACTGTTGGACAGGGTTCAGAAGAGGCCACAAAGATGATCAGAGGGCTGGAGCATCTCCCCTAAGAAGACAGGCTGAGGGAGCTGGGCTTGTTCAGCCTGGAGAAGAGAAGGCTGCAGGGGAACATCATTGCAGCCTTCCAGTACCTGAAAGGCACAGAAAAACAGGAGGGGAATCAACTTTTTAAAAGGGTAGACGTTGGCAGGACAAGGGGCATGGATTAAAACTAAAGGAAGGAAGGTTTAAATTAGATATTAGGGGGAAGTTCTTTACAGAGAGAGTGGTGAGGTGCTGGAGCAGGCTGCCCAGAGAGGTGGTGGATGCCCCATCCCTGGGGGTGTTCAAGGCCAGGTTGGCTGGGGCCCTGGGCAACCCTGTGTAGATCCAGGCCTGGAGGTTGGTGGCCCTGCCTGTGGCAGGGGGGTTGGAACTCTGTGATCCTTGGGGTCCCTTCCAACCTATGCCATTCTATGATTCTATGATTCTATGATCTGGGAAGGGTGCCTGATACACCTCCACTGCCGAGCAGCACAGAGCTGGTGGTCTGCTGGGAGACACAACAGAAGGGCTGCTACATCCCTGGCTCCGCATGAAATGGCTTTCAGGCACCTGGGAAAGTTCAGTTTTATCTTCAAGCACTTGCAACAATGTGCTTCTACACGTCAGACTCTGTTTTGACCTTTCTACAGATTGGTATTTAAATTAGGTCAGGGAAATTGTAACTACTTACATTTCAATACTAGGCCAAGTGTAAGGGGCACCAGACCAAATAGCCAGTGGAGAAGAAAATCATGGAATATCCCTGATTCACCATCCCATAAAATTTCCTCTAGGAAATTCGCTAACAGACGTTTTGGATAATCTAGCCTGCCACCATCTACACAACAGGGATGAAGGACTAACTATCCTACATAACAGGGATTCCAGAAAAAGACATTTTTGCAAATGCATAAGAATTATCAAGAAAAGTAGCATCACACTTGTTCCTTCATCCAAACAAAGCCCCACACAGGCTTGCATGATGGGAGTCAACTTGCAAGGCTGAAGAGGAAATGCAGGGCCATGTGTGCTACCTGCAGTGCCAAGAGACTTGGAACAGCCAACTTCTACCTGCAAAGTGAACAGAAATGTTGTGTCAGGGGCAGCGACTCCAGTACACACCTGATCTTAACAGAAGCTCTCTATCCACGGAATCCTTGTCACATTTAAACCCGTTCTTCCCAAAATAAGTCTCCTGAAGCAGCACTGTGGCCACATTACCCCACCCTGCAGGAAACCCTTATTGCAGCTGTGCTTCCAGTCCCCACACACACGCTGCTGCTCTGGAAGGCAATGAGAAAAGCCTGTCTCATATAGGGAATCTTATAAATATTTACACTGCATTTCTATATTTAGGCATATCACTTCTACAACAGCAAGAAGCCTGTGCTAAAATAATTTTACTTAGGAAATCTGTCAGGGAAAGCAAATGGCAGTAAATAGAAACCCACAGAGACAGCAGGCTACGACGCTATTTAAAAATTACATTTATAACACTGAACCACAGTAATGCAAAAAAAAGGAGTTGTAAGAGAACGCTGTTAAGACTGCAATTTCTCAAACAGAAAAACAGTGAGTTAGGAACAGGTCACAACGTTGTAAACCGAGTGCTGGAGCTGGGCTGCTCCTCTGGCTGACGCTGGGCACGAAGCCAGCATGATCCTCCTCGCGCTAGTGGTGTACCTAAAAGCAAGTTCTGCTTTTAGAAGGCAAGATATGAAACTCCAACAGATAAAAAGGGGTTGGCTGGAGAGCCGTGGAAGTGGGAGTAAATAGTTTGTTTTAGTGGCCTCAGGAAAAATTCACTTAATACTTTTGGGTAATGAGAAAGCTTTGAAAACCTGAATGTTTAGATGCCTTCTGAGAACTCTTGAGAGACCTGCAAGTGTCAACGTGCTGCTATTTGTCAGCTCTTTTAACAGCGGGGAGGGGGGGGGGGAGTAAAATCAAAAGGTTATGTTACCAAGTAATATTAGTAATTGGCGCTATGTTGCCTCGTAGTGTTTGTCACACAATGTCTTCTTGAACTCAAGAGTCAGGGACACGGGAGGTGAATGCGATGTGCCAAGCGAAACCCCTGGAGTTCGCTGAATGAAGAAGGCAGGTTTTTGGGGTGTGTGCTTCCCGGCTTGAGCAACAAAGGAAAAAAAAAAAAAGAAAAGGAAAAATCCCCCCAAAACACGATTTCAGGCAAGTGGAAATACCTTTCCAGTAGCCACAGAGTCACACCCCTCACAGAATAAACAGCACCTTGTAGGCTCTGGGATCGCTTTTTAAATTTTTAATGCTTTTTCTGTGTAATAATGTGTGTGAAGGGTCCTTTTCCAGCCAGTTTCTCCAGGAAAACCAACTCCAGCCCGCAGCCTGGCCACCCCGCGCGAAGGCAGCCAGGCCCTACGGCGGGGGTCTCCCCCGCGGCCGGCGGGTTTCTGCCCACGGGACCTAGGCCGGGTCGGCGGGACTTGCGTGACCGCCCGCACCGCAACCCGGCAGCTGGAGCCGGCGGCCGGAGGAGCGCTGCCCGCAGCCTCTCCGCCCGAACCCCGCCTGAAGCACTGCGCCCAGCCCGCCCTCGGAACGTCTGCTTCAGCCTCGGGCCGGCCGAACCACCGAGGAGGAGGCGGCGGCACCGCCACAACCCGCACACCCCTCCTCGCAGCTGGGCTCCCCACCGACACAGCACCTGCCGCCAGGCAGGCACTTGGGCCATTTTTATTTGCCTTTCCCAGAAAGAGGGGGGGTGCGAGGGGACACTCCTTGCCCGCGCCCGCCCTCACCCGCGCACGCGTGGGCCGGAGCGTGTGAGAGACCGAGCGCCCGTCCCTGTGTGTGTGTGTGAGGGGAAGGAGGGGGGAGCGCGGCGGGGGGGGGGGGGGGTGCGGCGCGGTGCGCAGGCGCGGTGCGGCGCGGCCCGTCTCGCACCCGCGCGCTCCCGGGCCGGCTGGAGGGAGGCGGGGTGAGAACGCGGGGCCGCGGCTGCCGCTCCTCTGGCGGCCGCCGGGGGCTGAGACAGCCGCGCCGGGGCCCTGCGGAGCTGCCCTTGCGCGCACAGCCCCCGCCCAGCCGGGTATTGTTCGCAGCCCGTCTCCGCCGGGGAAGTTTTGCCCTCGTCCCGGCTCCGCTCCCCGCCGGGGCGGGGCGGGGCGAGGGTGGGCCCGGGCCCCTTTGTCGCCACCTCCCCGGCGTGCGGTGGCGGCCGGCGGAGGGGGGCCGGACCGGGGGCGGCCGGGGGGCTGGGGGGGGGTGGGGGGGGCGAGGCTCATCATGATGGCGGCCGAGGCCGGGGGTGAGGAGGGCGGCTCGGTTACCACAGCCGGGACGGCGGGAGCTGCCGGCGGTGTAGATTCGGGACAGTACCCCGCCGTGTGCCGGAGCAAGGGGCCGGGGCCGCAGGTTCCTTTCCCGGCCGGCTCCGGAGGCGGTGGCGGCGGTAGCAGCCCGGGCGCCGGCCCCCCGGGCGGCCCGGCTTTGTGTTCGGTGCTGGAGCTCCTGGAGCTGGGCGCGGGGCCTGCCCCTCCGGCGGCGGGCTGCGCCGCCACGGCAGCCGGCTCGGAGCAGACACTGGAGGCGGCCCGGGCGACCGATCCCAGTGCGGCCGCCTTCCCTCCGCTGCCGCCACCGCCCCCCTTAGCTGGGGGCTTGGGGACCGTGGACGAAGGCGACTCGCTGGACGGGCCGGAGTACGAAGAGGAGGAGGTGGCCATCCCGCTCAACGCGCCCCCCACCAACCAGTGAGTAGCCGCCACGCCCGGCCGCTTCTTCCCCCCCACCACCCCCCGCAAACTCTCTCTTTCCCCCTCCCCACCGCCCCCCGCGGGCTGCCCGGGATCCCGGGGACGGGGGGGGGGGGGGCGGTGTGGGTCGTGCTGCCGGGCCTCCGCCTTTGCCCGGTGTGAAGCGTGTGTCAGGCTCCCGTGTAAATCCCGAAGAAGTTTTACACCCCCCCCTCCCCCCGCCCCACCCCCTTCTCCCGGTTCCGCTCCACCGCGAAGGCTGCTCCGCCGGGAGAGAGCCCCGGGACGGGTGTCCCGCTGCGGGCAGAACCCCTCCGCCCGGCCCGGAGGCTGCTGCTCAGCGAAGGGTACGGCCCGGCCTTGCGCCGCGGGTGAAGGGCGAGCAGCAGCGGTGGTGAGGGGGACGTGGAGCTGCCCTTCGCTGTGGAGGTGTGACTCCGGTACCGGCCGGGCTCGGCTCCTGCAAGAAGGGCGCTCGGATCGAGCCCAGTTTAGGGTGGTTTTTTTTGTTGTTTTTTTTTTTTTTTTTTTTGCAAGTTTTCGTCGTAGCGATACTGCCGGCTGCCAGGAAGAGAGTGAGCTATTCCGGTTGTGGTTTAACTACCTGTTGGGGAGACTTTTCCAATCTCCGGTAGCGCCATAGTCTCTCTCAGAAGAGTCGTAAACACCTCCTTTTTTGCTTTCCTTTTTAAACAGAAGCTAACAAAAGTGCTACCTCTGCCATTAAATAATCCGTGCGCCGTGTCATCGTTTTTGAATTACATTGCTTTCTGCTAAAAAAGAAGAAGAAAAGTAGTATCTAGCTTTTATGGTTTCATACACAAACATACAGCCAAGAGTACTGCGCACGTGTTTGGTCTTTCCTTACTGTAGGCAGTCTCGAAACGTGGATTCAAAATAAACTCTTCATTCTGTGTTTTGAGCTGTTCGCAGAGAAGCTGCCTTTGCAAGTTACGCCTGACTGCTTTGCTGCAGTTCGGGATGGAGTTGTTTTTAAGTAGGTTATGTTTGGAGAGAGGAGGCTGTGGAGAAAAGAGGCTGTTAACCTGCACTTGGGCTTTATTGCACTTCTCCATCCTTCGGGTTAATCGGGACTCCTGCAGTGCTGGTGAGAGAAAGGTTTCTGCACTAAAGGCACACCGTTTCTGCGTTTATGTTACGTGAAGTATAAGATCAGATAATGTTATATAGAGTTCATGTAATTAGTAAGTGCTTTAAACACAACCTTTGGATTTAACTGCAGAAAGTCTTGCAGGTTTACGTAAAGCGCTTGCAAGGCTTGTATTGGGAACAGAAAATAGCCCTCGAGCAGGTGCCTTGCTCTCCCCAAAATGAATTTCTTCAAAGGCTTAAATTGCTTTCATCAGTACGTAGAAATACCTTGTTCCTGAAGTTGCAGTGAGTTTAGTTGATCATTTCGGGTTTTGAGGTACAGAGTGGCAGATGTATTCAAGATACAGGTCAGAAAGTTAATCTGAAAACCCATCTGAATTGGGGTTCTTCTAACCCTGCTGTCAGACAGTTAACTTGCACACCATTTCAGGTACTTCCCAGCTTTCAGGAGCTATTGCAGTCATAAGAAGTCCTCCTTTATTGTAACTTTATAGGATTTCTTTTAAATTAATCTCTCGAACCCTGACAGGCTTCCCAGTAAACTTTTATTGTTTTACTTTCTGGACTTTTTGTGGAAGTTTGTAAACACAAAGGCCTTGCTTTGTGAAGATAGTGTTTGAATACTGTTAAACTTGTAGACTTCCCCAATAAACTAGAAGTAGGATCAGGCAGATTTGATGAAGGATGAGGAGGGAAATAGAAACACTTAAGGGCAAAGTTACTTCTTCAGTCTTGTGTGCCAAGCTTGTGATATACAGAATTCTGGTTTTCTCTCTGAAAGATCAGACTGCTTCTGTTAGACCTGGCTAAGTTCCTCAGAGAGCTGAGGGAAGCCAAAAAGCAAGGGCTCTTAGAAATACTTTCAGAAAGGGGGGTAACTACTGTTGAATTTTGTAATTACTTCTAAATAATTTGTTGAAACATTTACAATTCTGAGAGGATTCTGCAGTAGAAATGCTGTCCTGCAAGTCATGTGCAAGCATGATGGTTGACTTGCGTGAAAGAGGATGTTAGATTTCTGACAAGGAGGACATGCAAGGAGAGGACTGCAGAGGCCCTGGTTTTGTTTTGGTCAGCAAGTCTGCGTATTTTATTCAGACAAAGTTTTTGCAGGACCGGGGCGTAGCTCGATTAGGTGAATGTACTTTTCTTGCAGATTCTGTGATACAGAAACACCCAATAGAGAAAAATACATTTTAAAAAATTCGATTCAGAAGTTCGTACCTGTATATGCTTGACCTTTTTCTGTATAATTTTATTTTGTTGTGTGACTCTTCTGTTAAAAAGTTTAAGTTGGACGATTAAAATAATTTTCCCCTTTCATTCATTTCTTACCTATTTTTTATACAGCATCAGCTTTTTCCATTTTTCCTCAGTTAAGTCATTTGAATTGACCATATGTTGATAGTAAATTGTATCCTTTCAGCCCTGCTGTTTTATTTTGGAAGTACCCTTTCTTTGTAGTCATACCATCTGCTTCTGCAGAGCTGAACTCTTGATTTATTACCGAAAACAAAGATCAATATTATCTATCATCTTACATAAGGGAAGGTCCAGTGTAAGTCTTTGAGAGCAGTAATTGATCTTACCATTTAAAGTTGGATTAAATTTCTCCGGTTGAATGTGATTACAAAATGCTGTTCCATTTGTTTAAATATGACTGCCAGCTCCACCCTTTCCCACTTCCTCCTCATTCATTCAGTTTTTATAGGAGGCATGCAGGGTTGGCTCGATGGATAATTCCACAGCTCTGTCAGATGGTTTTGTTTCTTTGTCACAGTGGCTGACAATATATGACGTATACATCAGCAGATTGAGAGTGCTCTTCAGTCCTGGCCTGGCTTTATGAGATTCAAAATTACTGTTTTCCTACATGAGGATGAAAATGCATTGATTTCTTTCATGATGGTTACTACTCAGAAGGCTTCTTTCCCTTCCCACGAACACGCATCACGTTTCAGCGTTTGCCAAATGGTTGGTTACTGACTTGAAACAAAAATATCTGGTAGAAGTTGCTTCTGGTGTTTCCAAGTTCATGCTCCAATTTTAGATTAGACTTCTAAGTTTAAAGTTAAATAAGGCTTTCTGTATAAAATTAGACACAACTTGTAGCACTTTTGAGTCTCCTAACTTGTCTCTGCAAGTTAAAAATAAAGTAAAACACACACGAAGCAACCAAAATCTGAGTTCCCAGTTTGCAGGTGTTAGGCCATAAAGGTGTTACAAACCAAATGTTGTTTTTAAATATGAATAAGTTTTAAAATATGGTATAGCTGACAGTCTTGACTTTCACAGCAACTAACCTGAAGGGATGGGAAATGAAGCAGATGCAAGTTCTGCACTTCCCATCAGGATGCTGTAAATATAGTTTGCTCAGAGTAGTCAGGATGTATTTGTCTTAGCTAGCAAGCACCTAATGCACTTAATTTCCTCTTTTCCATGTACCTAAGGAAAAGGAGAATATGACTTCTCTTAGTCTGTTTTCTTTAATTTTCTAGCAGTGGGTGGAGAGTGACAGCATGTAACAAGTTCTCTTTATTCACAAACTCGAAATCCACAAGTAGGGCTGATTTTTATCACCTTTGATCCTGTGTGAAGCCGACGTAAGGCTTGCCTGTGCAGTGTGTGTGTGTGTCTCTTCATTTTTCTGGAGAACAGCAGCAGATGTTTACGTTGCAGCTTAGGTGGGAGTCACTGGGTGCTAAGGAATGAAGCGGGCAGCTCTGTTTTGGTCATTTCTTTTCCCACTTCACTTTCTACTCCATTTGCAAAGTTTGCTGACAGAAGCTGAAATAGGGTGAGGAAGTGCTGTCAGATTTAATGACTGAATGCTGTTTTATTTGGTTGTAAACCAGCGGCGTTTGGAATAGTTGGGCTATTTATGCATTTGATTAAAAATCTTAAGCTTAAAAAAAAAATAACATTTTAGATCCTAGTGCTGCATTAAGGTGGCAGAAACAGTTCCAGTATGTTCCAGCAAGTCCTGCGTTGTCATCCAGTGTTTTTTGGAGCAGTGGTTATCAGTTTGAAATGGAAATCGATTGAAATCAAATGCTATCAGCTGTGCAAAATGAAATAGGCTGTCAAAATACCGTCTGGCTAAAACAGCTCCTGCCCAGAGCGGATGTATTTTTACAGTCGCTGTTGGTGCCTGTTGAGGCAGCATAAGTGAGAAGAAGAGCTGAAGATAGAGAGATAAAGAGAGAAATATTAAATAAGCACGGATTGCATGAAAGAAGAACATTTTCTTTCTGCCTGAACCTAGTGTGAAGTTCAGGCAGAACTAGCTTGTTTCCAAGCATGGGTGTCAAAGGTGTCAACTCCAGCTTTCCACAGCATTTGTTTGTTCCAGTAACTCATGAAAAGAAATATTTTCCAAAATAATGGTTGAAGGCCCTTTTCCATACTGGTGAATGAATCCAAAAGCTGAGGGGAAATAATACCAGCATGTTCAGCTAAGTTGTGTATATAAATAAATACTCTAAGATGTTTCTGTTCTGCTTAGCAGTTGAAGTGGTCAGTAGTTAGAAGTAGTATTTTGTGTTGTTGTTAGATATTGAATTTCTTTATTAATTCCTGTTCTCCTATGAAGGTAAATACCTTACTTTTAGAACAGTTGATGGGTAGTGTACTGATTTGGCCACTTTAAAACCAGACTTGAATGTAAATGTGGTTTTAGTGCTGGCCGAATGTGTAGCATTTGAAGTGCTGCCTGCAATGAGTGGTTAAAAGCAGCAGAGCAAAATTGTGCCTAACCATATATAGGAAGTCAAGCAGTAAATAAACTGAGTGTGTAAGATGTGTATATAAATGGACGCTTCACATGAAGAAAACCAGAAGTAGAACTGCATTTAATGCCAGAAAAAGTTGGAGGAGGATTTTTTCAGTAGTTTAGTCAATATTTCTAGTTAACATCAGATGATGTCATTTGTTTAAACAGTGAGTAGAGTCTCTTGACCTTGCACTTTATCTAGTTTTTATTTTGTGTCGTACATTTGACTCCCAGGGCTTCAGTGTGGGACTTAAGCACTTCATCTACTGGCCTGTCCTAGTTAGAAGTATAATCACCTTTTCTTGTCTTAATGTTTTGTGGCTGGGCAGTGGGGAGGAACACAGCACCCATGGTGGGGCGGGGCATGGTTCTCTTCTACATAGTACCCCATCTTTTGTGTTAGCCATAAATAAATCTCAAATGAAACAAATCAAACCTTGGTATTTGTCTCACTAGTAGCCCCAGTAGGAGGGAGGAGAAGGCATCTTGTTTTAAAATCGTCTTTTTGCTGCACAGTGGCATTGCAGTGAAATGATTCCGTGTCCCTTGGAAGTGTGGTCAGCACCAGTAAAATCTTACCAAAGCTTGACAAGTTTTATATACTTGTCCAGTTTTATATGTTCTTATAAAAGGCTGCAGGCAGTCTTTAGCATTTTTTTTTTTTTGAATGGTTATGTAACATGTCTGTTTTATCACTGGAGCAGAAGAGATTTCTATTCTGACATGAGTCCGGTTTTGTGTTGTGTGTTGAAGGTGATGGGTAGTACGTAGCCTGGATTTATGGGGGGAAATTGTACTTACCCAACCTAACAGCCTTCTACAATGAGGTGTTTGACTTGGGGAAAAGTAGAGAGAGTTCAACTCCTTTTTAGTAAGGCTTTTGAGACAATCTCCCACATCCTCCTCATAGATAGACAGACAATGTACAGGGTAGATAAACGGAACAGTCAAGAGGATTGGAAACCAGCTGAAGGGCTGTGCCCGGAGAGTGGGGGATCAGGAGCACAAAGTCCTGGCAGAGGCAAGTCACTGGTGGTGTTCCACAGGGACTACTCAGGGACCAGTATTCTTTAACATTTTGATTAATGACATGGATACTTGGACAGACTGCACCTTTAGCAAGGTTGTAGTCCTTGTATTCGAGAGGGGTGGCTGAAACTGTAGGCGGGTATGTTGTCATCCCGACTAAACTAGACAGGCTTGAGAATTGGACTGCAAGGGATCTTGTGAAGTTCAGCAAAGGAAATGCAAGGCTCAGGCACCCGGGAGGAATAATCCAAAGCATGTTCTGGGTGCCAACCAGCTGCAAAGCAGCTTTGAGGACAAAGATGTGGGTGTACTCTTGGATAGAGCCAGCAGTGCACCCCTGTGGCAACAAAGGAGGGGGGTGTATCCTGGACTGCACTTGGAGGAGCGTTGCCAGCTGCTTGAGGAAGGTGATCTTTCCTCTCTGCTCAGCACTGCTGAGACAGATCTGGGTTGTTATGTTCAGTGCTGAACTCTCCAGAAGAGCCGCATGGACTTAATGAAGCAGGCCCTAGTGCATGGCCACCAAGATGATCATAGAATGTTGAAAGGGACCTCAAAGCCCATGCAGTCCCACCCCACTGCCGTGGGCAGGGACATCTTTCACTAGGCCAGGTTGCCCAAAGCCCCAGCCAGCCTGGTCTTGAACTCTGCTAGGGATCCAGGAGCAGCCACAGGTTCTCTGGGCAACCTTTTGTCAGGGCCTCACCACCCTCAAAGGGAAGAAATCCTTCCTAATATCTAATCAGAATCTATCACCTTTTTAGTTTAAGCCCATTATCCCTTGTCCTATCACTATACTCCCTGATAAACAGTCCGTCTTCAGCTGTCCTGTAGCCCCTTCTGAAAGGCTGCTGTAAGATCTTCCTGGAGCCTTCTCTTCTCCAGGCTGAACAAGCCCTGGCTCTGCCAACCTGTATTAAGACAGGCAGAGGTGCTCCAGCCCTCTGATGACCTTCATGCCTCTCATCCGGACTTATTTCCAACACCTTGATGTCTTTCTTGTACTGAGGATCCCAGAGGTGGACACAGCACTGCAGGTGGGGTCTCACAAGAGCAGAATAGGGGGACAGAATCCCCTCCCTCGACCTGCTGGTCACACTGCTTCTGGTGCCGCCCAGGACACATTTGGCTTTCTGGGCTGCAAGCACATGCTGTTTCACATTAAATATCTCATGAGCCACATCCTCCTCTTTACAACTACTCTCAATCCATTCTCCAGCCAGCCTGTACTCGTGGTTGGGATTGACATGAACCACTGTGGAATAACTACAGAGCGTAACTTAGAAATTAAAACTTAGGTTCACGTTTTAGAGAAAGGTTCAGCGTTATGGGAAACATTCCAGGGTGATGAGCAGCTGATATGCTAAGCATCCTTTTCGGAACAAGTCCCTAAACATCCTTTTCGCAATAAGCTCCAAGGCAATCTTGGAGGCTGGTAACGTCACTGATGTTCTAACCCTGAGATAGCTGCACAGACCCTGAGTCAATGGTCGGTCATGTTTTGACAAAACAGTGTCCTTTTGATGAATTCTGCCATTGTAACATTTTACACCAATCGAAACAAAGATGTGTGTGACGAGAGCCACTCCAGCTCCACCTCGAAAGTAAAAAAGTAGTATAAAAGTAGCCCAAAACCAGAGGCATGTCAGAGAAGGTACCGCTCCGAAGGGAAGATACTGTTGCATACTGTTCTGACTTCCACAATCAGTCGAAGGGCTGAGCCTCTTTTCTCTACAATCTGGACGCCTTTGGGTAAGAATCTAACCCTTTGTTATGCCAGGTGCTTGCTTCCCCGGGAGACTATAAATCTCTGTAGAGTCGCTGTATATCTTTTAAGGCATTAGCAGTTAAGACCCTGTAAGATATTTACAAGTGTTTTGCAGACAATGAATTTATCACCAGCAACCCAAGGAATCTGTGTCTGTTGCTTGAATAAACTACAGCTGTCATTGACTGCAACCAAACTCTTTTAAGGGTGACTAGACTGAGGGTGTATTTTGTTAGTTGTGAATCTGTAACCATGATAGTTCAGTGCACTGAATGTGACTGCACTGATAACTATTAAATTGGGCATCACTACCCTTAATGTAACAGTGATACTCAGGACCTTGCATGTGACCTTGTTGAACTTCATGCAGTTCAACATGAGCCCAACTCTCCAGCCTGCCAAGGTCCCTCTGGATAACATCCCTTCCCCACAGCGTGTCGACCTCACCACGCAGCTCAGTGTGGTCCGCAGACTTGCTGAGGGTGCACTCCATAGTGAAGGGACCAGATCAGCTGTGAGATGAGGAGAGACTGGGAGAGCTGAGAGTGTTCAGCCTGAACAGGACCAGGCTTGGGTGGGTATTACCAATGCACATGAATACCTTGTGGGAGGGAATGAAGATGAGGGAGCCAGACTGACCTCAGTGGTGCTGAGTGACAGGCCAAGAGGAAATGAAAGCTAATTAAAAATATTGAAAATACATCTGAATATAAAAAAGCACCTTATTGTGTGAATGGTTGAACAGTCTCCATTATTGGAGATGTTTATTTCCAGAGTGAACATGGCCCTCAGCAATCAGCTGTAGCTGAGCTTGCTTCCCTAGGGTGGGGTTGGTGGTGTTGGACTAGATGCCCAGCAGTCACTTTCAAGTTGAGCGATTCTGTATATCTATAAATACACTGTTTATAATTGAGGATCAGTGTTACAGGACCTATTTGGTGAAAACTGTTTCTGGAAGTAGACAGGAATCACGTCAGTGGCAGTAGCTGATAAGGAAGACTTATCAGCGGATGAGGCCCTACGTAGACAGAAAGGAGCAGCCTCACATTCACAAGCCTGGGTCCTCATTGGGGACTTCAAGCACCCTGATACCTGTTTGAGGGACAGCACAGCAGGGCACAAGCAACCCTGGAAGTTCCTGCAATGCAGTGATGCTGACTTCCTCCTCTAGATGATAGAGGAGCTGACAAGGAGAGGTCTGTGCTGGACCTTGTTCTCACCAAGTGCAGCCTTGTCTGCAGTCACTGTGAAATGGTGGAGTTCAAGCTCCTGCCCTGGACTTCAGGAGAGCAGACTTTGGCCTCTTCAGGGACCTGCTCAGCAGTGTTCAAAGGTACTACCTGGTAGAGGACAAAGCCCTGGAGGGAAGAGCTGTCCTTCAGGGACCTGCTCAGCAGTGTTCAAAGGTACTACCTGGTAGAGGACAAAGCCCTGGAGGGAAGAGCTGCCCAAGATAGCTGGCTAGTATTCAGGGATCACCTCCTCCAAGTTCAGGACCAATGCATCCCAACAAAATAATCAAAGAAGGTACCTGGAGGCCTGAATGGATGAACAGGGAGCTCCTGGGCAAACTCAAATACAAAAAGGGAAATCTACAGGGGTTGGCAGAAAGGACAGGTAGCCTGGGAGGAATGCAGAGAAACTGAGCAGCCAAGGATTATGTTAGGAATGCTAAGGCCTTGGTAGAATTAAAATTGGCCAGGAATGTCAAGGACAACAGGAAGAGCTTCTATAGATTCATCAGTGATAAGAGGAAGTCAAGGGATAATGTGGGCCCCCTCCAGAATGGAACAGGAGACCTGATTACCCAGGATATGGAGAGAACTGAAGTACTCAATGAATTTTTTGCCTTAGTTCTCACCAGCAATGGTAAAGTCGCACTGCCAGGTCACACAAGGCAAGGGCAGGGACTGGGAGGATGAATAACCACACACTGGAGGAAAAGATCAGGGTTGAGACCATCTAAGGAACCTGAAGGTGCACAAGTACATGGGTGGGACCTGATGAGATGGGACCATGGGTCCTGAGGGAACTGGTGGGAGAAGTGGTTCAGCCACTCTCCATCATATGTGAGAAGTGGCAGTGGGGTGAAGTTCTCCCTGACAGAAAAGGGGAAACACAACCCCCATTCTTAAAATGGGAAGAAAGGAAGACCTGAACTACAGGTGGGTTAGTCTCACCCCTGTGCCTAGAAAGATCATGGGGCAGATCCTTCTGGAAATGTAAGGAGGTGACTGGTAACAGCTAACATGGCTTCATTAAGGGCAAAGGATGCCTAACAAATTTGGTGTCATTCTGCAGTGGGGTTAGAATTGGTGGATAAGGGAAGAGTGACAGACATCATCTTCTGAGACTTGAGCAAAATATTCAACACTGTCATGCATTACTTCCTTGTCTCTAAATTAGGCATGTATTTGGTGGATGGCCCACTTGGAGAAGGCATTGGCTGGAGAGTCACACTCATAAAGTTGTGATCAACAGCTCAGTGTCCAAGTGGAGACCAATGAGTTCTGTTCCTCAGGGGTTGGTATTGGGACGGGCATTATTCAGTGTCTTTGTCGGTGACATGAACAGTGGGATCAAGTGCACCCTCAGCAAATTTGCCAGTGACACTGAGCTGTGTGGTGAGGTCTACATGCTGGGAAACCTTCCAGACGGACCTTGGCAAGCAGGAGAGATGGGCCCATGGGAACTACATGAAGTTCAGCAGGGCCAAGTGCAAGGTTCTGAACACGGGTCAGGTCAATTCTAAGCATAAGTACAGACTGGCTGGGAATGGGTTGGGAGCAGCCCTGAGGAGAAGGAGGTGGGGGTGTTGGTTCATGAGAAATTTGATGTGAATCAACAATGTGTGCTTGCAGCCCAGAAAGCCAACTATGTCCTAGGCTGCATCAAGAACAGTGTGGCCAGCAGGTTGAGGGAGGTAATTCTGCCCCTCTACTCTGCTCTGATGAGACCCCACCTGGAGTGGTGTGTCCAGGTGTGGGGTCCTCAGTACAAGAAAAACATCAAGATCTTGGAGTTAAATCCAGATGAGAGCCATGAAGGTCATCAGAGGGCTGGAGCACCTCTGCCTGTTCATATAGATTGAGAGAGTTGGGGCTTGTTCAGCCTGGAGAAGAGTAAAGCTCTGAGGAGATCTTAGAGGAGA
This sequence comes from Gallinula chloropus, assembly GCF_964237585.1. Lineage (NCBI taxonomy): Eukaryota > Metazoa > Chordata > Aves > Gruiformes > Rallidae > Gallinula > Gallinula chloropus. Next base: position 5,271,479 of record NC_140089.1, on the reverse strand, counting down.
CTTCCAGTACCTGAATGGGCTCCAGGAAAGCTGGAGAAGGACTGGTTACAGGTGCAAGGAGAGATGGGACAAGGGAGAATTGCCTGAAGCTGAAGGAGGGGAGATTTAGATGAGATATTGGAAAGAAACTTCCCTGTGAGGTTGGTGTGGAACTGGAACAGGTTGGTGAGAGGGGTTGTGGAAGTTCCATCCCAGGCAGTGTTATGGCCAGGCTGGCTGGGGCTTTGGGCAACCTGGCCTGGTGAAGGGTGTCTCTGGCCATGGCCGGGGGTGGTGGGACTGTGTAGGCTTTGAGGTTCCTTCCAACCCAAACCAGTTTGGGATTCTGTGATCTAGCTTTAGTTAACGTTTGATAAGCAGCTGAGGAATTGTAATTCTGGGTTGATTTGTGTAAGAAGTTTTTTAAGGTTTTGGGGTTCATTTTTGTTATCTGTGATTTATTCCTTGGGTTCTGTATGGTAGCTTTATAGATTATATTGTCTTTTTCTGTAGATAAAATTTAAAAGCAAACATAATTTAATCAATTTCTCTTTCGTATTGCCATCTGTAACACTGGTGATGTCAGAAGAGTAAAGCTTGGATACTGGCTTAATCCAGAAGACTAAGGAATTGCTTGCATTATCTTGTTCCAACCACCCCTTTTCCCCATATTTTTCCTTACATAGATTTTTGTGCTCTTTAAGCTTTGTTCTTTCTACTCCTTGGCGTAGAAGGGATGCTAGAGAAGTGGCTTTCTTCTTCCAAAAGCGGTATGTAATCCATCTTCTGCAATAATCTTACTTTTCTATGTTGAAGCCTAGATTTAGCTCTTAATTGTACTCACAGGAATTTTATGTCAATCTATTGGATTTGTTGTATATGAACTGTACTCTCTGGGTTATATTCCCGCACTGTTGTTCCTAGCACACATAGGAAGTATTGGATATCTTTTAATTTAGGTGTTGTATTTAACTTTTAGTCAGGGTTTTCTCATTGTAGAAACATTTATACATCCATGGGCGTGATGCACCTCTCTAGGGAGGCGTTCCAGCTTGCAAGAGGAGGTGAGAGTGGAGAACAAAACATAAACCTGTGCTTGGTTAGAGAGGGTGAGGTGCAAGGAGGAGGAATGTTAACGAGCTTCCATACATTTAGTAAAGTTAATGGCAGACAAGATTAACAGCATCTTAGAAATTCCTTAATCACTGCCAAATAGTATCAGTCGATTTGTATTCAAGTATTAACATTGTTTCTGTAGTAGTTACTTTTCGGTCAAAGAGAGGAGAAAAGCAAGCATGTTTCTGACCTGAGGGCTCAAGGGGGAAGCTTATTGCTAAAAACCATAATGAGTTCCAGAACTCATTTCCTAAGATGATCCTTTAGTAAGAAAATACAAGCCTTTCCAAGAGCTATTTCCAGGCAGTTTAGCTATACTTCACCTTATTGGTGGTGGCTTTTGCAAAAAGGAGTTTGGTGATCAGTTTTCATTTCAGTAAGCATATAACAGGTAGGACTGGAAGAAAGCTTTGTGTTGTGTTGGGTGCTGTGCTGCTGTCACATCTCTGTCTCTTTAAAAGTTTATAGCATTGTTTGCTATAGAAATTGAAACTTTCAGAACCTTTCTTTGCTTAGTGTGAAGTTTTTAAAATGTGTTCCCTTTTAACTGTATGCTTCTCTTCACATAGTCATTTTGGTAAGATATACTGAGGTATTTGGTTGATCTCTTCTAGCCCAGAGCTGATGTAAACTCTGCTGAAGTGTTTTAACTGCTTCATTTGGAGGTGTGTGGAGGCCCCATGGTTAACAGGTTGACACAGCTGGTGTGCTGAGGAGTGCCTATGATAGTAGTGACTTTCCCTGTTAGTCAGCAGGTTCCTGGTCCAGAAGTGCAGCATGTTTTCCACGTGCTGTTTCTAAGGGATTTGAGGACAGTCAAATGAGAAAAGCCACAGTTAGTCTTCATTAGGCTTACTTTGATTACACTTACATTTATTGTACTGCCTCTTAGGAAAATGCAAGGGGTATAATAACATAAAAAACACCTCCCTGCCTTTCCTAGAAGAGTATGTAACAACTTACATCCATACTGGACAAAGAACATCTACTTGGCTTCACATTTCTCTTGTTTCATTACCTTAAATGTGCAACCAGTTAAGTGGTTGACACATATTTGCAGAGTTTTTTCTGGCAGGAAGCTTGTTGTGATGTGGAGAACTGCAAAGCCTTGGTTAAAAATTGGTAACTATGGAATGGCAGTGAGAGAAGGAGAATATGAATTAAGTAAAGTCTGGGTGAAACTTAATCTCTTCAAAGAATGTCTATAAAGGAAGTAATGCAGCCGTACACATCTGACAGAGATGGGAGATGAAAGTGTTCAAAGGCAGAGCCTGGGTAAAAATGGTAAAATTAAGTATGTGTTTTAGGCAGAGAGGAACTGGAACAGTGAATAGGAGCATCAGGTCTCCTGGTGGAAGGCTTGAGAGGGGATGGTTGGTGTCAACAGGATGAGAAGAACAAATAGAAATGCAGGACATTTTGTCGTGTTTTCTCTGCATTGAAATTTCCCTGTGCCGATTGAAGTTAATGTTCCCAGTTTACTTTTGCTTCTAATGGTGACAGAGCTCACAGAGGGGGGTAAAGAGAACTTGTAACCCTTGGAAGGTACTAAGGCAGTGACTGAATTGATAGGAAGGGAGATCTGACCATGCCTTCTAGAAGTTCTGCATTCTTCATACGGGTTTTGTTGAAGCAGCAAGGTGTGGCTAAGTGGGTGAAGTGGATGTGGCATTTGATGACTCTTTTTCCGGTGCACCATAGCGTTTTCTCTAGACGGAAAGAGAGAGGTCTGCAGCTGTTATCAGCATCTGCATTTGTACTAAGTTGCTGAAAAGCACTTTTACTCCCCTTCAGCACTTTCTCTTCCATTCACTCCTCCCCAGCCTGATGTGGATCTAAGTTCATAGCAAAGTAAGTAAAAATTGCGGTGTGCTCTAACAGTGAAATTTTTTAGTGGAGCAACAATGTTTAGGGTATTTGCTTTTCCCACATGTGAAAAGGAAATGCATAAATAAAAGGTTTTGGTTCAACACCGTGGCGTGCACAATAGCAAATGCTTTCTTCCAGATGGTAAATTCACCACCTGCAACATCTTTGTGAACAGCAGAGGATGTTCACCAACATGCTGTTTGCAGCCTCATGGACCTTGCAGTGTGTCCATGTCTGGGGCAGAACTCCTTTGACTTGCTCAGCCATGAACTAGCTGACGGGATGCAGTGAAAGCCGCATTCCTGCTCACAGGAGGCTGAGCCTAGTGAGGCTGATGTGACTGGGTGCCTGATACCCCAGCATCTTCCATGGAACAAGGGAGAATTCGGGAGCTCTTGTTCTCAGGCCAGAGGTTGCGCAGCTCTAACCACAGTGGAGTTCATCTCAGGAGGTTCATGACCTGGCTTATTACAGCTGTCAGCCACCCGATGCGGCTGTGGCTGCAGAGCGGCACCGTTCTACACAGCTGTCAGCTGCTTCTCTGTGTGTGTAGAAGCTGATTGTGCCGCTGTTGTGCCAGCTTTCTGTTTGCTGTAACTAGGTTTGTGATACGTAAGGCTGCAGTTCTGAACATGCTGCCTTTGATTCAAACTGGCAGATGTAGTTTCTTGAGCAGCTTCTGGCCGGTTTGTGAAACTTAGAAGCCTATTTTTGGCCTAGCCTAAGAAGCACAATAAAGGTTGCAATTTGAGTAGCAATTTTACAAGTTTGTTACAGCAGTTAAACTAGTGATCATGGAAATAAACACCTAAATTGTGTTTGTAAGACATTTTATAGTTGAACCACCCACAACTTCAGTTGCAAGGCTACTTGTGTTTTCTCGTTTAATGCATCTTATGTAGCTATTGCATTGTCAGGGCACTAGCTGTGATTCAGAGTGTCATTTAATTATGTTTGCTCAGAATGCTGTGAAGATAGTGGGACTGTCAGCATTTAAAAATGTGCAAAGTTAATGTTAGAAGCACAAAAGCATTCCTAGGTAAGACTAGGCAAGGAAGCAGAGGTGGAGATCAAGCAGATCTTTGGTGCAGGACATACATCTAGTGAGTTAACAGCTTTGAGTGAGAGCATTTGGTAAGTCACAGCCATAGAACCTTAGTTCTGCTTACAAGACTCAGAGTGAACTGTAGGTAGGAGTCCCTTTAACATCTGTTTGGAAGTGGTGCTTGATGTAAATCAAGAGATCTGGTTAAGCATTGCTTCTGACTGTAAGCACATTAAACTTGAAGCTGTTACGGTTGCAAAATGCTGAAGTTATTCATCTTGACATATAAAAAACTCGAAATGGTGCAGACCCTCAAAGAGGGAAGGGTGGATTCTTGTGTATTTTTGCAGAAACTCTGAACTCGAGCTTCATTGAGATACCTGATTGAGGGTTAAAACCAGAGAGTCTGGGATTTGTTATACTTCAGCATTCATGATAGCCTGGTCCTATCATTCAGAGTGTTTTGCACTCAACTCTGATGAAATTCCAAGTAGTTCGTTCATGTTACTTGCACTTTCCTTGCATAGCACTGAGTATTAGCTGGATCTTCCTTTACAATTGATAATACAGCATAAGTGATCTTGACAGTTTTCACTAGTATGAATTTGTGTTCAGTACATTAGCCAATATTCACAGAAAATATAATCTCCAGATGTACTTCAGAGCAAAAAAAACCCTTCACAACCTTTTAGCAGAAGTATTAATAAAAAAATGCCACTCCTTAATTGAGCACTTGATAGCCTTAAATTGGATCAAGTACTGCAGTTTTGTAAAATAGCCTGTACTATCTCACATGAAACTAAATGAAGCTGTTGATGCAAAGCTGGAGACTGCATCTTCATAATATCAAAAATGAGCAGTAGCTGGATGAAATATGAGACATATGCTTCTGAAAATGAAGTCTTTCAACACTCATGCTGCTTGTTGCTTGAGTAAAGTGGTTCTGTCTAGTGATGAAACTGCTCTCTGGAAAAATGCAGTTATTTCTTGACAAGCATTTTGCATACTCTCGTGCTATCTTAAAAGCTTGTACTTCAGTGTGTATCCTGTTTTTTAAAGATGTGTGCTATCTGCAGAAGCTTCCTGAGGATACCACTTGAGCTGTATTCTGCTGTCATTGCTCAGCCATTTGTATCTTTATGCCATTCAGTAGTTAAATTCAGTGCTGATACTTACTTCCAAGGCTACTGGTATAAAGTTGTCAGTGTTACCCTAATGCACTGTGAGCTGTAAAATACAGTGTATGAGCTGTAAGATACAGTGTATTTTGTCAGCTATTAATACTTCAAAGAAGTGCTCAGTGACGCTGAGTTTAATTGCACACAGATACTAACTAGAAATTTTTATTTCAAAAAACAAACCTCTCCTGTAATGGGGAAGCAAATAAATTTTAGCCCAGCTTCTGCTTTAGCTTGGGAATAAACCGTCTTCTGCTGTGCCTGGTATAAACCAGTTGAATGGGAGAGAATACAAGTAGCCTGATTGGCATTAGAGGAAGTGATCTCCCATATGTGGGATATATACCTGTGTACATGTATTGCTGGCATCACCTCTTTGTTCAGAGCTTCTGGTCTTAAAATTGGAACGCCCAAGCTTATGCAATCACTGTAAGAAATCCGTCCCCTTACAGAGGAGCTGAGTGTTCTGTGTGCAAGTAATCCTGCCTTTTTGTTTTCCTAGGATGTTTGTTATTAGTCATTTGCATTCTTACTGACACTCCCACCTTCCCCATTTTGAAATTGTGCCCTTAAGTTTGGAATTGTAATGCAATGTCTCTCTCCGCAGAGTTAAGATCATTTTTCTCAAGTGGCTGATAAGTAGAAACAAATAAAAGCTTAGTGAAGCTATTGTTCGTTTAAAATAGGCTTTATGGAATGTTTGTTTCAAAGAATTTCTCCATCAGGAAGGTTTCTTGTGTCTCTGGGGAGTTTGTTACTCGTGAAAGTCAGTCTATCCAGAATAGCAAAGCCTGGTGGCTGTGAATATGATGGGAATGAACAAACTTGGGCTCCAGCCATGCTGTGCACACTGATAAGCAGGATATTTCATCCTAGGTATTTCAAAAATAGACAGTTGTGTGTGATGTTTTTTAACTTCTTAAAGGAACCCCCTGGTAGGGGTAATGTGATCCACTATTCTCAAACCATCTTTAAGTGAGAGCTTGCTGTCTGTGAGGCTGCGTCGCTCAGGAGAGGGATGATTCAGGATCTCGCTGGTCTGACTGCAGCAGCCTCACATGCTCGTGAGTGGTACAGAGAGAACAGGACTTTTGCTGGTTTACTTTGGGTCAGGATGAAGAAGAGAAGCAAACGAGAGCTGTACTAGCAACCACAGTGGTGCTGCTTCTGTTGGTATACATGATGTTGGTTTAGTCTATCTGATTTTCACTCTGATAAAAGCTTTTGCTTCCAATTCATAGAAGAAAAATGCTTCTGGTCAGATTTTATCAACAGATCAGCTTTTTTTTTTTTCTTCTTTCTCCCCCCCTTGTTTTTTTGGGTGGGTTTTTTGGTTTGGGTTTTTTTTTGTGTGTGTTGGTTGATTGGGGTTTTTTTTAACTGCAATCTGTGCAATTTTTTGGTATTAGTTCAAAAGGTTATTTACATATCTCTTCCAAAATGCATTTTTGTGACTTTTTCAAGTTGTATGTGAATTGGTAGAATGAAGAGGCGAGTAGTCTGAAATGGTGGATGATTTAAATTACCTAAAACAGTGTCTGTGTGGAAGCTGATGCTTTCTTAAGTGTATAAATGAAAGGTTGGATTAAGCATAGTTAGTTGATGGGTGCAGAGCTGATAAATTACTACAGTATGTAGCTGTGGGTGATGAGAACAATGCTCAGCTTTATATTTGAATGGTGCTCTCTACCGCTGCTTTTTTTTTTAATTAAAAAAATGTAATACTTGAGTGAAGTGTACTGACAGAGGCTGTGTAAATAAGCTGAGGTAATGCTAATGAATTCTTGAATGGTAGCAGACTAACCTTTACTTGAGACTGAAGTGTTCCGCTGTCGCGCTTTGCAGTCTGTGATTTGCCATGCCTCTGTCTGCACTGGCTTTTAATTGATAGGAAAGACTGTTTTCAGGCTGGACGGTGGTCTGGTGGCTGCTGTCACTCCGTTCAGTGCAGGTTGTGCTTCGGCAGTATCTGTGTTTTGTCAGCAGAGAAACAGGTTGTTACAATTCCCATCTCAGTTTATGCTTTTGGAAAACCCAGCCTGAACCAAAGCCCATGTAGGATTAAGATAGAACAATCTTACAAGTCAGATCAGTCGCCTCTCATTCTGTTTTGTTTCAAATAAGCAAATTAAGGAGGAGAAAGAAGAAAAAGGAAATGTGTAGATCCTCTGGCCCATGGGAGAAGCAGGTTATCAGAAATACATACCATATGCCATCTTAGAGTGTAGATAATATATATTTAGTATATGCTGCCTTAAAAATATCATTTATTGGAAATAAATAAACTGAGAGGTTGAGCGTGTAAAGATGTGGTAACTTTGAAACTAAGGTTTGGAGTTAAATCAGTTCCAAGTGAAAGTTTTTGTGAGTTTTCATACCTCTTAACTGTTACTCTCTTTTTCAGGTGGTATCATGGGAAACTTGACAGAACTATTGCAGAGGAACGTCTGCGACAGGCAGGGAAGCCTGGAAGTTACCTTATTCGAGAGAGTGATCGGAGACCAGGTTCATTTGTGCTTTCATTCCTTAGTAAAGCAAATGTCAATCATTTTAGGTGAGAATAATCTTATTTTATTTTAAAATACTGTATTCTGGTTGTTTTGGAGTTTAGAACACAATAGAGTACAAACAAAACGCCCATTGTATTATAATCTAATATTCTGCTAGTTTTTTTCTTGCATGGTGTACAGCTTTTTTACTTGTGTTTGATTGTTTTAAAATACGCTGCTTAAAGATTATTTTATAGGCTGAAGAACAAAAATGTGAGGAAAAAACAACACCAGGGTAGAGAAGCCTGTCTAAAGTGGTTGTGAATAGACATAAAGCAGCTTGTGGGTTTCATGGGTCAGTCAAAGAGATTGTTCAGGAGTCTGTTCCGTAGCAGCTCACAGGACATACTTGACGTGCTAGCCCATTGGCTTGCTTCCTTAATTTTGAGGGGAAAAAATGGAAAGAACACCAAAACTCAAAAACCCAAGAAGAAACAAAGAGATTATGTATCTAATAATCTGAAGGTTGGCTGGAAACATTTCAGTATGTGCTTAGAACAACTAATTCTAATACAAGTAGCTCTTTATCCAGAGTTGTAACTAGGATTAGTTTACTATTGTCAGACTGAGTACATTAGTGAGTTCATTTATGTGTTAGTGTAAATGAGATGTGCTCTGAGAAGAGCTTGAAGGTTAGTCAGCAAGTGGAGTCCTGCGGTGTAATGTTCATCTTAACAAAACAGGAAAGCAAATGTTTCTTCAGCAGTAGAGGAAGTCTTTGTCAGTTGTCTTGATAGCAACAAACAGATTCAAAGCCAGTTCAACTTCTGAAAGTGGGAATTATTCAGAATGCTAACAGATGAACCACTATGTGTGTGGTTTGCCAGTGTAGGGGATTTTTGGTTGCATCTGCTGTGTGATGATGTGTGGTTCAGAGGTCCTGATCTACCATTGACACGAAGGCGTAATTCTCTGAAGCACAGACTGTGTAGCACAGAAACAGTACCTCCTGTTTGCATCTTGCCATCTGATCTTTCAGTTTCAACTGCTCAGCTATACTCACAGTGGAGTTGGGAACTGGTTGCAGTAGCAGAAATGTAAACTGTGCTACTACTTTCTTTCTAGTGCTGTTTTTAGTGTCTTGAGTTATGTTTAATAACTTGTTCTTTTAAGGTCTGTGTCAGGCAGTTGACTATTGGTTCATGCCCACCATAGAAGAGTTTCTGGCATCTCAGGTAGAAAATAATCCAGTGGCTTCTGATTCCCTAAGGGAATTTTCAAGCCCTAAAGAACCTTTCATTCTGGGATGGGTAAAGCATACAGAGGCAAATACCTAAAGGGAATGAATTTGTTTGTGTTACACTCAAGAAGTGTTCACCTCAACAATGACAGCCCCAAAGTGACTTCAAGCAAATAAAGGGGTGGGTTTCCTATGTCCCAGGTAGTGGAAGTGCTGTTTCCACCAAAGCTTGATTTTTAGCAGTTACAGCCTACCAGGAATGGGTGAAACTTCCATTGCTAGAAAATATCCTTCATATTTTTTTTTCCTAAAAGTTTTATTTTTGACATCAAACTTTACTTAGATTTCTGTGCAGCTGAAATTCCAACATTTTAGATGAAAGCTTCTTAAACTCTTTTAACTTTTCTGGTGCCTCTTGAAGGTTGCATCCAGACATATTCTCACACAGCATATGACTGATTTATATCACATGAACCTGTCAAAACTAGATTTTTTTCACTGAGGCGTTACCTTTTTTGATGAGTCAGTGATACAAAATATTTTGAACAAAAATATTTATCACCTAATCTTGTCACTCACAATTTTCTGTGATTACAGAAGGCTTTCTGTATTTGCTAGCTCAGTGTTCTGAAGAAAGGTTTCATGTAAGTTTGATGAAATAATAATCAAAACTCTAAATTTCATTTGGAACCCAATTTCTATTGAATAATTTACCAAGGAGTCTTAGAGAAAAGAAAATATCTAGGCTGTGTCCGAGAAGTTACATTGTTTTCTGACACCCCTTATAGAGCTATATACTTAAAAACTTCAGATATCATCTCTGAAAAACTAATCTTTGTATACCTGTTATATTACCATTTGAGAGAAATGATTTTGTTCAGAGAATTGACTGACAGAGAGGATATTTGGACAGGGATGCATCAGAATAATGACCTGCTAAAGAAAAACAAATGAATGAAGGCTACTCATTTGGAATGAAGGCTACTCAATTGGGATGAAGGACAGATTTTTTTGGCAGTTTGAATTTTATTTTTTTTCCCCACCATTTGTTTTTGAGTTGTTGATGAGCTTTGTGAAGAGGTCAAGGGAAATAGAACCCTAAGAAGATGAAAATACATTCTTTTGAAATATTCATAAGATAATGTGTGTGTCTTCCTGAGAAATAGAGACACAATTAATACAAGCTTTTGGATTAATTTTTTTAATGTCAGCATTTTCTTAGCTTGGTAATAATTTGTTACTCAATTTGTTACATTTTTGTAAGAATGCAAGTGAGTTGCTACTCGGGACTCCTGTCTCATCTGTGTAGCTGGAAAAATTCAGGTCTGCAAGATGCCATTGATTCACACACTAGAATAATTTTGGATTGTCTTATGAAAACTATTAATCTTGTCTCAGTTCACATACTTCACTTTTGCCAATGACTCTTGAGTGTACCAGGAGCTTCTTGAGTACTGTTAACTCGTACTTAGATAACTTCTGACTGCTTTTAGAATTCACATTGGCTATCAGTGTGAACAGACATGGGTGTGTGGTTATTTTTGATATATCCAAGCATTAATAAAACTCTGTACTCAGTGTGAACAGACATGGGTGTGTGGTTATTTTTGATATATCCAAGCATTAATAAAACTCTGTACTTTCAGAAAAACGCAAGCTTTACAAGATTAAAATGAACAGTTTTGTAAGACCTCTTTATTTCTTCTTGAAAATAACTATGAAAATGCTTTTGCAAGCTTCTTTTCCATTAGTTAGCAAGTTATTAAGTACTAGGAGATACTTTATTCCAAAGTAATTTCATAATTCGTAATGTGGATGCTAAACTAACGGTAAGTGACTGATTTTTGAAGCTGTTTGTGTTCTGCACTGTAAAATCAAGAGCAATTATTTCTTATTAAAATATTTTAATACATTGTTAAATTTGTATAAGCCTGTTACAAAAGGTGTACCTCCTGCATGATACAGTAATGCTGTTACTGTCCACTGTTACACTGCTGCTGTTACACTGTGGCACTATTTCATTTGCCATTTTACAATTTCATTATAGAGTTATGTTTATTGACTTTTTTTTTTTGGTGAATCAGCGTGTCCTTGACAGTCTTAAAATACTTACATTTAGTAGAAGCCTGTAATACTGCATTTTGCTGAAAGTAGATGCTGTTTTTAAAATTAAAGATCTTAATTCCCTATTTCTTTAAAAAACAAAAAGCAAACATTTTCTTATGTCAAGCTTTTGTTTTTTAACAGGATTATTGCCATGTGTGGAGACTATTACATTGGGGGACGTCGTTTTGCTTCTCTCTCGGACCTAATTGGTTATTACAGTCATGTCTCCTGTTTGCTGAAAGGGGAAAAGCTCTTATTTCCAGTAGCACCTCCAGAGGCAAGTAGAAAAATTGTCATAGTAAAGTTTTTGTTATTTACTTAGATGTCAGTAACTTTAATCACCATTTGTAGTTGTCTTTGAAAAAAGCATTGTAGACAGTTCCCTATAAGTCTGCGTAGGTTCAGTGTATGTTGAGTTTTTATGATGCAAATCAGTACACTTAGGTTTGGAGAAGGGTGGCTTCTGTGAGAAGCTGCTAGAAGCTTCCCCCATGTCTGACATACCAACACCAGTCAGCTCCAAGGTGGATTCACTGCTGGCCAAGGCCGAGCCCATCAAGGTTGATGGTAGTGCCTCTGGGGAAGCAAAGTTCAGAAAGGGGGGGGGGGAACGAATAGCAGCTTCTAAAACCAGAGAAAGGAGTGAGAAGATGTGGGAAACTTTGCAGACACCAGGCACTGTAGACACAGTGACAAGGTGAGCAAAGATTCCACTGCAGCCTGTAGAGAAGACCGTGGTGAGGCAGGGTGTCCCCCTCCAGCCCATGGAGGCCCATGGTAGAGCAAGTATCCAGCTGCAGCCCATGAAGAACCCCATGGTAGAGCAGGTGGAGGCACCCAAAGGAGGTTTTGACCCCGTGGGAAGTCAGTGCTGGAGTAGACTCCTGGCAGGACCTGCAGAGAGGGGCCCACGCTTGAACAGGTTTGCTGGGGCGACTTGTGACTCCATGGGGGACCAGCCTGGAGCAGCCTGGGCCTGAATGTCTGCATCCCATGGAAGGGACCTGTGCTGGGGCAGTTGGTGAAGCCCTGTGGGAAAGGGCTCACATTGGAGGAGGTAGTGGAGGACAGTCTGCCATGAGAAGGAACAGGGGAAGGGCGTGAGGGGTCCTTTCCTGATGGGGAAGGAGTGGCAGAGACAACATCTGATGGACTGATCCCCAACCCCATTCCCATTCCCCTGTGCTGCTTTGACGGGGAGGAGAGAGAGAGACTTTGATAGTAAAGTTGATCCTGAGAAGAAGGAAGGGGTGGGGGACAGAGACTTGAAGGTTTGGGCTTATTTCTTATTATCCTGCTCTGTTTGGATTGGTAATAAATGAGACAAATTTTTTCCTAAGTTGAGTCTGTTTTCCCTGTGATGGCAGTTGGTGAGTGATCTCTCCCTGTCCTTGTCTCAACCCATGAGCTTTTTGTGATACCTTTTTTCCCCCACCCAGCTGAGGAAGGCAGGGATAGAGCAGCTGTGGGGGGCACCTGGCCTTCAGCCAGGGTCAATCCACCACAGTAAGGACTTTGTACTGATAAAAATGAATCATTAAAAAAATTAAATTTGCTATTTAAGAGAGTTTGTAATGAGAAGGCTATATATCAGTTGTTGTGATTATCTGCAAATACAGTAAGTGAAGTTGTAGTAAACAGAAATAAACAAGAAAATGTGCAGCTTTTGCTTTGTAAAATGCACCACTGTAGTGTAACCTTTACTGATCTCTGCTGTTTTGTGTATCTGGCAACGGCTTCAAAATAAAATACATATCCTGGAAATAATACAGGTTTCTGAAGATGGGGCTTCTTTTACAGGCCAATACTTTATAAACAACATAAATAACTGGAATTAAGGAAAACATTGCATAATGCTGCCCTGCAAACAAAACCCAACACCTAAATAAAGGCATGTCTGATTTTTAAGGAAATTACCACTCAGAGTGGAAGGAAGTTTAAAAATATGCTTTTACCAGAATTATTATTTTGAAGATGATCTATATTATCTGTCGTGGTAGAAACAAAATGACAGCTCACACAGCTAACTGTGAATTATGCTTTTCTAGCTGTCAGTGGTTTTGAGCTTTGAAAATTTAAAACTGGCAAGGGGGATATAAGTGACTGTTAACCACTCTTTGGAGTAGCATAAGGCAGGGGAGAAGGATTCGGTGCTGGAAAAAGAAAAACATTATCATCTTTGTTGTCTTTTAAATTGCAGCCTGTGGAGGACAGGAGGAGAGTTCGAGCAATTCTACCTTACACCAAAGTGCCAGAAACTGATGAAATAAGGTACATTTAAATTATAGTAGCAGTTTTGAAATTCTCAAGAATGTTTATAAATACTGATGATTTAAGTAGGTATTTATATGCAAATACTGTCCAGTTGCTTCTTAAACTTAACACAAGCTAAAGGATGTTGCCTCTCTGGGTTTGATTTGGGGTTTGGTGTTTTGTTTTGTTCTGGTTTGGGTTTTTTTTGGGGGGATGGGTTTTCTGTTGTTACTGTCTACTTCTAATTCTCACCACTTTTTTTTTTAACTAATTGGAAGAGAAGTTACATTAGTATTTTTACTTCCAGAAACCTAATATTGAAGTTTTGAGGTATGTTTTATAGAGCACTGCTTTTTTTCCCCAAGAGGGTAGCTTTGCTTATGAAAGCATCCTTTGCAGAAATGCCTTATGTGAGAGTGTGTGTAATAAGTGAGCTGGGCTTTTTTCCTGATCTGCCAGAGAAGTAATAGCCGATAAATAGTTCAAACCAAACCAGTTCTAAACACTAGAAGTAGAATGTGAGCATTGACAACTCACAGCTGGAAGGGTGTTTAATGTCACCTTTAAAATAAGAAAAAGGAGCAAAGTTAAAAAAGCTTTATCCTTAGTGTTTTAGTATTCATTTTCTTACCTGTGTTTAGAAACTTGGTGACTAGTTTTTCTAAATTTTCTTCTCTGCCCATAAAACAAGACAGAGAATTCTTCTCCCTTCCTTCTCATCCCTCCCTTCTTTTGAAAGAGTCTGTATTGAACAGTGATACTTTTCAATGTGTAATCTCCTGTAATTCTAAGATCTTAAAAAATACTGAATTGCAGGTCTGTTACATTTTCTTAATTCTCATTAACTGTTACCCATTCCTTTCTAACATTGGTAACTTAATAATCTTTTAATGATTACCTATAGTCCTCACCTTTCAAGAGATGGTATGTGGAAAAGAAACAAAAACAACAGCCCCATAACCAATAGAAGGACAAGTGCTGGTTGCTTGGAATTGATACTGCTGTTGTGAGCTGTCACAGCTGTATCTTTCAGATGGAAAAGTAGGAGGATTTGAAAGACATTTGTCATCATTTTCAATCTCTAATGAGACAATCTTTGTTCCATAAGTTGTTTTAACACACTGTTTGAATTGGGAATTGGCTTGGTTTTGAGAGTATTAGCCTAAGATACAGGGAAACATACAGAGCTTTGTATCCTCATTGGGGTGAAAATTTATACCAGGGATCACAATCCAATCCTACCCCACCTCTTTAAAGAATGCTATGAGGGTATTTGTCTTGGAGATAATGTTTTTCTAAGCAGGTGAGAAGATGGTAAAACAGGAATGGGAGTCTAATTGCATATTGCAAGACAGGCTTCCTACTATGTGCAAGAATAAAAATACAGATTGTGTCCAGTAAGTGCCATATTGTACCTACTACTGCAAGAGGAAAAAGGATTTTATTGCTTTGCTATCATAACAGAAAATGTAGAAAATTATACCTTTTCTCCCTCTTCTACTGTGCAGCTGAAATGCAAAGTTCTTGGGGTTTGAGGTATACACTGCTACAGTAGTCCTGTTCATACCATAGCTGGGTCCAAAGTTCTCTGTTCTGAGTCAAATTAATACACTCTTGAAGGTTCCCCAGAATCTTGATTTAAAATTTTAATATCTTAGTTCGTATTTTAAAACTTTGATGTATTACAGGGCTACTTTCAGCCTGTGTCTCATGCAGAAACTTAATATAAAGGTCTTTATTAGAGATGATGGAAAGTGCTTTTTCTGTGTGTCACCCATTTAGGCTTTAGGTTCATTATCAGCTGAATTTATCCTGTGTTTTCAGAAGTAGTTTGTTGATTTTTGTTACTGCTGTTTGCTTTGTGCCTGAGTTAATGCCTTCTTTGCTAGCCTACTTCATGTGAAAGAAATGCTGTGGAAGTTTGCTGTGTAATTTTGGGCTGAAATAGTAGTTAATGAGCTTCAGTATTTTACTGTTGTTTCCTGTACCCTGATCAAGCTTCATTGAGAACTCATGATGTCCTACAGTGAAAGGATTCCATATGACCAGAGTTTGACATAACACTTAAGGAGTAATTGAGAATAACCTTCCATAGACTTCAGACACAGACTTCAGTCTAATTTCTTTAGGCATGTTAATGTTTCTTGCTTACACTTTTCTTGTAGCTAATTGCATGGCTTCTCTGGTAACTGTTCCCTACTCTCTCTATAGGCCTTGTCTGCATATGTGAGACCAGAAAGAAAAGATATTCCATAGGCTTTTATTACAGATTTCTATTACACAGTTTTTTATTAAAGGAGTAATATTTTCTTAAAGGCTATTAAGGATATCTCTGGTTATTTTATTTGTGTTTAGTACTTGAACCTTCTTGTTAAAAGAACAATATTATTTTACGATTGTGGTGTTATTTTTGTTTTATACATCCTTATGACACTTGAAAGTTGGCAGAACTGAAGTATGCATTAGATACTAAATATAAATCAAAAATATAAATACTTACATGTAGTAATCACTTAACTGTGAGGGGAAAATACATGTGTTGTGCTTGGAGTGTCAGTTCATGCATTTTTCATAAACTGATTTCCTCAAGTATTTTTTCAGAAATTATACTCAAGAATTCATTGTGTTAATTAATATTACGATTGTATCTCTGATTTAAATCCCCTTCAGTTTCCTTAAAGGAGACATGTTTATTGTCCATAATGAACTGGAAGATGGCTGGATGTGGGTTACAAACCTGCGGACAGATGAGCAAGGTCTTATTGTAGAAGACCTGGTAGAAGAAGTGGTAAGTAATTGTTATATTCAAGTTTCTTAAATTAATGAGATTTCTTCATAAAATAATATTGAAGTGAACCAAACCAAACCAGTTTTCTGTTAACATGTCTTTCTAAACCTAGTATTTGGATCGACTGATTGTAAAACAGTATAACAAACCTTTAAACTTAATTCAGTATCAAAAAAGTGGTTCAGTATGGAAAAAAGTGAAGTACAAATGGCTGTTCTGTAAATTTACTAGGTAGTTTCCTAAATTTGACTGACATGGTGAAGAATCTGCTTATTTTTTATATTTGCTGTGAAACATTCAAAAACTGTACAGAATGTAGTTGTGCACTGTGGTAGGTGGTCTTCTGTTTTAAGGATGAATTATGGGTTAAAAATGTATTGGTGTGTTAAGGGATTGCAAGGGCACAGGAAGTTAACCAGGTGACCTGCAGATAATTCAGTTATTGTAGGGAAACTGACGGTTTAATATACTCGAGAAAGAAGAAAAAAATATATATAACAAGCTGAGCATTGCTTTGAAGTCAAACATTGTCAAATATTTTCTGTAATATTTTCTTGCAGAGTACATGTGTTTTACTAACAGCAGTACTATCTGTAGGCTGATAGTGATTAAGCTAACCTAAGGAAAGCTGAGATTTTTAAAAATCTGTCACCTCTAAGAGAGGACTTGAAATATGACAGAAGCAGTCCTCTGAAATAACATTTCCATTTAGTGAATGAAAAGGAAGACTTATTTTCATAAACCTGCAACAAATCCTTTAGCTCAAAAATGTCTCAAACTTCTTAATTTATTTTTTTTTGTAGAACGTCTTAACTTATGAAGTTTATTTTTAAACTGACCTGTACTGTTGTCATGCACTTATTATGTTAATTTTCTCATTAGGGAAGAGAAGAAGATCCACATGAAGGCAAAATGTAAGAACTCCTGTTTTTTTTTAATAAAAGCAATTATAACTGTTTGTAAACTTCAGCCATGAGATTTCCCAGCTTTCAGGAATGTGAATCAAAGAGGATTATTTATTCACCTTGGGAGGTTTTTTAAATGCTAGCTGTTGAAGATAAATGGATAATTAACATGAAAATGTGCTTATTGCTAATGGTTTTTACAGTGTTAACATCTAAGACAAGTCCCTCTATGATCACTTTCAGCCAAAATACAGACAATGGATTATTATAATTCATTTTTTTTCAGATTGCATAATGCTAAATGCTGGAGAGAGAGCAAAGTACCATTAGAAAAATAATGGTTAACAGCTTGTCTCTATTACCTCTATGCAATAACACTTTAATTTTAAAGAAAAAACTGTTCTATTTGCCTAGACATTTAAATTTTTTTAAAGTTTGAATACAATTTAGAATCAACAATGTCAGAATCAATCAACGTCAGGCTGTTGTCAGATTATTTTAAGAAGTAAAGATGAGTGGCAAAAGAAAGTTGAATAAAGTTGGTAGTGGCTTGATTGTATCATCTGTCCTCCATTTGCTTGCTGTAGTTGCACCTGCTGCTTTTCTTCTGTTGCCCATTTTTGGCCTCCAAGAAGCTGATGGGGGCATTTCTTACCTTAATAGGAGAAAGAAAATCGCTGGTGTATTACTGTTAGCTAGTGTTCAAGTCGATTTGACTTCAACAGTAGGATTTTCTTATATTTGTTTGTTTGCAGAGTAGTTTATAGCAGATGCTTGGAGCTTTAATACTCTCTGCCCACAGTTACTTGTGCTACTCAGAAAAATCCTGGGGGCAACAGCAATTTGAACCTTCAAACATTCCAATAGCCAGAAGTTATCCTTTGAAGGTAGTGTAGAAAGGAGGATAGGACTACAGCTCTTTTCTGATACATGAAAAGTACATATTTTTAGCTTTCTTTTACAGGACAGAACAAACTATTAAGTTGTAGCATGTCAAGCTGTTCTGTACAGTCACAAATGTCAGGTTGAGGCTGGACAGAGGCTGCTGAACATTTTTGGACAGTGCTCTGACACAGGACTCTAAAAAGGTACAAAGGGAGATGGAAGCAGTTTGTATTCAATCCTGTAACAAAGCCAGGTTTTATTTCCACAGCTTCAGGCAAAATTCAGTTTGAGTTTCTGTGCAGTGTTTAAATCTCCTTGTTTGAGCTCTGGATTTCATGATTCAAGTAAATTGCTGACTGACTTCAAAAAACACCTATCCAGTTATGTACCATTTAGACAGTTCATTTTCATCTCTAAACATAGTTGGATTGAACATTTTTCTATAAATTTATTTATATACCTGCTAATGTGAGGTTTTTTCATGTTCTTTAATCATTAAATAGCATAATCATTGATTATCTCATCTATATGCATCAGATCTTTTTAAATAAAGGTCAATTCATAAGTGCCAGAGCCTCGAATGTCAGCACAGCCAAAAAAGAGAGCTGGTAGTCTTATTTTCTAATTTTTCTCTTCTTCTTTGTTAAGATGGTTCCATGGGAAGATCTCCAAACAAGAGGCTTACAGTTTGCTGATGACAGGTACTTGTATTCCTGGTTGAAGTATGGTGTTAGTGAAACGGCACAAAGTGATCCTATTTATATTAAACTGTGGCAAAGAACTGAATGTATTAGTCTGACCAGCCCCTGTCATTTATTACTCATTAAAATACTACATTGCAAGAAAATTAGTGTGGCTGAGTATTGAGTATATTCTTAAGTATGGTTAGTTTAACAGTTTTTGATGGAAATAATTTTTTTAATTGAGATATGTGTATAACGAATAATTTCAGTTACTGATGTTCTTCATCAAAATGCTGTGGACAATATGGTTTTCTGTACTTAAAAGAAAATACATTGCACACTTGTTTAGCCGTTTCATAGAACAAATAGGTCTTTAAATGAAAACATCAAGATTTCTGACCCCTAGTTTTAAGTAGCATACTTGAAATATCAGAATAGAAATTCTTATTTTTGAAAACATGTTGTCAAATTTTTTTTATGTATACTTTTGCAAAATGGTGGTGAAGTTGTGGCTGGGTTGCCAGCTGCAGCTAAACCATTTTATGTTACTTTTGGCAGGTTAGTACTAGTTCATGTAGTTCAAGATCACTGTTGGAAGTTACTTTACAGACTTCTTGTATTTCTTCAGGAGAGCCATTCTTGCTAATTTATGTGGAAACAGAGTTGGTAACGGCTCATATATATGTAAAATAGTAAGAAAAGTAATACTGTTATAATTGCTTTTCAGTTGGGCAGGTGTGCAGTTTCCTTGTGAGGCCTTCAGATAATACACCTGGGGATTATTCACTTTATTTTCGGACCAGTGAAAATATTCAGCGTTTTAAAATATGTCCAACCTCAAACAACCAGTTTATGATGGGAGGCAGATACTATAACAGGTAAGTTTTAATGCTAAAAGGAACTGTGCTATTTTGTAGTTGTGAAAAGAATTTGTAACACTGGCTCCTGATGATTATCACTGCTAGAATTGTAAGACAGTAGTTTTCTTAATAGTATACTAACCATGTTTCCAAACTTTGGTAGTTCCTTGTAACTGAGCAAGTTCTTAAAGCTTGCAGGAACCAAAGCCTAGCTTGTTTCTTTTGATGTATTGTCCTTCTGCAAACCAGTTTCTTCACACTATAAACTGAATTGTGTGTATTGTGTGGGTTTGTAGTTAAAAGATAGCTGTGTTGCCTTGGAAGGTACTATTTGTATTCTTGTCTATTTGAGGAAGGAAAATAAAAATGTTAATTTCATCTGAGACATTCAATGTGATCGTCAAATAAGTGAAATGGGCGTTTACAGGAACGGGGAAAAATATTGCTGGAAAAAGTCATTAAATTGCATTGTAGTGTTTCTGTGATGCTTGGGGTCAGAAGAACAGACCACTTACAGTGAGCAAACTTGGGATGTGTGTGTTTTGCACTGGTACAAAAAAATATAGGAAGCTGACAAAAAGAACCCCAAAAAACTCAAAAGAGGTGTTTCCCCTTCTGTGTGAGTAGCTATCCATACAGCTCCATCCATAATCATCTTTTTAGAGGTTTTGTACATGCAGGACTCTTCAGTAGTGAAAACTTGCCTCCCTCTTTCAACAGAGGCTGTTTGTTTGCCTCACTAAATCAGCACTTTTCCATACTTGCTCACCTAGAATCAGGGCATTCTTCATCCCAAGAGAGAAATTCTCTCACTTCCAGAAAATGTTGAGCTCTCCTATAAGATGTTCAGTGGACTTTCAGATTACTTCAAATAAATCATAGTATGAGACTCAACAATTGAAACCTTATGAACCTGTACATATCCCACACCCAGGCTGTTTGAATATCCTCTACATTGACCAGTCTGGCTTCCAACATCCTCACTGAAAACCAAATTAGCTGCAGTGTCAGCCTTTCAGGAAGGTGAATTATCTTTTGCCCAGCCCCTAGTTATTAGGAGGATGACAGCCTAGGAGTCCCCACTCAAGGTGATGTCAAACTAACTAGTAAATTAGTGTAACTCTTTATCAGTCTCAGATGGTTTTGTGGCATTAAATGGTATACATTTAGAAAGTTAATATGTTAAATTAACTACTTTGGGTTAGAATA
The DNA here is from genome assembly GCF_964237585.1 of Gallinula chloropus. NCBI lineage: Eukaryota > Metazoa > Chordata > Aves > Gruiformes > Rallidae > Gallinula > Gallinula chloropus. The sequence continues at coordinate 5,250,874 of NC_140089.1, read as the reverse complement.
TGAATGCTGGATTCACCTGAGGCATGTATATAAATTAAATTTATCTGAAGAAGATCCATTCCATGGTACTGAACAGAAAACAGAACTGTGAATTTAAGCACCATTATGTTAGAAGAAAATGCTTTTGGGGTCTTTTTAATATTTTGGTACCTGATACCTAGCTTGCAGAGATCTTCCTCCATGTGAAAGAGAATCTGAATAGCTTCAAAAGGCTTTACTTTTGTTGAGAATTTGTGCCATGGTCCTAGGCTTACATTCGGTCCAAGTTAGGATGTGCTGCAAGTTGGTAAACTTCCTGGGTGTTCAAACATCTGATGAAGTGTGCAGTGTCAGATAATAATGCCACAGAATGACATTTTGTGGTAACTGCCCAAATTATGTAATGTCAGATCTATTGCAGAGAGCATTAAACAAGGAGTAGGAAATAGGGAACAACCTTGTGGGCTCTTTAATTTTTGTTACCCATTCATTTAACAGGGAAACTGTAAAAAAGCAATCTGTAAATGTGTGGTTTTATTGTATGGCACAGTTGGAAGTGGCTGGAAAGCAAGAAACAGGGCACTGAATCCACAACAGAGATACACAAAATACTAATTTATGCAAGATAATCAAAACTGCTTATTAGTGTTTATTGGTGCAGAGTGTTCTTTGTGGCTTATCTAGAACTGTAATGTTGTCTTGCAAGTGGAGATTTCAGATTTAAGAAGTGCTGTTTCTTGTTTAAATTTTTCTATTCAACAGTTTCCATTAACTTTTAGCTTTTTAAAATTAAGCTGTTTCAGTAAATATGCTTAAGATATCTCCTTTGAAATCTGATATTAATATTAGACCACATCCTTACAAAACCATCCTTGGTAGTAGAGTGTCTTTAATATTCTCTGACAGTTTTTGTGGTTTGAATGGGTTACAAGATAAAGTAAGAGCAATCTGCTCCTTGTCTGCTGTGTATTGATTGCAGTTACAGTCTCAGTGAATTATAAACCCAGATTTTCCATCCAAAAAAGTAAGAAGCTGAAGAATAGTAAAGAAACTCCAGGGCTTCAGGAGTGTTGTCTGTGCTCAGAGCGCTGTGAATAACTTCTGTATGTGTTTCACACTGTTTTTATGTAAGATAGCATTTATTAATGTTCCAACTCTGATTTGTAAACATATGGTAGGACAAATATACCAGGCCATTTCTCTGCCCTTTTCTTCCATCTGCCTTTTTTCCAAAATTCAACCTACATAACAGGTTGCATTTAAAAAAAAAACAAAACAAAATAAACAGTAAAACTAGGGATGGCTTTTTCTTTCTGGTAGTTCTAGGTCAAAGGAGAAGGTAAGAAGTGTTGCTGCAGGAGTTTGTGAAGCCAAGAAATTTCAAAGTCACCTTGAATTTGAGACAGCACAATTTGAAGATTTAGTAGACGATTTTCATATGATTTTGTTTCAACTGGTAGATTAATCTGTGTTGTGAGGGGTTGAACTATATGAGTTTAACATTCATTCTTTACCTTGATATAATATACATTTAGTTCTTCATATTATATATATATATATATAACTCTTTACCTAAAAGTGTATAGAATATTGGTTCATAGCTCTTTCGGGGTTCTTCATTATTTGAAAAGTCAGCAGTTAGAATTAACTCTCAGGTCACTCTTTAAATATTAAACAAATGATCCTGCTTATTATGATGGTGAGATAGTTTAAAATTATTCAAGGACATGGGGAACCTAACAAGCCCTATGATGAGTATTTAAAAGTTACCAAAGGTAGCTGTGATATAGTATTGAGATCCATCTTTACTTCTGTATACCAAACCATGTGTAATGTCTTTTTTTTTTTTAAATCTGTGCTTATTTGCACCTTCCTTGATGCATTTTGTGTAAGCAGGATTGTCATTGCTGGCAGGCACAGGAGAAGGTTACGATTCATTTCCCTGCCCCCTAGATAAGTTTTGTGGTCAGTCTGATTTCGTGCTTGGTATTTTACTTGGTAGATAAGTCTGATGGCTTGCAGATTCACATTCTGTAATGTACTTGTCTGGAGATAGCTGGCGTCTCTGCAGCATCCAGTTTGTTCAGGCATTTGAGCAGTAAGGCAATATATCAGTGGCCATCTGAAGCAAGTTCTCTTGTGGGAGAGGGCTGCCAAGCCAAGCCCTTGGTCTCTCCATCGAGGCATAAACTCCTAGTATGTGTGGTACTCTGACTACAAAAGGAGTTTTCAAATGCAGCTGAGATTATTCTTCTGCTCATTTTAGAAAATTGGAAAAAAATGGAACCTCCTCCTTATATTGAGGCGTTCCTGATAGTATTTTTCACCAAGGAAGGAGAGGAGACATTGGTAGTCAAGGGGTTTTTTTTTTGTTTTGATGAGTGAGAAAAATGACATAATGCTGTTTTACTTATTACAAGATGTTTACAGTAGCTGTTCTGCCTGCAAAATGTCTCTGAGTCATTATTTTCTGTTGTGTGGCAGTTTAATTTTTTATGCTGAAAATGGCATATGTAGAGTGCATCTCAGTAAAAATGGAAATTGTTTTCTTTCAGTAATACTGAAAGAAAAATTCCTGTAATTATACACACACCTGGAAAACAAAAATATTTGTGAAAAGAATAATTATCAACCATGCACTAGTTCATAGCTTTAGAAGTGAACAAAGATGTTTTGCTGTAACTGTGTTTGAATGTTTGTGGGATCACTTTTACCATATCAGATACTGTTTCTGTGTTGGACACAACTGTACCCAACTGTAACAGCTCAAAGATTAAATTGCTGCATGCCTTGCTGATTGTTTTTGTACACACAGCTATGGAAGAATGAAGTGAGAAGGCATTCTCAGTGTATTTTTGTTTTCTACTTAATTATTTACATCTTTTTTTAGGTTAATATTTTGCATGCAAATGACCCATTTCTATTGATGTTCATGTTGCTGTTCTTCATTAGAGTGTAAATTTCAGTAACAGCAAAAATAAACTTAAGAGCCAGTGGGATCCTGGGGTGCATCTGGAGGAGTGTGGCCAGCAGGTCAAAGGAGGTGATCCTCCCCCTCTACTCTGCCCTGGTCAGGCCCCACCTGGAGTATTGTGTCCAGTTCTGGACTCCCTGGTATAAAAAGGACAGGGACCTTCTGGAGACAGTCCAGAGGAGGCTACGAAGATGATTATTTAATTTCAGGGGATAGCTCAGTGACTTCCAAGTATGATCTTTGTAAACTTTGCTTCAAATCTTTTCTGTTCCTGTCCTCTTAGAAATTTCTCTGCAGTTACCCTGTCCGTAGTTTCTGTAGAACTTTGAAAATCATTACTGACATGGAACAGCAATTTCAAGCCTGGTTGGAAAGCTGGTAATGCACATGTGCTACTTGAGTGTGGAAAAAGCAGTGTCCTCATCTGGCATTTTAAGCAACTAATTAAAATATTTTGCAGAGTTTACAGTTAATACATTCTGAGTACAGTTTTGTGAACTTTCTTGACTTCAGTGTATTAGTAAATCCTCATTGCTACAAATGAGATTATGATGTTTAATGCTTGATTTTATTAAAACTTGGTGAGAAAGTTTTCTGTGGTTGTATGGGAAAGCAAATTCTCAAACAGAGAAAATACTAACCTGTTTTAACATTTGCATCCTCTTTTTCTTATTCAGTATTGCTGACATCATTGAGCACTATAGAAAAGAACAGATTGTTGAAGGGTATTACCTTAAAGATCCTGTTCCAATGCAGGTAAGACTTCATCTCTGAGCATTGTTGAAGCCATACACCCAATCATCAGCAAATGAATTTGTGAACTGAATTGCAGCTAGCAAAAAGCATCATCTCCCGTTTTCATTTTTTCAGTTTTGTGTTTCTTTTGTTTTATCCTCAAATGCATTCACTTCCCAAAAATTGGTTTGTAGTCAACAGAAAATATGGTGAGCCTTGTCTGTCCTTTGAGGTGCTCATCCTCTGCTGTGTGCCTCTAGTTCTGGTTCATGGCTCAACTATGCTGTGCCGTGTTAGGGGGAAACCAGGCAGCCCTTTTGTCTTGTGTCTGGGATTTTGCTTCTGCCAGAGGAAACCTGTTAGCATAGAAGAACTTCAGGGATGATTGCAGGGCTTGTTCTGGAGCGCTCTTACCCCATAGCAGAAGCTCATCATAGAAGACCACCAGTAATAAGCACCATCATCCAGCTTTCCATAAGCTTATAGTTGGTTATAAAGTATACCTGTATATCTTGTTCCAAGTCCTTCCTATTTCAATGGTTAGAAATTTGCCTCCTGAAATAAGAGTTACGGTTGGTTCACACACCTTTGTGACATCTTAGTAATACAAGAACATTTCTTCTTGGTATTCTGCCTTGGTCAGCTCACTAGGCAAAATATACTGAGCTGATCCTGTCTCTGTGTAATATTCCCATACTTGCCCTGCAGCCATCAGTTTTTTCTTCACTGTGGTGGACCAGAACACTTTGAAGTACCATGTAATAGGTAAATCCCTTTCTCCCTGGAAAATATGTAACATAAATATCTTAGAATAGGTGTCATGGTCTCTGTTGTGTTGACCTGTGCAAGCAGCTAAGGACCCACACCTTTCTTTGCTCGCTCCCTTCTCCTCCAGGTTGGGGGTGAAAGCAAAGAATGGCCTGGTTTGAGATAAGTTCAGTTTAATAAGCAAAGGGAGGGGTGTTGGCAGTGATGCAGTCACTCACTACCTCCCATAAGCATTCTCATTCCCAGCCAGTGTCTGAGCTTTGGTCACTCAGGAAGACAGACACACAGACAGACCCAGTATATTGTCATAGCTACGTTATGTCCTAGCTCAGGCCTCCTGTGAATGACTTGGCTGTTCACATTCCTCCTTTTCTGGTGGCAAGTACCAACAGGTGTAACTTTCACCTTGTTACCCATCTTTCCTATACTGCTCCTTGTCCTGTGTCATCAGTGCTTCCCACTTGTTTGCTTCAGGTAACTTGCACTCAGTAATGTAGTTTGGACAGAAAGCAAATACGAATCCTGAGGCTGCTCCTTGAATGCCTCACTAGTAACTTTCCTCATGCTCCATCATTATTCTTGAATCGTGGCAGTAATTGTCTTCATTTTAGCTTTTTGCATATGCACTTACAGTTCCTGTATTGACTAATTTTCTATGTGAGACTAACCCAGATACTTTTAGTTTGTTCAGATATATTTGTCACTTTATTTGCTAAAAAAATCAGTGGTCAGTGGCGCAATTTATGTTCAGCTTTGATAGCCCTTTGTCATATCCCTTCCTATATTTTTGAAGGGGAAAGAAAGAATTCAAAAGCCTTTCAGGGTCAGTCTGATTGACTCCCTGTGTCTAATATGAAATTAACTTTAAAATGTTTGTCACTTGATCTGTTGTTTCACACACTGTTCCTTAAGTAGTTATGGAGGTTATCTTGAGCTCATAAACATCTGGATGTTGCTTCCATTTTAGGTCCTGTAAGTCCTTTTATTATTACCAAATTTTTTCATAGTGTTTTTGTCATTTTCTTCAAAATCATAATTCTTGCAGCAGGAAGAAAAGTAGAATATTTAGTATAAGCCAGTTCATATAGTGCTTTTCATCTCAACACTCTTCTCACTGCTTGACAGTCTTACTTTTCATGTTTTCTTAGGGCTAAAGAACTTCCAGTGATCACCTTACTTGTAAGGTCAAACTTGGCTTGGCTTTTTAGCCATTCTCATTTATTACTTGCATTTCCAGGCCCTACATTTTACTGTGTGAATTCATCCTCTTTCTGTTTCTAGTTTATGCTTTCTTCTCCCTTCTTGAGTTGTTCTCAATTAGGACATGTGAGTCCTAATGAGATTAATGAGGAACTGTGCAACTTCAAGTGAGTTGGTTTTAATTGTAATCTGCACCATTATTTTTGCTTCAGAGTTTTGCTTCCATGATTACTCAGTCCTGAAAGCTTTGTTAGAAGACAGCTAGAAGCTAGATGAAACTTGAGACTTGCACAAATTTAACAGAAACCACTGTGATATGTTGCTTTCCATTTAATAGGAAAAAGACATAATATTAATTTGTAGAAATTGGTCTGTATTGAAAGCTTTTTTCTTCTGTCATAATTCTGGAAATATGTAAGGATTGCATGAAAAATGCTATTGCTTTATTAAAATGCACTAGAGAACCATAGTAGTGCATTGGTAGCATTCAATAAGATGATCTTGGTTCCAGTTTCATAGTAGGAAATTTTTAATGGCAATTTCTGAGCTTAAAATATGTTTTTCTTATATGTTTACCAGCACCAAGAACAAGTGCTTAATGATATAGTGGATGGAAGAGAAATCTACAACACAATTCGTCGGAAAACAAAGGATGCTTTTTATAAAAATATTGTCAAAAAAGGTTATCTTCTGAAGAAAAGTGAGTTGCATTTGCTTCTGTATTTTTTTCCTTCTAAAAATGAAAATGCAGGTATGGATCATAGAATCCTAGAACATTTCAAGTTGGAAGGGACACATAAGGATTGCTGAGTCCAACACCCTGCTCCTCACAGGACTATGTAAACGTAAAACATGTGACTGAGAGCATCACCTAGATGCTCCTTGAAATCTGACAGGCTTAGTGCTGTGACCACTTCTCTGGGGACCCTATTTCAGGGATTGACCACCCTCTCAGTGGAGAACTTTCTCCTACTATCCAAGCTGAGCTTCCCCAGATTCAGCATCATTCCCTTTACTTGTGTCCCGTCACTGGTCACTAGGTAAGGGAGATCAGCACCTCCCCTTCTGCTGCCCACCTTGAGGAAGGTGTGGACTGCTATGAGGTCACACCTCAGCACTAAAGTTCTTTTCATCCTGCTCTTCTCACCCTGCCCTTCTCCAAGCTGATCATGCACACTTTGTGAATTTGGTATAGTAGTGGTATTAGAAAGGACAGAATGGAAGTGAGGAAAAGGTTCTAGACAGTGCATGAGCAGTAGGAAAAGTCTCTTTCCTTAAGTAGTACAGTAACTGGACACCATGATCTATAAAATAACATCCAAGGTGAAAACATTGGTTGTCAGTTCTGAAAAGCATCGAGCACTGCACAAAAACTAAGCACCCCTGTCAAAGGCAGCAGTCAAACTCATTACATAAAGTACATTTTCATTAGAAGTGTATTTATTTAATTTGGAGCTCAATCATTTCTAGATGATGAAGTAGATTAGAGATAGAATAGTATACATCTGTACATTCATGGGAGAGCACAGCTGGTTTAATTTTGTTACTCAAAGTTAGCTCATGTGTTTTAAATCTTGTACTTAAAATGTATATTCTGCTGTACAAGATACATAGTGACTTTTTTAGGATTTCAAGACTGCCAAGAGTCAACATAAAACACAGTAAGTACATTAAAAGCTGACTGCTTGACTTATCTCAGAATAACCCTGAAGAAATGCCATTGAGCAGGTCTTTGAAGTTCTGAGGAAGCTGTTCCATTTTCACTGGTAAAAAAATCAGCATTAATGGAAACAGAAAAAGCATCAGTAATAAAATTTCTGTAAATGACAGAGACCAGTTACCAATAGTCATCTGAACAACAACCAAAAGTGAGAAAGGAGGTGTGATTTTTTCTTAAATATAGCTAAGCATAAAGGAGACATTAAAAACCACAAACCACCCCAAACTGTACTCTCTGTACAGAACAAAGAAAGCATCTCTTCTCATGAGAAGGCTGATTCTGAGAGTACGTGCCCTGGAGTGAGGAATTAAGTAAGGCTTAATTGAAAACCTTCAGGCAAAAGAGAGAATGAGATGCTTTAAACGTGCAAACCTGAGTATTGAGTAGGTGCAGAGAGATGTACATAGCTGCATGTGGAACAAATTCACTAAGATCACTTCCATCTAGGAGACTGGAGTGTAATAACTGAGTGTTAGACTTGTCTTGTCAAAACAGTGCTAATGCTCATTTATTGAGGTGGATTTATGGAAATTCACGGTGGATTTATGATGATCAAAGTGTGAAATTAATGCAGAAAGCTTTTTCTGAATGGTACTGTGACAGGCATTAATTACAGAAAGTTCCAGGTATACTGCAGTTCACAAATCTTCCTTGAAACAAGTGGAACCAGACAGATTCTTAGCTATAGCTGTGTTTGGGCATGCTTCAGATTTAAATTTGCATAAAACCTAGTCCCATTTCTGTTCTTCAGCCATGTTGTTTCAAGATAATATAATGCAATCTGTTAAGCACTGGTCAGAGTTTAGGAGTAACTTTCTCATGTCAGGAGTCTGTTTCTTAACTAAAATTGTAATAAGAGGGATCCACAGCATTGTTTTTTGCAAACTGTTTAGACACAGAGCCTTAGCACTGACAGGAACTTTCTGTGCAGGTGGCTAATATGCAGCTGCTTAATCCTGTTAATAAAGTGAAAATGTTTAGAGAACACCTAAATAAATACCTGTATCTGTGGAGGGGGTCTAGTTTTAGCCACATGTTGCATAAAATTGAGTGTGTATGCTGCTGTTATAACTTAAATATGGTTCCCTGTGCATTGTTCTTCTGTTCAGAGTTTGACAAAAGCTTTACTGCCCTCTTTTGTTTTCTTCATTTACAAAATTTACACTTTATTGTCAACAGTGTCATAACTTTTTTTTTTTGTTGACTCTTTCTGCAGGTAAAGGAAAGAGATGGAAAAACCTATACTTTATACTAGAGGGAAATGATGCCCAGCTTATTTATTTTGAAAGTGAAAAACGAGCCACAAAACCCAAAGGACTAATAGACCTTAGCGTGTGTTCCGTCTATGGAGTACATGACAGTTTGTTTGGCAGGTAGGATGGCTTTTAATTTTCCTATGTGCAACAGGAGTGTTTGCTGCTGGTTTGAGGTGTGTGGGGCCCTGGTTTGCATCCTGGCTCTTGGTTCAGACGAGGACCCCTCTAGTTGGAGAGGCTTGGAGGAGACAGGTAGATAGATGTAGTTGATGAATAGTAACTTGTTTAGCAAGAAACTGTTTAGGAACTTGGCAATTCTGTTGCTAGCAGCTGTGCATGAACAACTTCTAATCAGAAAATCTAGAATTTAGCATGAAATTGTTATTGATAAGATGTGGTGGTGATTTGAGCTTTTTTCCGTTGAAACTTTTTAATCCTCAGTGCATTAACTGTTTCACCTTTCATTTTCTAAGCATTAGATATTGTGAACTGATGGGTTTAAGCCTTTTGATCCAAGAGTTGACAAGATAAAGAATTTTGTCCAAAATATTTACATTCCTTTAATAGGTAGTTGATAACTGCCTTGGTTAAATCGAGTCTGTAACTGCTTTTTTGTTTCAGAACAAGTACTTCTGTTAGATGAAACTAATAGTAGTAATCTAGTTCATGTAAGTCAACGCCCTCAGAAATTGTTTTTGCACAATTAATATATTCAAAGCTAATTTCCCCATCAGGTCTTACTGACACATGTGGATCCTCAGAATGTGCCAACTGCAAGAGATGTGATCATCAACAAAGTAGTTGAGAATCAAAAGTGGTTTGCTTAGAATTGGTAATTAACAAGAAAGCGTTCATTAGTAGTGACATAAAGTTCAGTGCTGTCTTGTGTTATAATGTCACGTAGAAGAAATAGGTAGACTTAATCCTACACATGTTAGAAATTCTGGTAGTCCTATACCTCTTTATTTATTTTAAAAAGATACATTGTCAACTCATGGTTATTTTTGTGGAGAAAAAAAGAAACCTACACAAAAAAAATACCCCACAAACTACACAACCTTCAGATGCTTAAAATAAGTGTCATTTCTTAGGCTGCAAAACCAGTGCTGTTGTTTGATCTGGTTTGTCAGGGTTAAAACCTTTTTAAGACTTTTGAAAAAATCAATTAAAGTAATGGAATAGGTAGTATAAGTACAGGTAAATTGAAGAGAGTAATTAAAAAGATACTGAAATGTTTCTTGTGTGAGTTACACAGGAGGAGGCTGTGCATGTTGTAAACAAGGAACATTTTGAGTAGCAGTTGACTGTCGTCAACAACTTCTGAGAAACACTGTGCTGTGGGTTGAAGTGTAGTTGGAGCTTGAGTGGTTCTAAACGTGTATGTAGGAGGACATGTGTGGTGGCACCAGCTGTGGAAGCTGTTAGTGTGGGGCTGCAGCTGAGATGAAGTTGCTCCTGCATTTCTAAGCAGCTGGTAAAAACTGCCCTTGCCCTTTTCTCAGAACTACAGGCAAATCTTTTAGCTCAGATGATTCTTTGGTGGTGATGATTTAATTAGCCCCTGATGTCGCTGCTTCCCACTCTCCCCCACCCTTCTGTGGCATGGCCAGCATGCTGTGAATGCGTGGGGGAGCTGAGGACTGAAACTGCTTTGTGAATGAAGTCGGGTCCTTCACCTAACGCTGGTGTGGGGAGTTGTTTCCTTGAGCACAGTGTGGGAAGGGCAGGAGTGAAGTGTGCACTTCGAGTCACCTGCAGTTTAACAGCAGAGCGTGTTAGTGATTGAGCTGTGTCAAATGAGCAGAGAGACACAAAATGACAAAGAGGCTGTAACTACATTTATGGTTGTAATAGTTGGTGTCACAATCAGTCATCAGTGTATAGGCTGTGAGGGACACATTCAGAGAGAGAACTCCTTGTGTTTAGTGTTGTTTCACAGACTCCTGAAAGAACAAATCCTTACTATACGATTAATTGGCTGGGAACTAATGTTGACCCTCTCCTGCTTTTAAAGGCTCTAGGAGCACTCCTCACTGACAAGTCTTTTCTGTTACCAGGTGGCTGGTTTTTGCCTTAACTCTATGTCAGCACACCTGCCTATTTGGTACAGGCCATTATAAAATTCTATCAATATTCCAATACAAAATAGCTGTACTTAAGTGCTGTTTTCTTAAAATGACATAATACATTCAGAATAAAATGCACTTTTGAAGCACCTGAGAAATTTTTTAGTTGGAATTCTTTCTCTGTGTCTGGTGATGCTATTTGTGTACAAAACCCAAAAAGTTCAGTGCTTCATCCAGACAAACAGCAGAAATGTATTAATTGTGTAAACTTTGTTTTGGCACGGATGGACAACTGGGCACGTCTGTTAATATTACAAAGATTAATAAAACTTACTCTCTTTTTTTTTTGTTTATTTTTCAGGCCAAACTGTTTTCAGATAGTAGTTCAGCACTTTAGTGAAGAGCATTACATCTTTTACTTTGCAGGCGAAACTCCAGAACAAGCACAGGTGAGACCTTTTCTTGAGAAACACAATTTTAAAAGTAGGTTTTATGCCATGTGGTGTTAAAAGATATTGCCCTTCTTAAGCAGTAAGTGTACCATGAATAGTTAGTGACTGTGTATTAGCAGTGTAAGTGTAACAGTCAGTACTGAGAATCCAGCACTAACTTTACCTGCACTCTGTGTTTTTTATGGGACAGGTCCCATCCAATGAACTTGCATTATTTTCCATCATATTTTTCAGGAGAACATACTTGGTTTTGGCACAGTTCAGATCAGGACAATAACTTACTCTCCAAGACTTTTGCATGTTACAAACCCAAGCATACTAAGTGGGAGATTTCCTTCAAATGCTTATTCCTGATACAAATCAAAATGCTAATGCATATATATGTACCCAGTGACCAAAGTACAATGAACACCTGCCTTTTGCAGTTACTCGTCCTGTCCATAACTCAGTATTTGTTTTCTGCCCTGATTGTGCACAGAAATTAAGGTTCTCTAGTTTTAATGGGTATCACTTGGTTGCTAGCTCGCTAGTGGCTATGTTTCCTGAGTAAGAATTGAAGGATTCAACCTAATCCCCTGAAACTCACTCACCAGCATGAGAGCGTATCTAAGATGAGGCAGTGCCCCTATTTATTATTAAGTTTATACCTCTGAAAGTCCACAGGTCTGAAAAACACCTTTTGCATCAGAAGTTAAGCTTTGTGTTTGATTTTGAGTGATTTTTTCAGAGCACTGGTAATAGAATGCTACTTGTTAGACTTTGAAGGCTGTATAAATTTAGTTTTCTTGTCCTGTATATGGAGGAAAGCACAAATTCTCCTGTTAAATTAATCTTAAATTAATATTACATTAATGTTAAATTAAATTATGAAAGCCACTGAGATGACATCAGAGTGATACAGTGGCATCTGTGACACAGCTCTTGACGTGCTCCCTCGGAGAAGCAGCGTGCTGTATAGTAATTGAGAATATATACATTAATTCCCACCCTCATTACTGTACCTTCATTTTTGTCACATCTGCAATGTCTTTTGTGTTCTAGAAATAAAAAACAATTGGGAATTTGTAGAAGGCAGAATATCCTTTCTTATTCTCTGAGCATTTGGTATAATCTGCTTTTATTTTTGAGCTGCTTAACTGGCTGTTCACTACTTTAGTACAGAATACAGGGGTTTTAATAATATGGCTTTGGCCCAGGAAAGTTTTTGGATGTTTCTCTTCTGAGAAAGTTCAGCTTTCTTTGCCCTGTAGCTTTTCATGGAAGAATATCTTTATTCATACATTGAAGCTTTCTAATAATGTGTCAAACACATAAAAAACCCAGTGCCATCCTATGGACTGGGTGTTGTCTGTATGTTGTGTAGTGGTGTAAAATGTAGCCTTAAATGCCAGTTATACTGTGCTTACTGTGGCACATTGTTTGTTCTCACTGCTACAAACTTTGGCACTGAACAAGAGAGGTTTTTTGGCCACAAGTGACTGTAGAGGTGCACTATGCATCCAGAAATATTTCTGTTAAGAGTATTTAGGGGACTCTTTTTGCTGTGTCTTTGTTAATCACCACTCCCGAGAATAAGGCAGCAAGCTACTGAAACTTTGTGATGCAGAGTTGAAAGCTTTTCCTCTTGTGGAAGGCTTTGAAACCTGAAACGTGACTCAGAAACTAGTGTAGCTGAGCACAGCTGCAGTGAGTGCTCCTGTGTTTTTAAGATGTGGAAGATAAGAAAGGTAAGACTGAACAGTGTGGTGGGTTTTCTGATGACATCGTTAAATTGCACTTGGGGGAGTAGATGGCAGATCTTTGAGCTACAGACTTAAGAGGGCTGTGTGTCAAAACCTACATTTTGTGCTTTGCAAGGGCGATGCAGAATTTGGGGACAAAAACTAGAGAATGAGGCTGTAACTTCTCTTCCACCTTCCAAGAACCCCTTGCAAAGCTCCTCCGTTAGCAGCTTTCTCACGGAGCAGTGACTTTTTCACAAGTGGCCTGGCGAGTCGGCAGTGCCTCTTAGCAACTCAGTTAATTAAAAAAACCCCCAAACACACAAAGATTCTACAGTCAGTGTGGTGTTAGACAACCTGTTTATTTCCTTGATCAAAACAGGAGCCATCCTTCCACTCTGCTTCAATGCATCTGTGAGCAGAGCAGAGAATGCTGGATGTATGCTTCTGTGGTTCTCTGTTCACACTGTTTTCATTTGTGTTTGAAGTGTGCACAGTATTATCTTTGCCATGCAGAAATACTGGAGAGAATAAACCATTTGGATGGTTAGCTGTAATTTTCTCAGAAGCAAACAAGTTTTGCTTCATTTCATATGCCATTTGTAATTTCATGTAATAGTACTCAACTGGAAAATTGGTAAGCATCTCACACTCTATCCATTAGCAATGCTCAATATTTCTAAAAGATAAAATGGCTCAGATTTGCAGATGCTTTATTAGGTTTTGCTTAGTAAAGATAAGGGTTTTGCTTTAATATTTGAATTTGCATACTTTGCAATTATAGTATAATAAACTTAGGTTTCGCCAAGCTTGGGGGAAAACTTCAGATACTCTTTTTAGATACATCTGTTCTACTGCAAGAAGCTGTATCTGACTTTGTTTTATTAAACTCTTCTGAATCCTTCTCTCTTAGGACTGGATGAAAGCTCTGCAGATGTTTTGCAGTTTAAGAAAAACCAGTCCAGGAACATCAAATAAACGTCTGCGTCAGGTGAAGCTGATTTTATGTGGTTGGTGCATGTCAAGGGGGAAGGTTTTATCTCCCCCATGTACAACAATACTGATTAATTCTGAGCATTTTCCTCTCAACAGTAGTAAATCCTGCATGTACTTACTTTCCTTTCTGGAGTTACACAGTACCCTAAGGAAACCAAACAGAATGATTTACACTTTGTTACAATGTCTATGCACATTAAACCCAAAATAGCTTTAGGCAATCTGCACATGCCTATTAATGCATAGCAAGATACTCACTTGAGTCAAGCACAAAGAAGTCAGCATTTGTATCATCTTAACTGTTCAGATTGACCACATGTGGGATACTTTGTAAAAATCTGACAGACTTCTGTGTAAACAAAATACTTGATTAACTGCTACATGCAGAACCTTGCTTGTGGCTTAATTTCTCTGGGCTTCTTGAAAGCTCTGCGTTTGCCAGAATTTCCTCAGAGGCAGAGGACAGGTATTCATAACTAGCTACATCTGTGATGACTGGAGAGTTAACAGTAAAATACTTCAGTAATCCCTGATGTTTTTGAATGTTAGGAACGTTGCATGCAGTTGTTTTAACAGGCAGTGGAGAAAGGAATAAAACAGGGTGCTTTTCAAGATGCACAACTTTTCTGTAATTAATGTTAAATATGTTTGGATACTTCTGAGCAAATTAAGTAAATTAGATGAATCCATAATAAAGTGGTAATGTGAAATAGGGACCTTCAAGCTGCAAAAGCAAAGCAGAAAGAGTGGCAATTTGAAACAATTCTTCATTCCAAATACTGAAGAAAATGCTCAACTACATAAAGGAATAGAATATAATGTGTTGCACAGGGGAATTGTATGCAGTCTGTTGGGAAGGCACCAAAATAAGCCATTGTGTTTCAAGTTGTCCATGGCTCCTCTTATTCAGTGTGCCAGCCTTAGATTTCAGTAACATTTTCTGTGCACAGGGAAGTTGATAGTTCCAAATCCTAACGCCTCAGAGATAATTTTACAAAAAGAAAACAAGATGCCTTTAAAGCATGGGGCTGGAGAGTTGTTTTCAGTAATTATTTCAGTAATTCTTTGTCACTGGTGCCTTTTAAAAACGTTGTTCCATTACTTCTCTTCTGTGCTCTCTTTTTATAGGAATATTGTAGTTTTAATTTGGTATCCATATATTAACGTTAAGCTTCCACACAGAGGATAAAAAAGAATCCAGTTGTGTGTTTTGCATTTCTCTTTTAGCAACAAAAAGTAATTTTGGTTTTCTACATTTGTTTTTAGGTCAGCAGCCTCATTCTGCATGTAGAAGAAGCTCATACGCTCCCAGTAAAGCATTTTACTAATCCATATTGCAACATCTACCTGAACAGTGTCCAGGTAGCAAAAACACACATCAGGGAAGGGCAGAACCCTGTGTGGTCGGAAGAGTTTGTCTTTGAGTAAGTCTGAATCCTCTTGAATTACCAAATGCCACTTGTAAGTTGTGTTGCATTGAAGGTTCTTAACACTGTGTACTGTTTCACATACACTTTTTAAAAATACCATGTGTGTGTTTATACAGCAGCCAGATTCTCTATGGGCAGAAATTCCATCAGCACCCAAATACCTTTGTTAATTAATACGAGTCTTTGGCTGATAGAACTCAGGATTAAAATGAGTTTAGAATAAGCTTAAATGCCAGCCAAGTATAGTATTAATTGAAGCTTTCTGTCTTTTCTCCTAGTGATCTCTCATCTGATATTAATAGATTTGAGATAAGTCTTAGTAACAAAACAAAGAAAAGTAAAGATCCAGATATATGTAAGTATTTTTCTTTAAAAGATGCTTATATATTGCAGCAACGGAAACTTTGTGTGGTTTTCATTACCTTTGTCAAACGTTTGTCACAAGAGAATGAAGTCTGTTATTACACCCACTGTTCTGCTGTGATTGAATGGGTTGGATGCTGGTTTTCCAGTGAGAACCTGAATGTTTTTAGTAGTAAAAGGCACAATAATCCAGACCTGTGCACCTGTGGCTTTTCTAGCCCTGATCTTGAGTTGCCATTATGCTTTCAAGTGACGTGCTTACCAGAAGGCAAGAGGAAAGAGATGCTGTCAGTGTGAGCCTGCTTCATGAAATGCTCAACTCCCACAGAGTTTTAAGTCTGATTGCGTGGAATTCCTTTTCAGGTTTTTTTGCTGCTTCCATTGAGAAAGGGAGACAAGGTGTAACACTTCACCATTTAAAAAAAAAAAAAAAAGGCAGTCTCTCTGAACAAAATTTGCATCATTTTCTTCCATTTTTACCCACTTTCCTTGTAGTACTCTTGGGCTTGAACCTGAAGTAACCTCAGCATCCCTTGGAATGGGAAAGGAAGCATATTTGCTTCTGTCTTTTACGAAGTTTCTGAGAATTACTTTTCCTCATCTAACCCAGACAGCTGCTTCTTCAGCTGTGGTTTTCTTTCTGTTCCAGCAAATTAACAGCAAGCTGGTAAGATAGATCAGCTTTCTAGAAAAGAAAGGTTTGAAGAATGTGGATTCAGAGCTTAGTTTGAAAAAGTTGTTTAATTTTTTTCTTGAATTATTGGGGCATTTGAGTTTAGTTCTCTTCCTACATGTAATGGTTTTACTTTTTGTTTTGCTTTACTCTTACTCAAGGTGTTTCTTTTTTCTTTTCCATTGTGTTCAGAGATGTCTGTTACAAAGCCTGTCAAGATTATTGATGATTTATTGCATTTGCTTTCAGCTTGTATGTACTGCCTTACTGGCCTGATACATCTGTGCTAATCTCTTGATTTTTGGGAGGTGGGGATAGAGTTTTGTAGGAAAACCTTAACAAAAGTAGAAAAATCAGGATTAATTTTTAACGTTCTTGAGAAGGTAATTAAATTTCAAACATCTTTCTCTTCCACCAATGTGAAAACTTTCTACATAGTAGCAAGAAAAAAGATTCATCCTCTGACAGACAAAAGGGCTCTACTTGCAGTTGTGACCATGTTCTTGCACTGTTCTTTTATTCAATTGAGCTGCAAAACTAATTACCTGTCTGCACCAAAGTTCTAGGTTAATAAAATGAATCTTTACAGACATTATGGAAAACTTCAGTAGCTTCTTTAAGAGTGTTTCCGTAGTATCCTCCTCTGCCCAGATTAAGGACAGAGTGTTGGCTCTGGATTCACCCAGCTGATGGAGGTGATAGAAGGTTTCCTTATCTGGGTTAGGAGCAGGATTGGCAGAGTTTCTTTATGGCTGTTAGGTAAACTCTTAAGCAAAACCCAACAGTCCTTTCATTTTGAAACAGGGATCAGAGTAAGTCAACTTGAATCAACACATATCTCAGCCCTGTTAAATATGTGAAGTGTGGCGTAGGGGAGAAAGAGCTAAACCTCGCCTTATCTAACTCAGTGGTGTGCTGCACTGCCTGAATAACCCTTGAACTCCTCAAAAGCTCAAGAACTGGTGCCTTCCCTGTGCAATCTCCTTTTCAGACACTGCTGTTAAATGTGGACTCAGTGAAGTGGGAGTCACATGAGGCCAGTACTGTTTATCTTCCTGGTCAGTTGGTTAAACCAGCTTTTCTGCTTGCTCTTCCTGACATGTAATGTCAGTTGAAGGCCCAAAACTCTGTTATTGGTCTTGTGTTATTTCTTTCATCTTAGCCTAGAGGAATTAAATACCAAAGTGATACATGAAGACTGTTTTTTCAGTATTTTAGAATATTTCCTGAGTTTTCAAGTCTTTGGCTTTGAGGTTTGCCTGATATGAGTATCCCATAGTTAGTATTTTGGGTGTAAGAAGTATTCTTGGTTTTTAAAAGTATTTCAAATAGTCAAAAATTCTACAAAACAATACCAGTTTTGTTTAAATACTGTTGTTTCTCTATATGCAGATTGCATAAGGATTTATTCAATTAAATATATATAATATGACTACAAAAAAATAAGGCATAGATTGTAGCATTAGACTTCATCTGCTGCTATTGCAAACTGGGATGCTCAAACATGATTAGCAGTTGAATTAGCAAATCTCTCAGGGCAGTGCCACACAGTACTGAACTGGAGGGGAAGTTCTGGTTTGATTTTGCACCATATAGTTAATTTCAAATTAGTTCTTGTTGAAAAAGAAACATTTTTTTATGATGTTTCATTCACCTCCTGCAGCGAGGTTGGTAGAGCAGAGTATTACCCAGTGGCTTTCATTTTAGGCACTTGTTATTTGCACTAGTGCCAAAGGTTGTTTCTGAAGCTGATAGCTGAGGTGGTGCAGCTGGCAGGGAAAAGAGTGGCTGTGGAGCACATTTTCCAGGCAGTACTCACTATGCTTGTCCCATGCAGTGCGTGTAGCCAGCACGTTCAAGTGGGCAAAGGGGAGAAACTCAGGCTAGGGAGCCCATCAGGCACTTGCTAGTGGTAGTAAAAACATAGTGCCTACCCCCACGAGAGGACTGAAGGATGTCACCTCTGAAGAAGAAGGCAAATAAAAAAAGCTTCCAGTCCTGAACAGCTCTTTCCCAGCTCTTCTAGGACGGGCTGTGCTAACCCAACAGTGACTCATGGCTGCAAAGGGCAGGATTTAGTGTGCCCCTGTATTGACCATTTTCCTCTGCCTCAAAATCTCAAATGGCTTTTATTCTGATTGAGTAACGAGCATTTTTCTAGGTGGGTTTTCCTTCATGGCTCTCTCTTGTTCTGGCAAGGTTGGACAAAGGCTTCATAGTACATTCTGGTTCATTTCCAGTCTGAGGACTGGAGCAGACCTAAGCTTGTGCCACCCTTCACTTTGATTCCCAGGATACAATGCTAACAATCAAAACACAACCTTGCTACTAAATACCATCCCTGAAGTTTCAGTAGCAAATAACCCATTAATAATCCTCAGTCTTTTTTGTTCTAGTGTTCTTTTTGGATCAAGATGGTTGTCAAGAGAATTCTTACTTGAGAGATCAGCTGTTGTTTTGTTTTGATGATTTCCTGTATGTTTGTTTCTCTTTCAAAATTTGCTGCATCACAGAGTGTAAGATCCTAATGTTTTTCAGCTGACAGCATCCCTTTACTGAAGGTAGCCTACTAAGGCAGTGTAAGCTGCTGAATGGGAAAAAGTCTTGTTCCTGTGAAGTCACTGAGTATAACAGCAACTCTTCTGCAGTCCCTGTACAGAAATTTCTTACATTTTTTTTTTAAATCAAAGCAAGGTGATACAGTATTTATAGTATAGCTGTGAGGTGATACTATATAACAGGGAAATGTGAAATAACAGGGAAATGTGTAATCATCAGTTCCTTCTAGATCCTGTATTTCATTTACCATTTCTGTTAGAGCTGTGCAAGCCTTACATGGGCAAGCAAAGTAAGAAGAAGAACATACTGCTGCTTTGCAGGTACAGGAGCTTTGATACTGGGTAGAAATATTATTGGAAAGTCAGTTGATTATCTGGTTTAAAGACATCCACACTGGGGATAAGTAGCAGGTGATGAGGAATTGTTTTACATATGCCTTGACCGCATTACCTTGGGTCAGTTTACCAGCACCAAAGAATATGAAACAGGCAACAAGAATGGCCTGAAGTGAGCATTGTATGTGATGTTTTTCTGTTCCAGTATCAAATGTTGCCCTGCTGGGTATTGCAGCACTGGGGCAAGGGGAAATCTACTGACAGTTTCTGCGAGGTGGTGCATGGGCTTTGAGGAATTGTGGAGAAAAAACAAGCAATAAAACTCTTGAGTTTCGTTTTGTTGTTTGTTGGTTGGTTTGGGGTTTTTTTAATAATCTGTCAAGTTTAAAAAGAGGTATCATGGAGAGGCTTGAAAAGAGATCCAGGCTGGTAGGCTAAATGTGAAACTTGAACTACAGACCAGCATCACTGAAAGGTGAATTGCCTGTTCTCAAGCTGACTTCATCGTCATCTAGGCAGCAAGCTGCTTGGGAACATGGTTTTTTTTCACATAATTCTCATAAACTTCCAGCCTTCACCTGGGACTTACTGCCATAGGCATTTCTCTTGTACTGTTTGGGAAAGCCACAGGAGAATTATAAAGGTAAATAGTGAGAAGGGACAAGGTGGTCAAGGAGCAGACCTGATGGCGTTATCAGCCCGGGGCTGGGAAGAGGACAGTGAAATCTGAACACTTCATGAGTTTTGAGTTTCTGACAGCTGCCTGGATTTGCAGGGTGGCATTATTTTTCTCACTTCTTGGGTGTTACGAAGAAAACTGTGTCAATACCCATGTGGCATTTTTGAATGTGGAGGTGTACATCCTTTGGAGAATGCTTTGTATTTATATTAGAGGAGTCATTAAACCACTGAAGAAACAATCTGTCGATGTATTGGTAGCAGGAATCTTTATCACTCTTAGTAATACTTTTTTCCTGAGACAAGATGACATGCTGAAAATAAACCTTTTTTTTTTTTTAATTCAATAATCACACTGTTTTGCTGCAGATAACTTTAACAGTGGTTTATTTTTCCTCAAGTGTTCATGCGTTGTCAGTTAAGCCGGTTACAGAAAGGACACGCGACGGACGAGTGGTTCCAGCTCAGTTCCCATGTACCCTTGAAGGGCATTGAGCCAGGGTCCTTGCGTGTTCGAGCACGGTATTCGATGGAGAAGATCATGCCAGAAGAGGAGTACAGTGAGTTTAAAGAGGTATGAAGTGCTTTAACTTCCCATGTTTTGTCTGTCAAAACTCATTTTCTTGAACGAATTTCTTTGAAACAGATTTCAGTAAAACTGGTCACACCGTTAAATAACATTTATAGTGACATCTGTAACTGTGATACCAGTTTTTCTAAAGCTGTTACCTGTTTGGGAGCTTCTGAATATCTGTTTTTTGTTTCAGCTTATACTCCAGAAAGAGCTTCATGTCGTCTATGCCTTATCACATGTTTGTGGACAGGACAGAACACTGTTGGCTGGCATTTTGTTGAAGATTTTTCTTCATGAAAAGCTGGAGTCCTTGTTGTTGCGAACACTAAATGACAGGGAGATAAGCATGGAAGGTACTGCACCAAATCAGTTTACTGGAACTCTTTTCCACCTGTAGTTGCAACTTATATCCAAGTGTAAACACTGGACATTTTTCCTCTACTTGTCTCCTTTTCTCAGGTTTTCTCTTTCCTGTCTTTTTTTATTTCAGATGAAGCTACTACCTTGTTCCGTGCTACCACTTTAGCAAGTACACTTATGGAGCAGTATATGAAAGCCACAGCAACAAGCTTTGTTCATCATGCACTGAAAGACTCTATATTAAAGATAATGGAGAGCAAGCAGTCCTGTGAGGTGATGCCTAGAGCTATGTTTGTAAAGATTTTTGATCTGTTGGCATGATTATCTACTGGTTCTTATGTTTGCATTAAACATTAGCTTCAGAGACATTTATTAATCTCTGAGAACTAAAATTCATTTACATGAGAAATCCAGGAACTGAATTCATTAAGAGATTATTTTTCCCTAGATGTTGGTTTGAACAGTATTCATAGTAGAACTTTTAAAGCCTTTTAATTAGAATTTCTTCATGTATTTATTCTCTATCAGTTGTAGGCTGTTCCGTAGCAGTTACTAACCAAAGTAACTACTCATAAACTCAAGATACTGTAGAAGTCAATGTCTAAAGTTTAGTTTTAATTTAAAGCATGCTGATATTAAATGATTGTTACTAATGGTGAAACTACTGTTTTTAAAATGACCCTCCTAACTTCTGTGTTTCACTTTAACTTAATTGTGGAAAGGATGGGAGTCATCAGAAATTTGGATTGAGAGAGACAGAAAGGTAATGTGAATGGGTAGTGGTGAACATCAGAGCTGTTAAAAGCCTAGTATATTAGAATGTAAAACCATTGCTTCTTTGTGTTCCCTCACCAGCCTCTGAAACAGACTCCTGAGTTCTGTAACACTTGTGCAGCAGCAGAGTATTTAATTTGTGTTGGAGTAGTGTTCGGTGTGTAATACTGTGAAACTATATATGCAGTTCTGTTAGGAGAATAAACTTCTTTTTCCTCTTTTTTTTAATTTTTAGTTAAATCCCTCGAAGTTAGAAAAAAATGAAGATGTGAACACTAATTTGGCACATCTACTCAGCATACTTTCAGAACTGGTGGAGAAGATATTCATGGCTGCTGAGATACTCCCTCCGTGAGTTTGCGCTTCTCTGCTCAGATCTGTATTTGAAAATTCCCCAGGGATCAGGGAAAGAAGAATAATAACACTAACCAATCTCATGTTTCCACAAAGAGATAGAAGACAATAGCAGTTAGCAGTCAGTTATATATATATATTTGATTACAAATTCTTTCCAGGCTTCCCCCTCTTATCAAGAGATGGCATTATTAGCAGCATATTAAAAATAGAAGCAGGAAACAGTAGAACGATACCATGCTACAACTGATTCTCTCTGCTAGGCAACTGCAGGGAGTACTTTTTCTCCTCTCTTTAGTTGCTAAAATAACTGGTGTTCATAGTTCTGATGTGAACCATCTAACAAAAAGCAGGTAGTACTAACAGTTTTCTTTCACTGTGTCATTAGCTTTTAAAGTAAACAAAATCCTCAGTTTCGGGACAGCAGAGAAGGAATTCAGTGTTTGCTGGCAAGGTTAGCATTAAAACCTGCACTCCTTTAAGTCTGCATGATGCAGCTCTCAACAGTCTCTGAAACATGCCACAACTTTCCCTTCCTTTCTAATGTGAGAAGACTTTTGCTGTGGCTGCTTAACTTTTAAACACCTAACACTCATGGAAAAGCAGTTGTTTAGTTAAGAAGATAAACGTTTCAGGGAAAAAAACCCACACCATCTAAATTGTCTTTTCTTTAAAGGATATAGAATTTAAGAAATAGTTGTAAAACATTTAATGCATATATGAATAGTCACTGTGTTGCTTATAGAATTTCACAGTCATTAAGGTCTTTCCTTGCTGTTTATAAATGTACTTTCTAATATAAATTGCCTTTTTATGAATTAATGAACTTTAAGAGCGAATGTATAAATCACAGAATCGTAGGCTTATGTCTGAATTATAAATGTAGAATTGACAGTAGTTCTGCCTCCATTAGGAGGCTGGTCTAGATCCTTTCTGACCAGCTTTCTTGATTCTCTAAGTTTAATGTAATGAGTAATTAGCTATGACTTTTCCAGGACACTGAGGTATATTTATGGATGCCTACAGAAGTCTGTTCAAAATAAGTGGCCAGCCAATACCACCATGAGAACCAGGGTTGTTAGGTAAGTTGCATGTCACTTTATTCTGAAAACAATCTTCTCAAGTCTTGTTACAGATTTGCCTATCTACCTGATGTACCTCAGTTTGCCTATCTACCTTTGTTTCTGTGACAAACCTGCAAAGGTCACAGCTGTATTTAAGATACTTATGATGCTGAGGCACGATATCCCAGTCAAGGATTATGATCTTGCTAGATTCTGAACCATGTTGTTAGAGCCCTGACAGAGTAAGGTGATGCAGTAGAGAGGTCAGTAGAGCTTTACTTAAGTCATTTTAACTTTGAATTTACTTGCACTGTGTCAAGATTTACAGACTAATGTAATACAGAGGTTTCCCTTTTCATGCTTCTCTCAAAGCAACAGTTAACTTTGATACCTGTAGAGAGCAGTGACCTCTGAAGATCATGTTCCTGTCATGTGCCATCTGGGAGAACTGTCCTTTACCTAGGGGCTCTTACATAGTGTGTGTTAATTGCTGGAGAAATCTTAAGTGGTTTAAGATCTGCATGACTTAAAATCCAGACCCAGCATGGTAAGGAGTCTAATGCCTTCTCATAGAGACAGCTGGAGCGTTGTTAGGTGTCACTGAGGTACTGCCTGCACTGGGATATGTAGTTGTCTGCATGGCAGAAGACTCCCAAAGGCTGCTGGTTTGGATCACTCCCAGCCAACACTCTTGTTTCCAAAAACACTTAATTCAGTGCTGTCCCAGTTTTGTTTCATTTCTCTGCTCCAGCCCAATCACATTGAAACATCCCAGAGCTCCTCTAAAAATGTGGCAGGAGGTTACTGAACCTGCCTCCTCTGAAGTCACACCAACCACAAAACCTCCAGCGTACACTCACACAGCAATGCAGTACACAGGTTCTTCCTCTAGCACTCTCCCTTGCTGCCACAGGTCAAACAAAAGTCCTTGAAAAGATGGGTCTTGGCAGTGTTTTTCTAAAACTACTGGGGTTTGAAGAACCACATCTCTCTTTTTTTTTTTTTTTGTGGTGTCTAGCAGTCATACAACTTGCTAGGATAGTCTCCCATGGGGGGAGTCTTTCAGAGGGTTTTTGTCTTTGGTTTGTGTTTATCACTGCAGACACCCAAAGCCTTAACGTCACCCAGGGTACCATGCAGGGGCACTGCCTTCGAATGGAGGCTGCTCTTACTGTGAGAGCCCCTTACTATGAAGGGTAGATTGTAGAGCTCAGAGGTGAAAACCACCTCTCTTTCTCCTCTTCCCCAGCTCCAGAGAGAACCAGGCACCTTTCCTTAGTGGACACAGTCTGCATTCAGGGTGTTCCAGAGGTTTCCACTGGGCGCTGTAAATAGTGGATTGCTTGCTCTTGTGATGTGAGTCTTCACAAGGGGATAGTAGTGATTTCTCTCTGCAGTAGAGTTTCACAGCCTTCAGTGACAATTATCTATAATTGCACTGGTTTTGGTCCAAGAGTGACAAAATACTCGGGGGCAGATGAACAGTTTTTAGATGCCTGGGTATCTACTAGTCAGAAGGTGCTGCTGTTTCTCTCTGGTTGCAAAATCCCCATTTATATTCCAAGTCAGTTCTTAGTGTGGGCAGCTTGACCAGGGCAAGAAGCACCAGATCCTCTGTATCAGCAAGACCCATCCCTGCATTCATACCTCACTGGCCATCAGCTTTTGGCACTTTAAAAAAGGAATTTTTATATATGCCAGGAGTTCGAAATTATTTGCTCCCTCATAGCTGTAAATTCATACCTTAGAAAGTATTTTAGTTTCACATAGGGGCAAGAAATGTTGCCTTACTAGCCCATAATTCATGGGATTGGGAGAAGAAACATCTATAACAGTATATATTACGTGTCTTGGACATATTATGTGTCTTGGACATATGGAAGGTGTGTTGACATCACCACTATGTATATTGTTTTCAAGTAATATGGACATAGCCATCACTGTCTACTTAACAGGTAAGGTAGCTTAAGGTCCCCTTCCCCTTTTAGAAGTAGTCAGGGTTTGGTATTCCTGCAGTGAAGGCCAGTCTGCTGGTAGTGTCCAAGCACTCTGAACAAAAATAAAGATGGTTTAGATTGTTTTACTTGGTCCATAGGTTACTTTGCTGTATAGCAGTTAGACAGAATTGAGGTTAACCTGAGGTGGATGTAGTTACTTCTGCCAGGAACAGAAAGTCAGATCTTTCTCATGCTGTTGGGGGTTTCTGTTGAATGAGTTCCTAGTTCTGCAGCCAAAACAGGGCGCTTTTTCCTGTTGTCTGTCTAGAAGGCAGCAGTTATTTCAGGGAGGAAGCCAGCACATCCCTTACTAATTTTCTACAACAGCCTGACCTAAGGATGTGTTGCTGCCAAAAGAGAGGGTCCCTATGCCCACCACTCCTGACCTGAGCTTGGCTTTACCGTTGAGTCCTCCCACATGATTTCAACTGCTATCTTAACTGTGAAAGCAACATACCTATTCTTTCAGCTTCTATACCATAGATACCAAGTCATAGTGTGGTATTCTTCCTTCCTTAGCGCATTCACAGAGCACAGGCTGGTTGGTTGGTTGGTGTCAGTCTCAAAGAGGTTCCATGCTAACTTGAATCCTTAAAGACTACTCAGTTTTATATTCATTCTTTTAAAATTTTATTGAACAAAACCCAATTTTCTTCCTATTTCAGTGGCTTTGTTTTTCTTCGACTGATTTGTCCTGCTATCCTGAACCCAAGGATGTTTAATATCATCTCAGGTGACTATATGCTTCAGATTGAATTCATACTTTGTAGGCATGGTGTTAGTGTCTAACATAGCAAAATAAGGGGGTTTTGGAATGCTTTGTCCAAAGCCATGTTACCCACATCACTTGTCTTCTCCACAAGCAGCCAGCATATATTTTTTGAACTCAAAGGTTAGATTGTTATCCCTACTGTCATTTTAAAGTCCATAAAAATACACATTGTGGTGCTGAATAATAAAATCTTGATTTAAAGTCGAGCAGTGTGGATTATACTCAGCAGTGTGAACGTGTGTGTGGGAACTTCAGAAGTCAATTTGAATACAGCGTAATGAATGCCAAAGTTCAGTGGTATAAGGGTGATTTATGAAGCCAGCAGTGTATCTGCAGAGCTGGGAATACGTTTATACCTGGGACATTATGCTTGAGTAACTCATTGGGATGTCCTGCTTAGAAAGCTTCCATTTTTGACTCACAAAGTATGGTCAGTCTCAAATTTGGAATCTTGGAGGTGAGGAAAAGGGTAGCATTGTGAAGAGGTGGGGTTGTGTAATTTGGCCAGTGATAGGAGAGCTCCCACGGGCCTGTCAAAACCAATGTTCTCACCACATAAAGTCTTACCCAGCTTTTTGGTAGTTCCTTGGTAACAGGCATCTGAGAAGTTAACTAAAAGAGCAGGAGCAGGATTGCAGAGCTGCTGCTGTGGCACGGTGCTGGCCGGTGTCAGTATTCTCCTGAACCGCTCCCAGGGTGACTGGGAAGGAGCATGTGGCAGGGGCTGGAGCTGGCATGCTGCTGGCTTGGGGCTTTGCTGTTGTGAAGCTTTAATGGTGAGGGCATGGATTATCCCATGGTAGTGGCCTTAAGCACCTGGAAATGTTTGTGAAGCACTTTCACATCCCTTCTGTGGGTGGGAAAAAGGAAAGACGGGAACCACTGAAAACTCTCTTAATGAACTTAAAATGTTGGGACATCTGAGTTGGTTAGGTTTAAATTTTAAAGTTTGCATGTATTTTATCTTTGTTTTCTGTTGGTTTTTTTATTGACAAGAGATCACCCCAAGCTAGAGGGCATTTAGGTTGCACTGTGTGTTGCTCTTCCTCCTCCATTCCCAAGCAGTTTGTTGATTTTTACCAGTAAAATGCCGATTTGGAAACAGGAGGAAATCAGAAATCTGATTCAGAAAAGCTTTTTCCTGTTCACAGGCAGTTCTTAAGACAAGGTCACATACTTTGTGTTGCCTCCCTTGAAGCTATACTGAATGAGAAGGGCTGTGTCAAACAGGAAGTTCCTTCCTCTCACCCAGTAGTCATTTCTGTACATGCTTTGGAGAACCCACTTGGGAATGGGTTCTGGTAGCCCAGGTACACAGTGATCCCCTCTTTAGGATTTCATTATCTTCAGGTGGTTTGCAAGTTAGGTAGCTCCTAACTTGGGTTGCACTGTCTGCAGATGTAAAACGTTACCTAGAAATTGAAGTGATGTCTTCTGAGCTTGTCTGTCAAAGTGCTGCCCGTGCACATCCAGCTGAATATTCTCAACTGCTGCTGAGGTAAACTTAAGAGACTCTGTGTTGGGCTTTTAAAGCCCATCAAAGAAGGGGAAAGGCCTTCCTTTGCGAGCAAAGCTTCCAAGATACCTTCTTCCCATAATAGGGGAAAAAAGTATTCTGAAGGCTGAGTGTATAGGCACAGCTCAGTATCAGCAGCACTCCTGTCACCTCGGCAGCTGTGAGTGAAAACAAACCTTTGTTTCAAAGGTTAGATCCTTTCTTCACTTCCTTGGAAGCTCCAGCTATGCAAGAAAAATTAGAACTTAAATTTCAGTGGATTTTGGAGGAGGAAAGGAAGAAAGAGCAGAAAAAAACCCATTGCAGGTAGACAATGAAGAGCATTTCTTGAATTCTTAGGAAGAATTACAAAACGCAGAGCTCTATGATAACCATGTCCGTTTATTTACACTTCAGACCTGGCTGTCCACTGAGCCAGGTGCTGTAGGGGCAGGGCTAAGACACTGCTGGCTCATAGCAGTTGTTGGAGGATTTGATTGTTCATCTAAAGTCCAATGTTCAGGGCTGCAGGTGGCAGTAATTTCATGGATATACTACCTGTGATGGCATCTAGTGTGAACTCTGGTTTTCTGACATCAGTAACCTAAAGAGTAACGTGTGTAGCCTGTCAGAGCCCACTTATCTGGGTGTACACAAATAAGGAAAAAGGTAAACTTGCCCTCTTTTTTTTTTTTTCCCTTTTAATTCTGAAGGTAAATTAGGGCTTTTTTATTCTAACAACAAATAATCCTCCTTCCAACAGAACTGCTTAGTTTGTGTGAAAATGGTTCTTAACTCACTAACACTTTTATCTTACATATTTGTCTGTGTGCAGCTTATTCAGGAAAATCAGATGTTCACATGAGTGTCTTTCTGTGGGCACCACTAAAGCAACCTAAGTTTCACTTCCAGTGAAATCTTCTGCATATAGTTCTGTTATAACAGTAAAAATACTCCATTCCATGGAAAAACACGAATTGGAGGAGAGCTTTATTTTCATGTGACTGCTCTGAGTCTTCAGTGGAATGGCCAGTAACTCTGTTTTGTGTTCCTGCCAGATTCTCCTTCCCCCACTGCTGCAAGAACGCTGACGCTGGTCGCCAAGTCTGTGCAGAACTTAGCAAACCTGGTTGAATTTGGAGCTAAGGCAAGTATCACTTTTCTGTTTCCAGTCCTTTTCAACACTCCTGTTCAACGTGTGCAAAGACCTGAGTCTGCTTCCTTGCACGAAGCCTGATTATGTCAGACCTCATCAGCAAGGAGGCCTTGTTGCTGGAATTTCTTCTGTCCTCTTTGTTTAGAGCTGCGCAGGGTGCTGGTCTGGGAGGAGCAGCAACATAAAGTCTGGTCAGATTGGGCAAAGGAGCCCTGATCATTTGAGGGGAAAGTGATCTAGAAACTCATATAATAACTTGGTATGTCCCATGAAGAATTTAAATCTGGTGGTTGGAACACCAGTAATGATCCATTAAAATAATTGATGAACGAATGACCGTGTGTTCCAGTAGGAATTAGAGATGCAATCATTTATCAGTGCTGTGAGAACACCAGTAACCTCAGCAGGCATTTGTTCAAAAGACAACAGAGGAAGTACAGAGAGTTGTTTTTGTCATTGGCAGCAGAGAAGGAAGCAGTCATACTCCTCCAGTGTTTCCTGTGTCAGCAGGAAGGAGTGGGAGAGGAACAGCAGGCAGCCATCCCACCGTCGCTGAAGTGCCTGCGATGGCAAAATGGGCACCTTTTCCTTGGGAATATGTGTATCAAAAAGACATCTGAGAATTGCTTCATTGGTAATCAGTGATGGGGAAGGATCAGGAGGAGAGATATTTCCCTTAAGCAGATGATAGGGACTTTTTTTGTATTTCCATTGATGATTTGGTGTCAAAGGGAGCAGCGTTGGCACGCTAACTTGAAATGTGTTCCACACACGTTCCATCTACATGCAGTATTTCAGCTTGGGATTCATCAGGCCTAAGTGGGCATTGTAGTATAGATTATCTTCTTCTGAAACAGACCTGCCAGCCTCTGACTCTCTGCCCTCCCCTGCTTTCACCTTGCATTTACTCCTTGGGTTGGTGTTTTCTGTGGTGGACACTTCAGAGCACCCCTCCTATTCATACTCCTTTTCATACTGCTGGGCATCATGAATGCTGTAAACCAAGCTTTCAGAGAAGTTTTTACTCTAACACCAAGGGAACACCAGCAACAACTGCTCTGTCTCAGTTCCCAGGCCAAAACATGGCTGAAAAAATAAACGTGTTGAATTCAGCATCATGGAAGTGACTTCAGCCCAGCGTTAGGAAGGGATCCCTGTGACACACCTACCTGGGAATGCCAGCGTTACAGAAAGAACAGGAGAGAGTGCTTACTCAGATTGCACCTCAGAGCAGAGCATTGCTTCACTGCAGTGAAGCGTTGAGACACGTGTGTCACTGCAGGTTCATGCCAGTACGCATGTGTAAGAAAAGGAATTGTCTGAATACTAAGAAAATACCCAAATCTGTAGCCATTTGACTGGCTGCACATCAGATAGTAGAAATTCCTTGAAAAAAATTAAATTGCTTCAGGTGACATCTGGACATCCCAGACATAGACAGGGACTGGGAGAAGAGCCTCTGGAGAGCAGCCCTGCTGAGAAGGACCTGGGTGTCATGGTGGTTAAGAAACTTCACATGAGCCAGCAGCGTGCTCTTGCAGCTCGCAAGGCCAAGGGTATCCTGGGCTCCATCAGAAGAGGGGTGGCCATCAGGGACAGGGAGGGGATTGTCCCTCTCTACTCTGCCCTCGTGAGGCCCCATCTGGAGTCCTGTGTCCAGATCTGGGGCCCCCAATACAAGAAAGATGTGGAGCTGTTGGAGAGGGTTCAGAGGAGGGCAGCGAAGATGATTAGAGGTTTGGAGCACCTTCCCTACGAGGAGAGGCTGGGAGAGCTGGACATGCTCAGACTGGAGAAGAGAAGGCTGCAGCAAGACCTCATTGCAGCCTTCCAGGCCCTCCAGGGAGCACACAAACACGAGGGGAATCAACTTTTTGAAAGAGCAGACAATGGCAGGACAAGGGGGGATGGATTAAAGCGAAAGGAGAGGAGGTTTAAATTGGATATTAGGGGGAAGCTCTTTACAGAGAGAGTGTTGAGGTGGTGGAACAGGCTGCCCAGAGAGGGGGTGGATGCCCTGTCCTTGCAAGTGTTCAGGACCAGGTTGGATGGGTCCCTGGCCAACATTGTGTAGCTCCAGGCCTGGAGGTTAGAGGCCCTGCCTGTGGCAGGGGGGTTGGAACTCTGTGATCCTTGGGATCCCTTCCAACCCAGACCAGTTTGATTATATGGCATTTTGCAGTGTCACTTGTCACTGTGTCCACGTCAGGTATGGCAGCTACCTTGGACTCTGTTATAATGAATATTTTCTACGTTTACCAGGAGCCGTATATGGAAGGGGTGAATCCATTCATCAAGAGCAACAAACATCGCATGATCATGTTCTTGGATGAACTTGGGGTAAGTAGTTTAAAAAAAAACCCACCAAAATCTTTACCAGAAGTTACATAGCAACATTGTAAATTGAAATTATTTACACTTCTTATTAACTAGCTCAAAACCAGATCAACTCTTACGCAGTTTTGAATGCTTGTATGGAATAGTTTGCCCTTGTGCATGTTTAGAAACTGCAGGATGCTGGCGTGTCACAGGGAATTAAAACTGTTACATGTCATCTCAGCCTCCATTCATTTAGTGCCTCTGTAGACAAAAGAAGCTCAAATAGATTTTATAGCTGTGAGGGCTTGGGCCAAAAATACAAATCTTTTAAAAAATACGTTTTAAAGCAAAGAATTTCATGTAGCATTTGTCATATGGTTTTGACCAGAGACTGGAATTATTTCTCACATTACAAACCACCAGGTTGAGTTTCAGATGCAGGTCACCAGTGTGTCACTGCACACACACACATTCTAGATGCTGTGGCTTGAAAGTGAACAGTGGTTACTGAGTTCTTGTACTGGTACTGCTTTGTGTATGGTGGCTCCAGCAGCAGTCAAGTCCTCGTGTCATAGATGTGTATTTTAAACCCAGAATTCACTTTAAAAAAACAAGAGTAAAAAAAAAAAGGGCCAAACTTCCTAAATCAGTCCCTTAAAGTGACCTAGAGGACATGTCAGAGCACTCTGTAAGATAAAAAAAATGAGCATGCTGTGAGGCCAGGCTGCTCTATGTCTCCCCTTCCTGGTTAATTTGCAACTTCTGCACGTTGTATCATTTTTTTTCCTTAAATGAGAGATTTTTGCATCAGGTCTCTAAAAACTGTTGGTTTGAGAAGAACTGCAGGATTAATCTACTGTTTTAATTACAACAGTATTGTTTTATGACTGGTCTAATGAGTTACTTGATGATTGCTGAATTTTTGTTGCTGCTGTTGCCTCGTTACAATTAGGGGAAAAACACCGAATGGGTGGGTTCCCCCTTCCTTAGGGGAAGGTGATGAGTCTCTACAGGCAGTAGCTTTTCTGGCCAGCTGTACCACAAGTGTAGCCATACCACGTCCCTTTAATTAAAGCCCTTCCAGCAGGAGCAGGAATTCCCATGCAGTAGTAAAACACTGGCCTGCAGAAAGGAGGAAACAGGTAATTTGTAGTAGGAAGGAGGAGTGAGCCTCTGCTGAAGACTGGCCTCCTGTCTGCAGAGCTGTAACTTCTCTCTCCTTGAGCCCCCTAACTCTGCTCTCCTCCCTGCTGCTGAAGAACGTTCCTGAGCTCCCAGACACTACAGAGCACTCTAGAACTGACCTGTCTCGTGACCTGGCGGCCCTGCACGAGATCTGTGTGGCGCACTCGGATGAACTCCGCACCCTCAGCAACGAGCGGGGCGTAATGCAGGTGAGTGACAAGAGGTAGACAGCCAAGCACAGCGTGCCCTCCCCTTGCTCCTTCCCATCAGGGTTTCGTGGTGGTGCTGTTCTGGCTAGCTAGCTGGGTGGCTGGTAAAGACTTTAAAAAGGTGAATACTTGGTCCATAATTTTGTTTCTTCATGACACAAAGGTCTGGGGTCCTTTTTAAGGTTTCCAGAGTAAGTTTCAGTTTCTAGAGGAAGCCTAAAACTACAAAATTCCTGTCTTCTGACAAGCTCTCTGGGTTGTTAGCTTTAACAGAACAGAATCACGAGGTTGGAAGAGACCTTTGAAGATCATCAAGTCCAACCATTCCCATCCTATGCTAAACCATATCCCCAAGTACCTCATCTACCCTTTTTCTGCACACATCCAGGGATGGTGACTCCACCCCTTCCCTGGGCAGCCTGTTCCAGGCCCTGACAACTCTTTCAGTAAAAAATTTTTTTCAAATGTCCAATCTAAACCTGCCCTGGCACAGCTTTGTGCCATTGCCCCTTGTCCTTTGTCTTGTCACCTGGCTGAAGAGACCATCGCCCACCTCTCTACACCCTCCCTTCAGGTAGTTGTAGCTGGTGCTAAGGTCTCCCCTCAGCCTCCTCTTCTCCAAGCTAAACAGCCCCAGCTCCCTCAGCTGCTCCTCATTGGATTTGCCCTCCAGCCCCTTCCCCAGCCTGGTTGCCCTTCTCTGCACTCGCTCCAGGACCTCAATGTCCTTTTTATGGTGTGGAGCCCAGAACTGCACACAGCACTCGAGGTGTGGCTTTATCAATGGTTCTTAGCAGCTGAGAGCTACGTTTACTTTTGTGAGCTTTCCACCAATGCCATCCATTTCTGCTTCCTAATTGCCTTTTTAAACAAACACAGCAAGCTCTCTTCTAGCAAACCCCACACCCTCCCAGCGTCTTAGCAGTCCACTTTCTCAGCCTCCCCGGTAAACCAGGCAGCAGCAAAAAGATCCATGGCTGGAGGGGCAAAGTTCCTAACACCACCTTAGGCTTCTGTTTCAAAGGGGATGTCCAGGACTAAGGAATCAGCTGGGTGGGTTGGTTGGTTTGAGCATCTTTGGAACTTGCCAGTAGCACATCTGGTAAGTTAATGCTGAAAACGCTGCTCAAGCAAGACTTCCATTTTCAGTTGCTAATCTATGGTTCCACCGATTCTCTCTCTCTTACAGCACGTTCTTAAGAAGCTTTTGGCTATTACTGAACTGCTTCAACAAAAACAGAATCAGTATTCAGTGTCTAATAACATCAGGTAGCAGCCCTCTACCTGAATTCTGCATGGATCCAGCACGCCCAACATGGCAACTCACACACCAGTATCACTTTTTTCTTCTTGCTCTTGCCAAAAAAACAGCACACACCCTGCCACGTTCCCAGTGATGTGTGAACTATGCAAAAAGAAAAAAAACAAAGATTCTGTTGGTGAACAATTGTGCCAGCAGATGTTTTTTTTTAAGCTATCTGTGCAGGACATTTGCACTTTGTGTTTTGTTTTGGGTTTTTTTTTTTTTTCCACTTGGAAACGGTTTTCACAACCTCTGAGCCTTGGTGTACAGTTCACCTTCCACAAAGAAAATGCTGTGACTGTGTCCTGAACTTGGGGAATTAATTCCAGCACCTCCCGCTTGCCAAAGTTTCACCGTCTCGTTGGAAAAGAATCACCAACTGACATGGAAAGAAAGAAATGCATTGACAGCTACTTATAACTGGATAACATGTCTTACTGTAATTTCTGACTGGTTACAATAATAACGACTTCTGACTGTTTCAACCACTTTTAACTTGTATTTACAGTTTCCAGAGTTCGATGTTATGGTAGGAACAATCTTTACTGTACACTTTTTATACCATGCTGTTTCTCTTGCTGGAATCATGTTGAAAGAGAATATGCAGAATGGGGTCTTGTCAGCTTTATTTTTCTGATGTGCCACTGATTCAGTCTGAATAGTTCTTCCATCAGGAACTGTGTATCCAGATAAATCACAATGCTTTTTGTAAGATGTTTACAACAGTAAATAATTTGAATTCAATAAATTTATTGATCACTGTATCAGACATGCATGCATTCATTAAACCATTTTATAAAATATGTATTGGTTGGTCTTTTGTGTACTGTAAGTCTACCATAAATATTATTTTTATAAGTGGAAAAAAAAAATCAAGTTTTTGAAATAAATCAAGCTGCAGATCAACTCTTTATGGAAACTGCCTAATTGTGGCTGCTGTGGGAATTTATTACTGTGTCTTCACACGTGATGTACTTTGAAATGCTGATGCCATGTCACACTTTTAGCATGAATCCTCCATGTGCCTCAGTATGTGGCTCAATATGTGCTTTATCTCTCATGGGGCAAGAAAACAGATGTTAAAACTGTTAAATTTTAAGTTAAATACATGGTTATTCAGGGGTGTTTCAGCATCACTGTAGCTTCTCCAGGCAGTGATCTAATAAAGAATACAAGAATGCCAAGACTAGCAGACAAGTCTAATGACTGCATCACCAAGCTGTGTAACATGAGCAGGGGTTGTACACTGTTAGAATCACTGCACAGTACCTCCTGCCTGTTAGAACTGCAGCCACACTCACTGGGTCAGCCTTACCTGGTGTCTTTGCTGCAGGACTAGGGCCTGTCCCCTGGCTTTGGCGCTGGCTCTTGCTGCGGCTGGGGCAGCTTGCTTGAAGGTGGATGCCAGTGCTGCAGTGAGAGCTCCCAGGTGCCACAAGTACTACACTTAGTAGACAGAGGGGATGCCCTAATACAGCTGGGGAATCTTCATCTGTTTGTCTGTCTTTAGATCAAGACACTGCTTGAACTACTCCTGCTACGCCCATATCAAGCTGCATCTTGGAGAAAAAGGTAATTAAATGTGTTTTTCTGCCACAGCTACTTCTCTCTCTGTACACCCTTAGGTGATCTGAGTCACAGACCCCTTCATAACCCTTTGGTGTGTGTAGGTTTAAAAACACAAGTGCTGGTGAAGAGATTTGGGTGGCTGTTCCACTCATTACATAGATGGATAAATGAACCAGGAAAGTCCCAGAGCTGCAGTTTGGTGTATTACAGAACTGCTTCCATTCTAAAACACTGAACAAAAAAGACTTTGTTCCCAGTTTGTAAGACACCTGCCTACTCAGAAAGGCTTCTTAATCACAGGTAGTAGTCACAGCTACCTAACCTGAGATCACAGCTGCAGAGTAAGCCACAGAGCACTGAGTACTACTTTCCATACTGTACAGAATGTTGCTGCAGCCCTGTAATACGTTTGAGGAGAGCTCCCCAGACATGCCAAATGTCATCTCACTGCTTCAGCAACAAGTTTGTGCAGAGGGGAGTGGACCAGTCTCCAAAGCAGGTACAGGTCTGTTACCAGACCTGTCTCCTTGCGTTTACCCAGTTCCCTAGATGCCCAGTGTGACCTAAGTGTCAAACATGGCATAAGCTGAAGTCACACCTCGACCTGTTCCTGAAGCAAGACTCTTCCCTGTGGAACAGGCTTCTTAAACACCTCTTACTGATGTCTGACTGTGAACAGATGAGCGTTTAGAAGAACCGTGACTAATTATTTTACCAAAGTGATGGGCTTTATTACAAAGATAGTGAAACTTACAGAATAAATACCTCATGATACAGTAAAGTAGTAAAGAACTCGTGGCAGACAAGCCTGCACCTGACCCCGCGCTGTAGTTTCCGCAGCGGTAGTCTTCCCTCTCCATGGTTACAGTGAGTCCACAACATCGTCATCAGTCCACTCCTCCTAACAGGAGAGAGAAAAGCACTGCCTTCAGCACCACGTAACACCCATACACATCCCATCATGGCAACCTGTACACACACCAGGTGCATTTGCCACCCGTCCCAAACTGTGCCTGCTATCAATCAGAGGCAGATTTAAATAGCACATGGAAACTGATGGTAAATGTAGTGCTTGTCCACGTGGCTTGACAGACGAGCATTTCAGCCAGGACCCTTGTCCATGCTCAGAGGCAGACTAACCAGTCCTGGTTAGTCTGCCAGGCCAGCTCCAACATCCCAACGCAGAAGGGAACTTGACAAAATGCCTATCAAGTTCCCCTTCAGATTCTTATGCCAGACCCAACATCCTGGCCAACAACTGCCAAACAACATGAAGGGGTATTTCCTTTCCTCAGCCTCCCCACAATCTGGATTTCCATTACAAACTTGCTCCCACTGCTATACATGAACACAGCTAAAGCAGCTGCTTCTGCACTGGTCTAGTGTGAGATGACAACTACGTTTTGATTTCTGGGTTCATTTGAAACACCTTGCATACCCCCCCCAGCAGCACTAGCCAGTGTGCTCTGCCTCTTGTTTGGAAATAGCTTAAGGATATATGTCAAAGGGAAGATGGTATTCATTTTATTTCCTTTGGCTCCTGGTGGTTAATCCCAGAACACAGGACAGGAGGTCTCCTGGGCCTAAGCCCTACTTCCTTCTGCCAGTCGGCCACGATGCTCATCAAGACCACCACTCTCTCCCACCAAACCCACGCTCTTCATGGCCAGGGTTTAATACCTGACAAGTACTTCATAAACAGAAGCAAAAGAAATGTTTTAACTAGTGGTGACTAAGACCTTTAATCTCAGAGCTAGTTATCATAGAATCATAGAATGGTCTGGGTTGGAGGAGACCCCAAGGGTCACAGAGCTCCAACTCCCTGCCACAGGCAGGGCCACCAACCTCCAGGCCTGGATCTACACAAGGCTGCCCAGGGCCCCAGCCAACCCGGCCTTGAACATCCCCAGGGATGGGGCATCCACCACCTCTCTGGGCAGCCTGTTCCAGCACCTCACCACTCTCTCTGTAAAAAACTTCCCCCAATATCTAATCTAATATCCATACCTAGTCCCTAGTCTTAATGCTGGTATCTATAAAGCAGAATCTTCCACTTCACAGGCACAGAAACGTGTCTGGGTTAGTGCTTGGGCACTGTTTAATTTAGGGTTCAATGTACCACCTTACTATCAAGGTGTAGCTATTAACTACACCTTTAAAGAAGAGCCAAAGGACTGACAAGAAGCAAGTTTGCTAGAAAGTGTCCTTGGAGAAGAGCTGAGAGGCTGATACAGGTGAAACATCCCACTCCAGCACCTGCCAGAGCTGGGGCATGGCCAGAGAGGCCTGAAGGCAACAAAACCCAGCAGTAAGAGGGGAAAGGTAAAGGTGATGAGGAGTTTTTGAGCACCTACCCCATTAAAGGCCCGTTAAAGTCAACCCCACACACACCTTCAAGCACCATGGTGCTAACTGACTGATAGTAGATGATTCAGTCATTACTAACCAATTAGCATGAATTTAGGCAGGTTTTTCTAACCCTGTGACAAAATAATTCTGTGTAGGGGGCTAGTGAGGATTTACCACCCAGCACTGGTCTCTGCACAGACATGAATACATCCACTCCCTCTGCTCTGGGTGCTTATCAGCGTGCTGCACACTGGGTAACGACCCCACGTTTGGCACACCAACGTCATGGGAGGCCCAGTCATTTAAGCAGCCCTTTTTTCCCCATCAGCTCATGCTTCTGTATTACAGACATTTATGCAGAGATTTCCACAACAGCTTATACTGCAACTTTCCACTGATACCTTGGGCTTTCAGTGGCTTCATCCCTTTAACAGCCAAGTCACCACTACCCTGAACGTTTCAAATGGATGAGCCCTCCGTAACAATTAAAGCCTTGCCATTAATATTAACTAGGTCTGTAAAGTGTCAAATCAAGAAACAAACATCTTAAAAATAGGTTAGAATTGACTGTGCACTTGTATACTACAGCCTAATCAATTACAGATACAAGCATCATTAACATCAGCTGACTACAGCATTAGTGCAGCCTCAAGGCTGGAGCAGTAAGCATGTACCTGAAGCTTTAAGGAGTTAAGCACACTTTCTCCTGGGTGTCCTGGCCAGCTCTGATCTGTTCTTACACGTGGTAATTGCTCAGAAATTAAACTATACAAGTACAAACCTTTGGCAGTTCAGATACATCACTAAAACCTCCCAAGCTTTAGGGGCTGTTAAAACTGTGCCAGACAATATCATGGCATTCTGTAGGGCATGAGAAGTTATCAACTCACTTTATTCCTTTGGGAACAGGGCTGTGAACACAATAAGGACCCCAAAAATCAAAACTGTCTCAAATCATGGCAGTGTAACTAAAATAAGACCCCACTAGAGTTAAAGCAGGGCAGGGAAGCAGCGAGCCTCCAGATCGTAGCTGGAACCATTCTCCAAGTCATTTAGTGAGCACGTGGAAAGTTACAAAGTGCCAGTTTTACAGACCCAGTTGGAGGTTTCATCAGGCTTTTTAAGACTATAATTTGAACTACACACTACTCAAAGTTTTTACAGGACTAAATAGTTATCACAAAATATGCTTCAGGTTCCACATTTGTTTCAACATACTGTCAATGCTGACTTCATTATGATCTGGTTTACAAATTATTTGAACAAGGTTGTAATAAAAAAATTATTTGGACTCTTAGTTTGAGATTGCAGCATCAACCTACCAGAGTATTTTACAACAGCAAGACTTACTTGGATTATAAAATAAACCCACATACCCAGCATTTTGTGTTAGGGTTTTGACAGATGACCTTCTTCAGCTGCCAGGTCTTCCTAAGTGCTATGCTGAAGGTGTCTCAGGCTATCAGGATGTACAGTGTCTTCAATATCAAGAGAAGTCCAGCTAAGTGTTCTTCACAAAGCTACTCCTCAACCAGAATGTATTCTCTACAGCTTCCAGTCAATGTTACAAATTAAAAAGCCCAGAAGGTGTTCAGATTAGATCTGTTAGGGTTAGCTTAGTTCTGTTTTCACTGGTTGAGTCACCCTCTTCCATCTGTTTCCACCTAATTTATAGTTGGTCTTATTAACCTGAGGTACTAGCTACCCACCCAGAATGTATGCAAGCCTTCCTAGGAAGTCTGCTGACACAGCAATTCAGCCCAGCAGCTGACTTCTGCTTTGTGCAAGAAGCCAAACAAAGCAAATGTAAACAGCTTCAAAAATGCTGTCCAGCAGAAAAAAAAAAAAACAAACAATACCACATAAAACTTCAGAAAACCAAGGCTGCTTGAGTCTACTTCTGCATGTAGTCAAACACTTCATCAGCATCCTGAGGGGTGAGTTCCCCACCTGCAGAGTTAGGATTTCTCCTCAAGCATTCTGTTCCTGGCCTTCCAAAACCTCCTTTCACCACACTGCTCCAACCCTCCGTTTCACAGCTCTTTCCCCTCACCAGCATCATGGAGTTTCACGTAATGGAATTAAGTATTCATCTTCATGTTCTCTTATGGTTGCTCAGAAGACTTTCAAAGCACAGGAAACCTCCAGGATCATGGGCATATATGTTCTGCCCCCTCCCTACAAAGAAGACTGCTGTATTCAGTAACACTCCTAAATGCAAGGTAGTAACAAACGCTGGCTTAACAAAATAATACTTAAAATAAAAGAATATTAACAGGTGGAGAAGCTTGTCTCAGTAGCTATGTCACTTTTGCCTGGACAGTTAGAAGTGAAAAAACAAGTACCTGTGCAAGAGGTGTACTGACCTCACCCATTTTACTCTTCTTTACAACGTATTCATCATCTTCATAACCTCTCCTCTTCTTCCTAAACCCCATCCAGGAAGAAAAAAGTGGCATGGTTAGGTGTTTTTGGAAGTCAAGGTCTCTTTATTGGGCCACAAAATCAGCTTATGGACATAACTGTCACACAAACTACTGCAACCCCAACTAACATCTTGCTGGAAGCTCACAGTGGGTACTGAAGTGGAAAGGGCAGAAATGAAACATCAGGAAGTCCTCTGCCATCCACATCAGTCTCATGCCAAAAATAACCCTTCACCACGCGATTCTGCAGCATGTGATTCTCATCACATCAAGTGGCCAGACCTTAGAAGCCACCTGAGATTCCAGTTCCACATTACAAAAATAGCTCAGTGCTCCAGCTTGCAGTGCAGACCAGCAGAAAACAACCTATTTACATGTTGCTGAAAGCACTGCTTTGAGTCTTGGCTCTCAAG